>NW_012101624.1:34680-36895 GCF_000951045.1 Mandrillus leucophaeus | reverse complement strand
AAGTGGCTGGGATTACAAGCACACAGTAACATGCCAGGCTGATTTTTTATTGTTTAATAGAGACAGGTTTTCACCATGTAGGCCAGGCTGGAGTCGAACTCCTCACCTCAGGTGCTCCACCCACCTTGGTCACCGGATTTCCTCACAGCCCTCTGAGTAGTGAAGAGGGACATAAAAGAGGCCGGTCCCGGTGTCTCACATCCTCAATCCCTGCACTTTGGAGGCCGAGGAGGGTGAATCACTTGAGGGCAGGAGTCCAAGACCAGTCTGGCCAATTTGGTGAAAAGCTGTTCCTATTAAAAATACAAAAAAATGAGGGGAGCATTGTGCTAGGCGCTTGTAATCGCAGCTGTTCAGGAGGCTCAGGCAAGAGAATTGTTAGAACCCGGAGGGTGGAGGTTGCAGTAATCTGACATCACACCACTGTACTCCAGCCTGGGAGACGGAGTTAGATTCCATCTCTACAAACACACAAAAACTAGCCAGGCGTGGTGGCGGGCACCTATAATCCCAGCTACTCAGGAGGCTGAGGCAGAGGTGGCAATGAACTGAGACCGTGCCACCGCACTCCAGGCAGGGGGACAAGAGTGAGACTTCGGCAAAAAAAAAATAAAGGTCAGATGCGGTGGCTCACACCGGTAATCCCACCGCTTTGGGAGGCCGAGGCAGGTGAATCACGAGGTCAGGAGATGAAGACCATCCTGGCTAACACGGTCAAACCCCATCTCTTCTAAAAAAAATACAAGAAAATTAGCTGGGCGTGGTGGCAGGCACCTGCAGTCTCAGCTACTCAGGAGGCTGAGGCAGGAGAATGGCGTGAACCCGGGCGGGGGAGCTCGTGGTGAGTCAAGATCGTGCCACTGCACTCCATGCCAGCTTGGGCGACAGAGGGAGACTCCGTATCAAAAAAAAAACAAAAACAAAAAGAAAAAACAGAAAATGAAAAAGAAAGTCTATAATCCGCATTGGAAAAAACAACCCCACGGCATCTGCGAGTTACAGGATACAAAATCAATAGCAAAGAAAGGTGCACTTCTACATACTGGGAGTGAATAAACTGAACGGGAAAGACGAAACCATTTCCATTGACAATAGCATTCGAAAGAATAAAATACTTGGAGATTCACTAAAGCAAGAAGGTGAAAGACTTGTACAATACAAAGTGGCTGGGCATGGTGGCCCATGTCTGAATCCCAGCACTTTGGGAGAAAGAGGCAGGTGAATCACCTGACGTCATTACTTTGGGACCATCCTGGCCAACAACTGCACTCCAGCCTGGGTGACAGTTTGAGACTCCATCTCTAGAAAAAAAAAAAATCAATAAAACCAAACAACATTGCTAAGAGATGTTAAGGCAATACAGAGACTGAATGCAATCCCTGTAAAAACTCAAATTATTTCTTACAAAATAGAAGAAGTATTATTAAAATTGATACGGAATCTCTAGGCATCTTGAATTGTCCAAGGAAAATATAAACAACAACAACAAGAACAAAAATTTTAATTTTTTTTTTTTCTTTCCGAGGGAGTCTCACTGTTGTCATCCAGGCTGCAGTGCACTGACATGATCTCAGTTCACTGCAACCTCCACCTCTTGGCTTCCAGTGATTCTCCTGCCTCAGCCTCCCGAGTGGCTGGGATTACAGGCACACACCAACATGCCCAGCTGATTTTTTTATGTTTAGTAGAGATAGGTTTTCACCATTGAGGCCAGGCTGGTGTCCAACTCCCGACCTCAGGTGCTCCACCCACCTTGACATCCCAAAGTGCTGGCATGAGCCACTGAGCCCGGCACAAAATTCAACTCTTGAAGGACAAAATTGGCGCTGGGCATGGTGGCTCACCACCGCTCTGAGCAGTGCGGGATGAACGTCCTCATAAGAGACACCAGAGCGAGAGCTCAGTCACTCTCTCTGCCACGTGAGAAGCTAACAAAGAACACTCCACCGGGGGGACCGAGCTGGGACCCTGACCTTGGGCCTCTAGCATTCAGAGCTGTGGGGACACATGCCCCAGTGGTTATGGCAGGCCCAGCAGCTGACCACACTCCTGTTCTCTCCCCCTTGTTATTAGTATTATTTTTTGAGACAGACTTTCCCTCTCATTGCTCAGGCTTCAGTGCAATGGCGTGGTCTCGGTTCACCTCCAGTGATTCTCCTGCCTCGGCCTCCTGAGTAACTGGGATTGCTAGCATGCCCGGCTGATTTTGTATTTT
>NW_012101624.1:29495-32353 GCF_000951045.1 Mandrillus leucophaeus | reverse complement strand
AGCTGAGATCACACCACTGTACTCCAGCCTGGGAGACGGAGTTAGATTCCATCTCTACAAAAACACAAAAACTAGCCAGGCGTGGTGGCGGGCACCTATAATCACAGCTACTCAGGAGGCTGAGGCAGAGGTTGCAGTGAACTGAGACCCCGCCACTGCACTCCAGGCAGGGGGACAAGAGTGGGACACCGTTAAAAAAAAAAAAAAGGTCAGATGTGGTGGCTCACACCGGTAATCCCACCGCTTTGGGAGGCCGAGGCAGGTGGATCAGGAGGTCAGGAGATCAAGACCATCCTGGCTAACGCGGTCCAACCCCATCTCTACTGAAAAAAATACAAAAAAATTAGCTGGGCGTGGTGGCAGGCACCTGCAGTCTCAGCTACTCAGGAGGCTGAGGCAGGAGAATGGCGTGAACCTGAGTGGGGGAGCTCATGGTGAGTCAAGATCTCGCCACTGCACTCCACTCCAGCTTGGGCGACAGAGGGAGACTCCATAACTAAAAAAAAGAAAAAAAAAAAGAAAGAGAAATAGAAAATCTATAATCCACATTGGAGAAAACCTCCCCACGACATCTGCACAGTTACAGGATACAAAATCAACAGCAAAAGAAGGTGCACTTCTACATACTGGGAGTGAATAATCTGAACGGGGAAAGATGAAACCATTTCCATTTACAATAGCCTCCGAATGAATAATATACTTGGAGATTCACTGAAGCAACAAGGTGAAAGGCTTGTACAATGCAAACTGGCTGGGCATGGTGGCCCACGTCTGAATCCCAGCACTTTGGGAGCCAGAGGCAGGCGGATCACCTGACGTCGTTACTTTGGGACCTTCCTGGCCAACAACTGCACTCCAGCCTGGGTGACAGTTTGAGACTCCATCTCTAGAAAAAAAATAATAAATAAAACCAAACAACATTGCTAAAAGATGTTAAGGCAATACAGACACTGAATGCAATCCTTGTAAAAACTCAAATTATTTCTTACAAAATGGAAGAAGCATTATTAAAATTGGTATGGAATCTCTAGGCACCTTACATTGTCCAAGGGAAGAAAAAAAACAACAACAACACAAACTTTTCTTTTTTTTTTTCTTTTTTTTTTCTTTTTTTTGGAGGGAGTCTCACTCTTGTCATCCAGGCTGCAGTGCAGTGACACGATCTCAGTTCATTGCAACCTCCACCTCTAGGGTTCAAGTGATTCTCCTGACTCATTCTCCCAAGTGGCTGGGATTACAAGCACACAGTAACATGCCAGGCTGATTTTTTATTGTTTAATAGAGACAGGTTTTCACCATGTAGGCCAGGCTGGAGTCGAACTCCTCACCTCAGGTGCTCCACCCACCTTGGTCACCGGATTTCCTCACAGCCCTCTGAGTAGTGAAGAGGGACATAAAAGAGGCCGGTCCCGGTGTCTCACATCCTCAATCCCTGCACTTTGGAGGCCGAGGAGGGTGAATCACTTGAGGGCAGGAGTCCAAGACCAGTCTGGCCAATTTGGTGAAAAGCTGTTCCTATTAAAAATACAAAAAAATGAGGGGAGCATTGTGCTAGGCGCTTGTAATCGCAGCTGTTCAGGAGGCTCAGGCAAGAGAATTGTTAGAACCCGGAGGGTGGAGGTTGCAGTAATCTGACATCACACCACTGTACTCCAGCCGGGGAGACGGAGTTAGATTCCATCTCTACAAACACACAAAAACTAGCCAGGCGTGGTGGCGGGCACCTGTCTCTTATACACATCTAGATGTGTATAAGAGACAGTCTACATACTGGGAGTGAATAATCTGAATGGGAAAGACGAAACCCTTTTCTTTTACAATAGCCTCCGAAAGAATAAAATACTTGGAGATTCATTGAAGCAAGAAGGTGAAAGGCTTGTACAATGCAAACTGGCTGGACATGGTGGCCCACGTCTGGATCCCAGCACTTTGGGAGCCAGAGGCAGGCGGATCACCTGACGTCATTACTTTGGGACCATCCTGGCCAACAACTGCACTCCAGCCTGGGTGACAGTTTGAGACTCCATCTCTAGAAGAAAAATAATAAATAAAACCAAACAACATTGCTAAGAGATGTCAAGGCAATACAGAGACTGAATGCAATCCCTGTAAAAACTCAAATTATTTCTTACAAAATAGAAGAAGCATTATTAAAATTGGTATGGAACCTCTAGGCATCTTGAAATGACCAAGGGAAGAAAAAAATCAACAACAACACAAACTTTTCAATTTTTTTTCTTTTTTTTTTTTTTTCGAGGGAGTCTCACTCTTGTCATCCAGGCTGCAGTGCAGTGACACGACCTCAGTTCACTGCAACCTCCACCTCTTGGGTTCAACTGATTCTCCTGCTTCACCCTCCCGAGTAGCTGGGATTAGAAGTACACACTAACATGCCAGGCTGATTATTTATTGTTTAGTAGAGACAGGTTTTCACCATTTAGGCCAGGTTGGAGTCGAACTCCTGACCTCAGGGGCTCCACCCACCTCGGTCACCAATTTCCTCACAGCCCTCTGAGTACTGAAGAGGAATCTAAAAGAGGCCGGGCCCGGTGTCTGACATCCGCAAAACCTACACTTTGGAGGCCGAGAAGGGTGAATCACTTGAGGTCAGGAGTCCAAGACCAGTCTGGCCAATTTGGTGAAAAGCTGTTTCTACTAAAAATACAAAACCATGAGGCAAGCATTGTGCTGGGCGCTTGTAATCGCAGCTGTTCAGGAGGCTCAGGCAAGAGAATTGTTAGAACCCGGAGGGTGGAGGTTGCGGTAAGCTGAGATCACACCACTGTACTCCAGCCTGGGAGACGGAGTTAGATTCCATCTCTACAAAAACACAAAAACTAGCCAGGCGTGGTGGCGGA
>NW_012101624.1:25563-26665 GCF_000951045.1 Mandrillus leucophaeus | reverse complement strand
GCACCCAGCCATCACGCCCGGCTAATATTTGTATTTTTCATAGAGGTAGAATCCAACATGTTGGCCAGGCTGTTCTAGAACTCCTGGCATCGAGTGATCCTCTCTCCTCAGCTTCCCAGCATGCTGGGAAGAGGCATGAAACAGAGCCCCTGTCCCAAATTCTGCTTCTTTTTTAAGACCGTGTCTCACTCTGTTGCCAAGGCTGGAGTGCAGTGGCACAGTCACAGCTCAGTGTAACCTCAAGCTCCTGGACTCAAATGATCCTCCTACCTCAGTCTCCCAAGCAGCTGGGAACTGGGGCAGGGGAGAACCAAAGGGAAACTGAGGCCCGGACGGCTGGGCTAGCATGGAGCAGGCGGCAGCGGAGAGGTCAACGGGAGAACCAGGCTTTCTCTGGAACAGAGTGGCTTTTGATGTCACTGGAGAGAGCAGGAATTTCGGTCAGGTGCACAGAAGGACTCAGACCGGGGACCTGGGGACGCCAAGAGGTGGAGCAGCCTCTGCTCATCTGGAGTGTTCCTGGGGGCTCTCATCACCTGGAGGGCTCTGTCGGCCGTGCCTGCTGCACCCACCGCCGGCAACAGGGAGCCTGAGGGCCTCAAGGCACAAGTGCAGCCGGAGCCGCGCCCCATGCCATGAGGCACCAGGGCCCCGCGTGGCCGCTGGAGGAAGGCCAGGGCAGCAGCCGCAGGGGATCATGAGGAGCCTCTCCCTCCAATCCCGACAAGGGGGGTCTCATGAGGAGCGTCTCCCTGGAATTCAAACATGGAGGTCTCAGAGTAACACTCCACATCACCTCCCCTCTCGGCCAGTGCTTGCGGGTGGCCAGGCACAGGATTTCCTCACAGCCCTCTGAGTACTGAAGAGGAACATAAAAGAGGCCGGGCCCGGTGTCTCACATCTGCAATCCCTGCACTTTGGAGGCCGAGGAGGGTGAATCACTTGAGGTCAGGAGTCCAAGACCAGTCTGGTCAATTTGGGGAAAAGGTGTTTCTACTAAAAATACAAAAAAATGAGGGGAGCATTGTGCTGGGCGCAGCTGAGATCACACCACTGTACTCCAGCCTGGGAGACGGAGTTAGATTCCATCTCTACAAAAACA
>NW_012101624.1:21796-24028 GCF_000951045.1 Mandrillus leucophaeus | reverse complement strand
GGAGTCCAAGACCAGTCTGGCCAATGTGGTGAAAAGCTCTTTCTACTAAAAATACAAAGAAATGAGGCGAGCATTGTGCTGGGCGCTTGTAATCGCAGCTGTTCAGGAGGCTCAGGCAAGAGAATTGTTAGAACCCGGAGGGTGGAGGATGCAGTAAGGTGAGATCACACCACTGTACTCCAGCGGGGGACGGAGTTAGATTCCATCTCTACAAAAACACAAAAACTAGCCAGGTGTGGTGACGGGCACCTATAATCCCAGCTACTCAGGAGGCTGAGGCAGAGGTTGCAGTGAACTGAGACCCCGCCACTTCACTCCACGCAGGTGGACAAGAGTGAGACTTCGTCAAAAAAAAAATAAAGGTCAGATGCGGTGGCTCACACCGGTAATCGCACCGCTTTGGGAGGTCGAGGCAGGTGGATCACGAGGTCAGGAGATCAAGACCATCCTGGCTAACGCGGTCCAACCCCATCTCTACTGAAAAAAATACAAAAAAATTAGCTGGGCGTAGTGGCAGGCATCTGCAGTCTCAGCTACTTAGGAGGCTGAGGCAGGAGAATGGCGTGAACCCGGGTGGGGGAGCTCCTGGTGAGTCAAGATCGCGCCACTGCACTCCACTCCAGCTTGGGCGACAGAGGGAGACTCCATAACTAAAAAAAAGAAAAAAAAAAAAAAGAAAGAGAAATAGAAAATCTATAAACCGCATTGGCATATCCTCCCCACGACATCTGCAGAGTTACAGGATACAAAATCAACAGCAAAGAAAGGTGCACTTCTAAATACTGGGAGTGAATAATCTGAACCGGGAAAGACGAAACCATTTCAATTTACAATAGCCTCCGAATGATTAATATAATTTGTGATTCACTGAAGCAAGAAGGTGAAAGGCTTGTACAATGCAAACTGGCTGGGCATGGTGGCCCACGTCTGAATCCCAGCACTTTGGGAGCCAAAGGCAGGGGAATCACCTGACGTCTTTACCTTAGGACCATCTTGGCCAACAACTGCACTCCAGCCTGGGTGACAGTTTGAAAACTGTCACCTCTTGTCCATCTCTAGAAAAAAAATAATAAATAAAACCAAACAACATTGCTAAGAGATGTTAAGGCAATACAGAGACTGAATGCAATCCCTGTAAAAACTCAAATTATTTCTTACAAAATACAAGAAGCATTATTAAAATTGGTATGGAATCTCTAGGCATCTTGAATTGTCCAAGGGAAGAAAAAAAACAACAACAACACAAACTTTTCAATTTTTTTTTCTTTTTTTTCTTTCTTCCGAGGGAGTCTCACTCTTGTCATCCAGGCTGCAGTGCAGTGACACGATCTCAGTTCACTACAAACACCACCTCTTGGGTTCAAGTGATTCTCCTGCCTCACCCTCCCAAGTAGCTGGGATTACAAGCGCACGCGAACATGCCAGGCTGATTTTTTATTGTTTAGTAGAGACAGGTTTTCCCCATTTAGGCCAGTCTGGAGTCGAACTCCTGACCTCAGGTGCTCCACCCACCTTGGTCACTGGATTTCCTCACAACCGTCTGAGTTCTGAAGAGGAACATAAAAGAGGCCGGGCCCGGTGTCTCACATCCTCAATCCCTGCACTTTGGAGGCCGAGGAGGGTGAATCACTTGAGGGCAGGAGTCCAAGACCAGTCTGGCCAATTTGGTGAAAAGCTGTTTCTACCAAAAATACAAAAAAATGAGGCGAGCATGGTGCTAGGCGCTTGTAATCGCAGCTGTTCAGGAGGCTCAGGCAAGAGAATTGTTAGAACCCAGAGGGTGGAGTAAACTAGCCAGGCGTGGTGACGAGCACCTATAATCCCAGCTACTCAGGAGGCTGAGGCAGAGCTTGCAGTGAACTGAGACCCCGCCACTGCACTCCAGGCAGGGGGACAAGAGTGAGACTTCGTGAAAAAAAATAAATAAATCAAGGTCAGATGTGGTGGCGTACACCGGTAATCCCACCGCTTTGGGAGGCCGAGGTGGGTGGATCACGGGGTCAGGAGATCAAGACCATCCTGGCTAACGCCGTCCAACCCCATCTCTACTGAAAAAAATACAAAACAATTAGCTGGGCGTGGTGGCAGGCACCTGCAGTCTCAGCTACTCAGGAAGCTGAGGCAGGAGAATGGCGTGAACCCGGCTGGGGGAGCAAGTGGTGAGTCAAGATCGCGCCTCTGCACTCCACTCCAGCTAGGGCGACAGAGGGAGACTCCATATCAAAAAAAAAA
>NW_012101624.1:20033-21746 GCF_000951045.1 Mandrillus leucophaeus | reverse complement strand
GACAGAGGGAGACTCCATATCAAAAAAAAAAAAAAAAAGAAAAAAAAAAGAAAAAAGAAAAAAAAAGAAAAAGAAAAAGAAAATTTGTAATTCGCATTGGAAAAACCTCCCCACGACATCTGCAGAGTTACAGGATACAAAATCAACAGCAAACAAAGGTGCAATTCTACATACTGGGAGTGAATAATGTGAACGGGAAAAGACGAAACCATTTCCATTTACAACAGCCTCCGAAACAATAATATACTTGGAGAGTCACTGAAGCAAGAAGGTGAAAGTCTTGTACAATACAAACTGGCTGGGCATGGTGGCCCACGTCTGAATCCCAGCACTTTGGGAGCCAGAGGCAGGTGAATCACCTGACATTATTACTTTAGGACCATCCTGGCCAACAACTGCACTCCAGAATGGGTGACAGTTTGAGACTCCATCTCTAGAAAAAAAATAATCAATAAAACCAAACAACATTGCTAAGAGATGTTAAGGCAATACAGAGACAGAACGCAATCCCCGTAAAAACTCAAATTATTTCTTACAAAATACAAGAAGCATTATTAAAATTGGTATGGAATCTCTAGGCATCTTGAATTGTCCAAGGGAAGAAAAAAAACAACAACAACACAAACTTTTCTTTTTTTTGTTTGTTTGGTTTTTTTTCTTTTTTTTGGAGGGAGTCTCACTCTTGTCATCCAGGCTGCAGTGCAGTGACACGATCTCAGTTCACTGCAACCTCCATCTCTTGGGTTCAAGTGATTCTCCTCCCTCACCCTCCCAAGTAGCTGGGATTACAAGCGCACACGAACATGCCAGGCTGATTTTTTATTGTTTTGTAGAGACAGGTTTTCCCCATTTAGGCCAGGCTGGAGTCGAACTCCTGACCTCAGGTGCTCCACCCACCTTGGTTACCGGATTTCCTCACAGCCCTCTGAGTACTGAAGAGGAACAAAAAAGAGGCCGGGCCCAGAGGAACATAAAAGGGGCCGGGCCCGGTGTCTCACATCCGCAATCCCTGCACTTTGGAGGCCGAGAAGGGTGAATCACTTGAGGTCAGGAGTCCAAGACCAGTCTGGCCAATGTGGTGAAAAGCTGTTTCTACTAAAAATACAAAAAAATGAGGCGAGCATTGTGCTGGGCGCTTGTAATCGCAGCTGTTCAGGAGGCTCAGGCAAGAGAATTGTTAGAACCCGGAGGGTGGAGGTTGCAGTAAGCTGACATCACACCACTGTACTCCAGCCTGGGAGACGGAGTTAGATTCCATCTCTACAAAAACACAAAAACTAGCCAGGCGTGGTGGCGGGCACCTATACTCCCAGATACTCAGGAGGCTGAGGCAGAGGTTGCAGTGAACTGCGACCCCGCCCCTGCACTCCAGGCAGGGGGACAAGAGTGAGACTTCGTCAAAAAAAAAAAAAAAGGTCAGATGCCGTGGCTCACACCGGTAATCCCACCGCTTTGGGAGGCCGAGGCAGGTGGATCACAAGGTCAGGAAATCATGACCATCCTGGCTAACACGGTCCAACTCCATCTCTAGTGAAAAAAATACAAAAAAATTAGCTGAGCATGGTGGCAGCCACCTGCAGTCTCAGCTACTCAGGAAGCTGAGGCAGGAGAATGGCGTGAACCCGGCTGGGGGAGCAAGTGGTGAGTCAAGATCGCGCCTCTGCACTCCACTCCAGCTAGGGCGACAGAGGGAGACTCCATATCAAAAAAAAA
>NW_012101624.1:18965-19983 GCF_000951045.1 Mandrillus leucophaeus | reverse complement strand
GCAGCCGGTCCCGGGTGGCATTCAGGCAGCCGGCCCCGCTGTGGCAGGCACCTCATGTGAAGCCCACCTCTCTGTGGTTAAATTCTCCAGAAAGCTCCAGCCTCTGTCTTTTCTGTCACCTTTGACCCCAGGAGGACGCTAGGGGACCCGAAACCCCGCCCCACATCAGCCAATAGACAGACACAGCGGTGCGGCACCTGTGGGAGTTTATTAGGGGGAGCATTTCCTAACTGTGCAGGGACTGGAAAGGCAGGGGTGGGAGGGGTCCGCAGCCAGGCTCCGTGAGGTGTGGTCTCGCCGTGGACTCAGGTTAAGGGATGCTCGTCCTCGGGCCCAGGCCATCCCTCTTCAGCAAGCGCATTTTCTGCTGGTGCTGCCGGAAAAAATCTCGCACACAGGTATCCAACATGGCCTCGGTGAGGACACCATCCTCGGAGGCATACGCCGTGGCCTAGTGAGGAGAGAGGGAGCTGAGGGAGGCCACCATGGGAACCCCCCGAGGCCGAGCCCCACTGACTGCAGACCCAGGGCAGCTTCCAAGAGGCAGGTGGGAATTGGAGACCCTCTGCGTGTCTCAGCCGTGGCCAAGCAGTGCCCCCGGGTCACAGTGCACCACAGATCCTCAGAGCCTCACCTTCATAGGCCTCCAGGGCAGAGGCAGCCACTGCCCAACCTTGGGGCACATGGGTGGTGGCATCAAGGCCACCCCTGCCCCCACCTCCCTTTCCTCCTGGCCCAGGGCTTGGCATCCAGCGTGCGGAGGGAGGAGCTGCTGGAGTTGCCCAGGCTGTGGAACTCGGTGTGGCTTCAGGCACCTCAGGTGCAGCCCTTGTACCATGGACAGGTCGCTCTCCATCCCAGTGCCAGTGAAAGGCATGGAGTCCCCAAGGGGTGTCACCCGTGGGTCAGGGTGGTGTGGGCACCCCCTCTGGGCACTGTGCTCAGGAGTGCACCAGGACGCCTGGAGGAAGCACAGGGCAGGGAACCCTTCCCAGACAGCTGAGAGGACCCCTTGACC
>NW_012101624.1:17984-18915 GCF_000951045.1 Mandrillus leucophaeus | reverse complement strand
GCACCAGGACGGCCTCAGGGTGAAACCCAGGCTTCCTGCACCTCGGCAGAGCCCAGCATGCGTGTGGACACCGGGAGCGGCCCCTGCAGTGCCACAGCCCTGCCTGCGTCCTCGGCACTGCTGTTTCTCAGTGACTTGTTAATAACAGAAAGCCCGAGGCCAAGCCCCACTGACTGCAGACCCAGGGCAGCTCCCAAGAGGCAGGAGGGAATTGCAGACCCTCTGTGTGTATCAGCCGTGGCCAGGCAGTGCCCCCGGGTCACAGTGCACCGCAGATCCTCAGACCTTCACCTTCATAGGCCTCCAGGACAGAGGCAGCCACTGCCCAACCTCCGGGCACATAGGTGCTAGCATCAAGGTCACCCCCGCATCCACCTCCCTATCCTGGGTACAGGACTTGGCATCCAGCACGCGGAGGCTGCAGCTGCTGGGGCTGTGGCCCTCGGTGTTGCTTCAAGCACCTCAGGTGCAGCCCTTCTGCCATGGACAAGTCGCTCTCCATCCCAGTCCCAGTGAAAGGCGTGGAGTCCCCAAGGGAAGTCACCCATGGGTCAGGGTGAAGGTTTGGGCACCCCCACTGGGCACCGTGCTTGGGAGTGCACCAGGATGCCTGGAGGAAGCACAGGGCAGGGGACGCTTCCCGGACAGCTGAGGGGTCCCTCATCCCGTCCCGGCTGTGCCTCCCAGAGGCAGGACTCATCTCACAGGGTAAAGGGGCAGCAGCGCACCATCCTCCCACAACACGGCTGCCACGACCGGACCTGCCATGGGGATGACCACGTGGTGCCCGTCCCCTCTGGCAGCGCCAACCCCTCGCCAAGAGCCACTGTGTGGGGAGACACCGACTGGAGCTGGACCGCCACTGTGGCTCAGGGGCCCAGGACTGCTCAGCATCATTTTTGGTCTTGAGCCGACCCAAGAGAGTTCAAAC
>NW_012101624.1:12556-15429 GCF_000951045.1 Mandrillus leucophaeus | reverse complement strand
CATATGGAATCTCAAAGGATCCTGGATAGTCCAGGCTGGAATTCACTGGCACCATCTCAGCTCACTGCAACCTCCACCTCCACCTCCCGGGTTCAAGCGATTCTCCTGCCTCAGCCTCCTGAGTAGCTGAGAATACAGGCATGCGCCACCACCGTGCCCGGCCAATTCTTGTATTTTTAGTAGAGGTGGGGCTCGACATGTTGGCCAGGCTGGTCTCGAACTCCTGGCCTCAAGTGATCCTCTCCCCTTGGCCTCCCAGCATGCTGGGATTACAGGCCTGAGCCACCATGCCCGGCTCAAATTATTCTTATTTTTAAAGACAGGGTCTCGCTCTGTAACCCGGGCTGGAGTGCAGTGGCACAATCACAGCTCACTGCAGCCTCTGGCTCCTGGACTCAAGTGATCCTCCCACCTCAGCCTCCCAAAGCAGCTGGCATTACAGGCGTGCACCATTAGGGCCGGCTAATATTTTTATTTTTTGTAGAGATGGAGTCTCCCCTTGCTTTCCAGGCTGGTCCTGAACTCCTGGCTTCAAATAATCTGGCTGACTTGACCTCCTCAAATGCTAGGAATACAAACGTCAGCCACCACCATGCCCGGTCTCTGTTTGCTTAGTTGTGGAAACAGACCTGGTCTCAAGTGGGGATGGCCTGGAACACAGACCTCAGCTGACCCACAAGGATGGGGTTTGAGATCTGGGGCTCTTTGTCACAGCGGCATAACTGACTAATACAGCCCCTATAGGCCCCGGCTCCAACGTTCAAATCAAGGTAACTGGCTACTTCATGCACCTGTCACTCACCAAAGCGCTGCTAGGTGAAGTGACCAGGTTGTCACACAGATTCTGCAGATCCCAGAGGCAACAATGCCTGTGCATGGCCTTGGTGCCTTCGGCCCCACAGACCTGGTTTTGCTTTTCCAGCAACCCCCAAAGATCAAAGCTTTCCGGATGGCCACGCCCACACTGCTCTGAGTCCCAGCTCCCCGTCCCTGCAGCAGCCACGGAGCTGCAGGAGGGGTCCTCCAAGGAGCAGCCGGCTGTGGGACAATCAGAGGTCACTCCTGCCCATGTGTCTGAGCCCGTCAAGCAGGACCAAGCCAATGGCCTTGGTCTGGGAAACACAACATCCCTCCAGCCCCAGCACCAAACTCAGGCGGGGCCGTCCCGATGACCATTCACACCAGGGGGTGCCCGTCTGCCAAGGTGAGCATCGAAAGCCTCCCGGCCCACCTGGCAGAGCCCGGATACTAGGATGCTGGACGCGCTTCCTGACCTGTGACCGTCAGCCACGGACATGCCCCACCCTTCCGAGGGCAGGAGCAGGGGCGTGCCAGTGTGTGGAGTGGCCGACTGGGGCGAGTGCCCCGTGTCACGTCTGTGCGCCGAAAACCCCTCAACAGGAGCTGCTGTGTAACACTGGTGCTGGGACAGGCGCAACCAGGCATCTCCACAACAGTTGGGCTCCCGTCTGGGTGGGTGAGCCCGAGCCTGACTCACCTGACAATACAGAGCCAGCTGTTCGATCTTCCTGCCCGACATGCCCTTCGTCAGCCGAGCGATCTCCTGCATTTCCTCCCATAGTCAAACTGGGCCAGCTTCAGGCGCCTGGGGAAGGAGTTCCCAAGTGGGCCGGCCAAGGCAGCGGCTCCCACACCACGAGGTGGGGGCCGGAAGACAGGCAGCCAGGCGGGCACCCATGCCAGATGTCCCCTTGGGAGGGGCTCTTCCTGTGACAGCCAAACTCCGCCCTCTCCCTCATGCAAACCAGGTCTGGGCTGAGCAGGGAGGTGGCGGCTGCTGTGGGGCCTGGAGATGGCCGCACCCCCTCTTCACACCAGCCCTGCCCACACCTGCCCACTCAGCACCCACAGGGCGCATGGCCGTTACAGTGGCAGTGGCAGAGCCCTGACTTCCAGCAAAAGCATCTCCCTGGAGGTCACAGAAGCCAAGTCACTGTGCCAGGTCTATGAGCAGCCGTGGGGGTGGGAGAGCCCAGGGCAGGGGAGGGCCAAAGGGAAACTGAGGCCGGGACAGCTGGGCTAGCATGGAGCAGGCAGCCGTGGAGTGGTTGGCAGGGGGAACCAGGCTCACTCTGGAACAGAGCGGCTTTTGCTGTCACAGGAGACAGCAGGAATTTAGATCAGGTGCACAGAAGGACTCAGAAACCCGGGACCTGGGGACGCCAAGAGGTGGAGCAGCCACTGCTCATCTGGAGTGCTCCTGAGGCAGCCGGCGTGCAGCCCCAGGGCCTGTCATCACCTGGAGGGCTCTGCCCACCGTGCCTTCTGCACCCACCGCCAGCGGCAGGGAGCCTGAAGGCCTCAGGGTACAAGTGCAGCCGGAGCCGCGCCCCACACCATGAGGCTCCAGGGCCAGGCGTGGTAGGTGGAGGAAGGCCAGGCCAGCAGCCAGCATGGGACCATGAGGATCCTCTCCAGTCCCAACACGGGGCTCTCATGAGGAGCGTCTCCCTCGAATCCCAACATGGGGGTCTCAGAGCAACACTCCACATCACCTCCCCTCACTGCCAGGGCCTGGGGGTGGCCGGGCACAGGATTTCCTCACAGCCCTCCCCAGTCCTAGACACACCAGGTAGTGAAAAGGAACGTAAAAGAGGCCGGGCGCAGTGGCTGGCATCTGTAATCCCTGCACTGTGGGAGGCCAAGGCGGGCAGATCACCTGAGGTCAGGGTTTCGAGACCAGCCTGGCCAACATGGTGAAACTGCATCTCTACAAAAATGCAAAAAGTAGGCCGGGCGCGGTGGCTCAAGCCTGTAATCCCAGCACTTTGGGAGGCCGAGGCGGGTGGATCACGAGGTCAGGAGATCGAGACTATCCTGGCTAACATGGTGAAACCCGGTCTCTACTAAAA
>NW_012101624.1:10332-12506 GCF_000951045.1 Mandrillus leucophaeus | reverse complement strand
AGATCTGAGGCTCTTTGTCACAGCGGCATAACTGACTAATACAGCCCCGATAGGCCCCGGCTCCAACGTTCAAATCAAGGTAACTGGCTACTTCATGAACCTGTCACACACCAAAGCGCTGCTAGGTGGAGTGACCAGGTTGTCACACAGACTCTGCAGACCCCAGAGGCAGCGATGCCTGTGCATGGCCTTGGTGCCTTCGGCCCCACAGACCTGGTTTTGCTTTTCCAGCAACCCCCAAAGACCAAAGCTTTCTGGATGGCCACGCCCACACTGCTCTGAGTCCCGGCTCCCCGTCCCTGCAGCAGCCACGGAGCTGCAGGAGGGGTCCTCCAAGGAGCAGCCGGCTGTGGGACAATCAGAGGTCACTCCTGCCCATGTGTCTGAGCCCGTCAAGCAGGACCAAGCCAACGGACGTGGTCCAGGAAACACAACATCCCTCCAGCCCCAGCACCAAACTCAGGCGGGGCCTGTCCCGATGACCATTCACACCAGGGGGTGCCCGTCTGCCAAGGTGAGCATGGAAAGCCTCCCGGCCCACCTGGCAGAGCCCGGATACTAGGATGCCGGACGGGCTTCCTGACCTGTGACCGTCAGCCACGGACAGGCCCCACCCTTCCGAGGGTAGGAGCAGGGGCGCGCCAGTGTGTGGAGTGGCCAACTGGGGCGAGTGCCCCGTGTCACGTCTGTGCACCGAAAACCCCTCAACAGAAGCTGCTGTGTGACACTGGTGCTGGGACAGGCACAACCCGGCGTCTCCACAACAGTTGGGCTCCCGTCTGGGTGGGTGAGCCTGAGCCTGACTCACCTGACAGGACACAACCAGCTGTGCGATCTTCCGGCCCGACATGCCCTCCGTCAGCCAAGCGATCTCCTCGCACTTCCTCCCATAGTCAAACTGGGCCAGCTTCAGGCGCCTGGGGAAGGAGTTCCCAAGTGGGCCGGCCAAGGCAGCGGCTCCCACACCACGAGGTGGGGGCCGGAAGACAGGCAGCCAGGCGGGCACCCATGCCAGATGTCCCCTTGGGAGGGGCTCTTCCTGTGACAGCCAAACTCCGCCCTCTCCCTCATGCAAACCAGGTCTGGGCTGAGCAGGGAGGTGGCGGCTGCTGTGGGGCCTGGAGATGGCCGCACCCCCTCTTCACACCAGCCCTGCCCACACCTGCCCACTCAGCACCCACAGGGCGCATGGCCGTTACAGTGGCAGTGGCAGAGCCCTGACTTCCAGCAAAAGCATCTCCCTGGAGGTCACAGAAGCCAAGTCACTGTGCCAGGTCTACGAGCAGCCGTGGGAGTGGGAGAGCCCAGGGCAGGGGAGGGCCAAAGGGAAACTGAGGCCGGGACAGCTGGGCTAGCATGGAGCAGGCAGCCACGGAGGGGTTGGCAGGGGGAACCAGGCTCTCTTTGGAAAAGAGTGGCTTTTGCTGTCACTGGAGACAGTAGGAATTTAGATCAGGTGCACAGAAGGACTCAGAAACCCAGGACCTGGAGACGCCAAGAGGTGGAGCAGCCACTGCTCATCTGGAGTGTTCCTGAGGCAGCCGGCGTGCAGCCCCAGGGACTCTCATCACTTGGAGGGTTCTGCCCACCGTGCCTGCTGCACCCACCGCCAGCGGCAGGGAGCCTGAAGGCCTCAGGGTACAAGTGCAGCCGGAGCCGCGCCCCACACCATGAGGCTCCAGGGCCAGGTGTGGCAGCTGGAGGAAGGCCAGGCCAGCAGCCAGCAGGCGACCGTGAGGATCCTCTCCAGTCCCAACACGGGGCTCTCATGAGGAGCATCTCCCTGGAATCCCAACATGGGGGTCTCAGAGCAACACTCCACATCACCTCCCCTCACTGCCAGGGCCTGGGGGTGGCCGGGCACAGTGGCTGGCATCTGTAATCCCTGCACTGTGGGAGGCCAAGGCGGGCAGATCACCTGAGGTCAGGGTTTCGAGACCAGCCTGGCCAACATGGTGAAACTGCATCTCTACAAAAATGCAAAAAGCTGTTGGGTGTGGTGGCAGGCACCTATAATCGCAGCTACTCAGGAGGCTGAGGCAGGAGAATTGCGTGAACCCAGGAGGCGGAGGTTGCAGTCAGCTGAGATCGTGCCACTGCACTCCAGCCTGGGGGACAAGAGCGAGACTTCATCTCAAAAAAAAAAAAAAAAAAGTTGAAGGTTTGTAAGTGAT
>NW_012101624.1:8270-10282 GCF_000951045.1 Mandrillus leucophaeus | reverse complement strand
CTGGAACACAGACCTCAGCTGACCCACAAGGATGGGGTTTCAGATCTGAGGCTCTTTGTCACAGCGGCATAACTGACTAATACAGCCCCTATAGGCCCCGGCTCCAACGTTCAAATCAAGGTAACTGGCTACTTCATGAACCTGTCACACATGAAAGCGCTGCTAGGTGGAGTGACCAGGTTGTCACACAGACTCTGCAGACCCCACAGGCAGCGATGCCTGTGCATGGCCTTGGTGCCTTCGGCCCCACAGACCTGGTTTTGCTTTTCCAGCAACCCCCAAAGACCAAAGCTTTCTGGATGGCCACGCCCACACTGCTCTGAGTCCCGGCTCCCCGTCCCTGCAGCAGCCACGGAGCTGCAGGAGGGGTCCTCCAAGGAGCAGCCGGCTGTGGGACAATCAGAGGTCACTCCTGCCCATGTGTCTGAGCCCGTCAAGCAGGACCAAGCCAATGGCCTTGGTCTGGGAAACACAACATCCCTCCAGCCCCAGCACCAAACTCAGGCGGGGCCTGTCCGGATGACCATTCACACCAGGGGGTGCCCGTCTGCCAAGGTGAGCATCGAAAGCCTCCCGGCCCACCTGGCAGAGCCCGGATACTAGGATGCCGGACGGGCTTCCTGACCTGTGACCGTCAGCCACGGACATGCCCCACCCTTCCGAGGGCAGGAGCAGGGGCGTGCCAGTGTGTGGAGTGGCCGACTGGGGCGAGTGCCCCGTGTCACGTCTGTGCGCCGAAAACCCCTCAACAAAAGCTGCTGTGTGACACTGGTGCTGGGACAGGCACAACCGGGCGTCTCCACAGCAGTTGGACTCCCGTCTGGGTGGGTGAGCCCGAGCCTGACTCACCTGACAATACAGAGCCAGCTGTTCGATCTTCCTGCCCGACATGCCCTCCATCAGCCGAGCGATCTCCTGGCATTTCCTCCCATAGTCAAACTGGGCCAGCTTCAGGCGCCTGGGGAAGGAGTTCCCAAGTGGGCCGGCCAAGGCAGCGGCTCCCACACCATGAGGTCGGGGCCGGAAGACAGGCAGCCAGGCGGGCACCCATGCCAGATGTCCCCTTGGGAGGGACTCTTCCTGTGACAGCCAAACTCCGCCCTCTCCCTCATGCAAACCAGGTCTGGGCTGAGCAAGGAGGTGGCGGCTGCTGTGGGGCCTGGAGATGGCCGCACCCCCTCTTCACACCAGCCCTGCCCACACCTGCCCACTCAGCACCCACAAGGCGCATGGCCGTTACAGTGGCAGTGGCAGAGCCCTGACTTCCAGCAAAAGCATCTCCCTGGAGGCCACAGAAGCCAAGTCACGGTGCCAGGGCTACGAGCAGCCGTGGGAGTGGGAGAGCCCAGGGCAGGGGAGGGCCAAAGGGAAACTGAGGCCGGGACAGCTGGGCTAGCATGGAGCAGGCAGCCGTGGAGGGGTCGGCAGGGGGAACCAGGCTCACTCTGGAACAGAGCGGCTTTTGCTGTCACTAGACACAGCAGGAATTTAGATCAGGTGCACAGAAGGACTCAGAAACCCGGGACCTGGGGACGCCAAGAGGTGGAGCAGCCTCTGCTCATCTGGAGTGCTCCTGAGGCAGCCGGCGTGCAGCCCCAGGGCCTGTCATCACCTGGAGGGCTCTGCCCGCCGTGCCTGCTGCACCCACCACCAGCGACAGGGAGCCTGAAGGCCTCAGGGTACAAGTGCAGCCGGAGCCGCGCCCCACACCATGAGGCTCCAGGGCCAGGCGTGGCAGCTGGAGGAAGGCCGGGCCAGCAGCCAGCAGGCGACCGTGAGGATCCTCTCCAGTCCCAACACGGGGCTCTCATGAGGAGCATCTCCCTGGAATCCCAACATAGGGGTCTCAGAGCAACACTCCACATCACCTCCCCTCACTGCCAGGGCCTGGGGGTGGCCAGGCACAGTGGCTGGCATCTGTAATCCCTGCACTGTGGGAGGCCAAGGCGGGCAGATCACCTGAGGTCAGGGTTTCGAGACCAGCCTGGCCAACATGGTGAAACTGCGTCTCT
>NW_012101624.1:4768-6385 GCF_000951045.1 Mandrillus leucophaeus | reverse complement strand
AGGGGCAGAGGGACCTGCAAGCTGGGGCGGCATCGCACAGGGCGTGAGGACGGGACTGACCCCGGCTCTGCCCAGGAGGCCACCGCATGTTCCTCAGTGACGCCCCATGCTGTCCCGAGCTGGGCCGTTCCCAGGGGACATCCGAGGTGGACACGTTGAGGCCACGGGTGCTGCGCAGCACTGTGATCCAGGGCCCCTGAGGTCCCTCGGTGGGAACGAAGGGTGACAGCTGCGCAGCGCTACCTGGGGGCCCAGGACCCAAGGTGCCCCCTCACTTGTTGCTGCGCTCCTTCGTGTGGTTTAGGAAGGCGTTCTGGGCGACTCTGAGGTAGTAATTGCTCATCTTCTCCTGCAGAGAGAAGGTTCCAGCCTTAGACACCTGGAACAAAGCCCTGTAAACAGCCACAGCAGAAGGTCCCACAGGCCTCCCTCCTGCAGGGAGCAGGAACGCGGCGACACTTTCATGGATCTAAACTCAAAAGCCTGACCAGAGCCAGGGGCGGTGGCTCATGCACGTAACCCATCGTTTGGGGAGGCTGAGGCGGGCAGATCACCTGAGGTAGGGAGTTTGAGGCCATCCTGGCCAACATGGTGAGACCCTGTCTCCACTAAAAATACAAGAATCAGCCAGGTGCGGTGGCACACCTGTAGTCCCAGCTACGTGGGAGGCTGAAGCAGGAGAATCAGTTCAACCCGGGAGGCAGAGGTTGCAGCGAGCCGAAATTGCACCACTGCACTCCAGCACGGGCGACAGAGTGAGACTCTGTCTCAAAAACAAAAACAAAAACACAAACAAAAACAAAAAAAACCGTGACCGGGCATGGGGGCTCACGTCTGTAATCCCAGAACTTCACAAGGTCAAGGCGGGAGCATCTCTTATAGCTCAGAAGTTTGAGCCCAGCCTGGGTAACAAGGGAGTAAGTCCATCTCTACTAACATTACGAAAAAAGGCCGGGCGCGGTGGCTCACGCCTGTAATCCCAGCATTTTGGGAGGCCGAGGCGGGCGGATTAGGAGGTCAGGAGATCGAGGCCACCCTGGCTAACACTGTGAAACCGCGTCTCTACTAAAAAATTAGCCAGGCGTGTTGGCAGGGGCCTGTAATCCCAGCTACTCGGGAGGCTGAGGCAGGAGAATGGTGAGAACCCGGGAGGCGGAGCTTGCAGTGAGCTGAGATTGCGCCACTGCACTCCAGCCTGGGCAACAGAGGGAGACTCCATTTCCAAAGGGAAAAAAAAAAAAAAACCTGTATGGTTGGGCGTGGTGGATTATGCATGTAATCCCAGCATTTCGGGAGGCCAGGCGGGGAGGTCATTTGAGGTCAGGAGTCCTCCACCAGCCTGACCAAAATGGTGAAACCCCATCTATCCTAAAAATACAAAAAAGGCCTGTAATCCAGCTACTCAGAGGGCTGAGGCAGGAGACTAGCTTGAACCAAGGAGGTGAAGGTTGCAGTGAGCCAAGATTGCGCCACTGCAAGCCAGCTTAAGGGATAGAGCGTGATTTTATCTCAAATAAATAAAAATAAAAATAGACCGGGTTCAATGGCTCACACCTGTAATATCAGCACTTTCGGAGGCTGAGGCAGGTGCATCACGAAGTCAAGAGGTCTAGACCA
>NW_012101624.1:2206-4718 GCF_000951045.1 Mandrillus leucophaeus | reverse complement strand
CTCCGTCTCAAAAAAAAAAAAAAATGTAAAAAGTAGTGGGGTGTGGTGGCAGGCACCTATAATCACAGCTACTCAGGAGGCTGAGGCAGGAGAATCACGTGAACCCAGGGGGCGGAGGTTGCAGTCAGCTGAGATCGCGCCACTGCACTCCAGCCTGGGGCACAGAGCGAGACTTTGTCTCAAAAAAAAAAAGTTGAAGGTTTGTAAGTGATGGTGGGCTCTGCCCCCCAAACCCGAGGAGACACCACCAGGCTGTTCTCAGGTGGGGATGAGGAAAGGGTGGTGGCACATCCCTGGGTGCAGCCTCTGGGACCCTTGGGGCCCACAGGGCTCCTGCGCGAAACCGCAGGGCAGGGAGGCGGTGCCACCCCGGAGACTGGGCCTGCTGGGATCGTCTGGAGAGCAGGGCCGGGGGTGGGCCCTGAGCGAGGGTCCCTGGACAGCGGTGGGTGAGGGGAGACACTTACTGCTTTCCTTCTGTTGCTGGCATAACAACATACTTGTCAAGATACATTCTCAGCAGGCGCACCCGCTCCTCCGGCCCGGGCGGGTCGAAGTAAAACATCACATCGATGCGGTCGTGGATGTCCCGGTGTAACTGCTCGGGGTCGCGGCTGGCCAGGACCAGCATGAATCTGCGGAGCAGGGATGGGGAAGGAAATGCTGGGGCTGCCGGCCAAGCTGCCCCGAGGGGAACACGGGCTCCTTAGTCCCCTTAGGGGGACTTTCCCGGAGAATCTAAAGCGGCAGCTTGTGAGCACAAGAAACACCGGGAGGACGCGGCACAGCCTTGGTCACCGCCTGCCCCACCACTCCCAGCTGTCCCCCCGCCCGGCTACCGGAGCCTCTGTTCTCATCCCGTGTGGCGCTTCCCTGCTGACACTCGCCCAGCGTGATAGGCAGTGCCGGGACCTCCACTCCTCCTGCTGCCTGAGCTCTGCCATGCTGGGAGCAGGGATGCGGGACCCAGAGTCCATGTCAAGAGTGGCCACGCCAGCCAGGAGCAGGACCTTGGGGGCCCGGGTGCAGCGGAGGCTCAGCAGGGCCCCAGCCCTGCCTCTCTGGGAAGGACCTGAGCCAGGGCTCCAGGGAGCGTGTGCCGGCAGCAGCTGAGCCACGGAGCCCAACACGCCTGAAGACTCGGCCACGGCCGGCCGGCAGGACTTGATCCTCCGTGTGACACGTGACTGGGGCTGGAGGGGCCCAGGAGACTAAAAATCTCAAAATTAAGGGATTTGGGAGGGGCTAGGGAGCCTGGCCACGGGGCGATCACCCTACTGGGGACCTCTGGGCAGCAGCTCACGGAGGACGCACAATGTGGGGAGGGCCCCTAGCCTGGAGGGTGCACCCCTGTCCAGCATCTGGGCGGGGGGCCAAGGCTCCAGGCTCCGCCCAAACACACAAGACCTGCTCGTGCCCAGCTTCCCGTGGGAACAAACGAGTCTCCATTGCCACACCAGGGCACCCACAACCTCCAAGGGAGGCCCCAGCAGAGCCTCAGACAATCAGACCGCCTCCCTTGCCGGCACAGGAACACGGAAACCCAGGGGCAGAGGGACCTGCAAGCTGGGGCGGCATCGCACAGGGCGTGAGGACAGGACTGACCCTGGTTCTGCCCAGGAGGCCCCTGCATGTTCCTCAGTGACGCCCCATGCTGTCCCGAGCTGGGCCGTTCCCAGGGGACATCCGAGGTGGGCATGTTGAGGCCACGGGTACTGCCCAGCACTGTGATCCAGGGCCCCTGAGGTCCCTCGGTGGGAACCAAGGGCGACGGCTGCACAGCCCTACCCGGGGGCCCAGGACCCGAGAGGCCCCCTCACTTGTTGCTGCGCTCCTTCGTGTGGTTTAGGAAGGCGTTCTGGGCGACTCTGAGGTGGTAATTGCTCATCTCCTCCTGCGGAGAGAAGGTTCCAGCCTTAGGCACCAGGAGCAAAGCCTTGTAAACAGCCACAGCAGAAGGTCCCACAGGCCTCCCTCCTGCAGGGAGCAGGGACTTGGCCACACTTTCAGGGATCTAAACTCAAAAGCCTGACCAGGGCCAGGGACGGTGGCTCATGCATGTACCGTAGTGTTTTGGGAGGCCGAGGTGGGCAGATCACCTGAGGTAGGGAGTTTGAGAACATCCTGGCCAACATGGTGAGACCCCGTCTAAACTAAAAATACAAGAATCAGCCAGGCTTGGTGGCACAACTGTGGTCCCAGCTACGTGGGAGGCTGAAGCAGGAGAATCAATTCAACCTGAGAGGCAGAGGTTGCAGCGAGCCGAAATCGCACCGCAGCACTCCAGCATGGGCGACAGAGTGAGACTCTGTCTCAAAAACAAAAACAAAAACAAAAACAAAAAAAACCCTGACCGGGCATGAGGGCTCACGTCTGTAATCCCGGAACTTCACAAGGTCAAGGCGGGAACATCTCTGATAGCTCAGAAGTTTGAGCTCAGCCTGGGTAACGAGGGGAAAGTCCATGTCTACTAACATTACAAAAAAACAGCCGGGGGCGATGGCCCACGCCT
>NW_012101624.1:0-1216 GCF_000951045.1 Mandrillus leucophaeus | reverse complement strand
GCCCAGCCTCACAAGGCCCCGGGAAGCCAACGGCACACGGGGCACCAGACTCTGCCCCATAGGCTTCCCCCCAACTCGGCCCAGTGCAGCGCTGGCGGCCGCTCAGAGTCCACACCAGGGGCAGGATCTTCTAAAGTGAAAGGTCAAATGTCAGAGGGGAGGGTGCCAGCCATGAGGAATGTGGTGCCAACGGGGACAGCTGAAGTCGCAAGGGTGTCCCAGCTATTAATCTATTAAACGGTGTGTAACTTTAATAGGCACACACCCTATTGTGTGCCATGCTGTCTTCAGCTAACTTCCAAATGGTTCTACCAGAAGGAGCTGGTGTCCACGCCCACCTGCACGCGTGTCGGAGGGAGGGCGGCTGTGGAGGTGGCGCCCCTGCAGCTGTGAAGAGCCCTCACCCCCTACACCCACCCACCTCCCTTCTGCCCTGAGCCAAGTATCCCACTGGCAGCCTCCGCACACTGGGGGCCTCGTGTCCACCAGGGTCCAGCCTCAGGCAACCTTCCCGCCGAGGGACCCTCCGCCGGGCCTCCTGCGTGGCCACGAGGACAGAGCTGCAGAGAGACCACGAGGTCCCGGAAAGCCACCTGGACCCCCTTCCCCGAAGGCAGCCTGCTGGGCCGCAGAGAAGGGCCTGTGTGCATGCTGTGGGGACGTCTCACCCGCGCCGACTGGTATTGGCCCGGTCAAACAGCTTGCGCATGGCGGTCACGCCTTCCCGCCCCATGAGGGCCAGGTCCCCGCCTGTCATGATGGCGTAGTCCATGCCTGAGTACAGGGCGAGATTCTACACGGGAAAAGTGAGGGGAGACAGAACAGATGTTCCATCTGCCTCGGCAAAGCCTGCATACTCCACCCGGAGTGTGGAGCCCCTGCCAGTCGCCCCCGCCTGGAAGCCACAGCCTGGAAGCCACAGCCTGCCAAAGTGGAGAAGTCCCCTGCCTGGAAGATGGGAGGCGCTGTTACCCACACCAGCACGCTGACCCTACATGAGGGTGGCCAAAGGACTAAGGAGAGTCCATTCCCCAGGCGACTGATCCCCCCAGACACCTGCAGGCAGGTGAGACCCCAGCAGCCCCTGGCCCACCTGCACAGCCAGGTGCTCTCACCTTGGCAACGAGTGTCTTCCCGGTGCCTGGCGGCCCGTACAGCAGGACATTCCTATACAGGCCGTGGTTCTTCTTCGTGTTCCTTGTTGCTATGGCCATGT
>NW_012101623.1:257207-296157 GCF_000951045.1 Mandrillus leucophaeus | reverse complement strand
ATTTCTTTTTCAGCATATTCTTAAGAGCATTCCCAAATGTCCTTTCTCAGATTCCACAGAAAGAGTGATTTCAAACTGCTCAATCCAAAGAATGAATTAACTCTATGAGATGAATACACACAAGACAAAGCAGTTGCTAAGAAAGCTTGTCTCCAGTTTTCAACGGAAGACATTTCCTTGCTCGCCACAGGTCTCCGGTCGCCACTTAATACTCTTTCGCACAATCCTTTAAGACAGACTTCCAAACTGGGAAATGTAGAGTAAGCTTTAACTCTCTGAAATGAATGCACACGTCAGAGAGTAGTTTCTTGGAATGCTTCTTTCTGGGTTTTATGTCAGGATATTTCTGTTTTCGCCATAGTCATCCATGCGCTCCGAAAGACTACATTTTCGGTTTTACGGGAACAGTGTTCAAACACTGCCTTATGAGAAAAGAGGTATGACTCCCTGAGTGGAATGCACACATCATGAAGCAGTTTCTCAGAAAGCTTCTATCCAGTTTTTATCTGCAGACATCTCCTATTTCCCCACAGGCCTGAATGTGTTCCCGAATGTCTCTTCATGGATCCGTCCATGACGAAGTTTCCAACCTGCACACTCTAAAGGAAGCTTTATGTATGTGAGGTGAATACATATATCACAGAGCAGTTTCACAGAATGCTTCTTTCCTGTTTTTGTCTGAGGCTATTTCCCTTCTCACAATAGGCATCAATATGCTCCCCGATATCCCTTGATAAATTTTCCCCAAAGGGATTTCCCTGATGCAGTATGAGAAGAGAGGTATAAGACTGTAAGTGGAATGCACACATCATGAAGCAGTTCCTCGGAAAGCTTCTCTCCATTTTCTATCTGAAAATATTTCCTTTTTCACCATAAGCCTCAAAGCGCTCCCGAAAATCCCTGCACACGGTAAACATTAACAGTGTTGGAAAACTGCTCAATGAAAATAGAAGCTTAACTGTGCGAGTGCAATTCACACAACACAGAACAGTTTTACAGAAAGCTTCCTCTGATTTTTGCCTGAAGATATGTCCCTTTTCACCATAGTCCTGAATGTGCTCCCGAATGCTCTTCACGGATCCATCCATGACAGAGTTTCCAAACTGCGTAATGTAAATAAAGCTTTATCTACATGAGATGAATGAATGTAGCAAAAAGCAGATTCACAGAAAGCTTCTTTCCAGTTTTTATCTGAATATATTTTCTTTTTCCCCATAGTCCTCAATGTGCTCCCAAATGTGCCTTCGCGGATCCATCCATGACAGAGATTCCAAGCTGCGTAATGTAAAGAAAGCTTTAACTATGTGACATGAACACACATATCAGCAAGTTGTTTCACAGAAAACTTCTTTCCAGTTTTTGCCTGAGGCTACTTCCCATTTCACAATAGGCATCAATATGCTCCCCAATATCCCTTCATACCTATTTCTCCAAAAGGGTTTCCCTGATGCTGTGTGAGAAGTGTAACACTGTGAGTGGAATGCACACATCCCAAAGCAGTTCCTTGGAAAGCTTCTCTTCAGTTTCGGTCTGAACATATTTCTTTTTTCACCATAAGTCTCAAAGCACTCCCATATATCCCTTCACACGCTAAACATAAACAGTATTAGAAAACTGCTCAATGAAAAGAGAGGCTTAACTGAGCGAGAAAAATTAAGATGACACAGAGCAGTTTCACTGAAAGCTTCCTTGTGGGTTTTACCTGAGGATATTTCCTTCTCCATATTCGAAGGAGCGTTCTCAAACGTCCATCCTCAGATTCCACAAAAACAGTGATTTCAAAGTGCTCAATCCAAAGTAATGGTTTAACTCTATGAGACGAATACCCACATCACAAAGCAGTTGCTCCGAAACTTCTCCCCAGGTTTCATCGGAAGTCATTTCCTTGCTCACCACAAGCCTCCGGGGGCCACTTAATATCCCTTCACAGATTCCTCAAAGAGAGAGTTTCCAAACTGCACAGCATAGAGTAGGTTTTAACTCTGTGAAGTGAATGCACATATCAGAGAGCAGTTTCCTGTAATGCTTCTTTCTGGGATTTATTTGAGGATACTTAACTTTTCACCATAGTGTTCAATGTGCTCCGTAATATCACTTTTTCAGTTTTACAGGAACAGTGTTAAAACACTGCCTTAGGAGAAAACAGGTATAACTCCCTGAGTGGAATGCACACATAACAAAGAAGTTTCTCAGAAAGCTTCTTTCCAGTTTTTATCAGAAGGTATTTCCTATTTCACCATAGACCTGAATGTGCTCCTGAATGTCCCTTCGTGAATCCATCCTGGACGGCGTTTCAAAACTGCATAATAGAAAGAAAGTTTTATCTATGTGAGGTAAATAAGCATATCTATCACAAAGCTGTTTCGCAGAAATCTTCTTTCCAGCTTGTGTCTGAGGATATTTCCTTTTTCACCATAGACGTACACATAATCACGAATGTCGCCTGGTAGAACTTTCTCCAAAAGAGATTTCCCAATCCTCTATGAGAAGAAAAGTGTAACTCTGTGAGTGGAATGCACGTGTCACAAAGCAGCTCCTCGGACAGCTTCTCTCCCGTTTCTAGCTGAAGATATTTCCGTTTTCACCATAAGCGTCAAAGCACTCCTGAGTATCCCTTAGCCTACTAAACAAAAACAGAGTTAGAATACTGCTCAATGAAAACAGTAGCTTAATTGTGTGAGTGGAATACACGTCACACAGAGATGTTTCACAGAAAGCTTCCTTCTGGTTTTTATCGGAGGGTATTTCTTTTTCAGGACATTCTTAAGAGTGTTCCCAAATGTCTTTTTCAGGTTCCACAGAAAGAGTGATTTCAAACTGCTCAATCCAAAGAATGATTTAACTCTATGAGATAAATACACACATCACAAAGCAGTTGCTCAGAAAGCGTCTCTCCAGTTTTCAATGGAAGACATTTCCTTGCTCGCCACCGGCCTCCGGTCGCCACTTAATATCCCTTCACAGAATCCTCAAAGACAGACTTTCCAAACTGGGAAATGTAGGGTAAGCTTTGAGTCTCTGAAATGAATGCACATGACTGAGAGCAGTTCGTGGAATGCTTCTTAGTGAGTTTTATTTCGGGATAGTTCGCTTTTCACCATAGTCTTCCATGCACTCCGAAATATTACATTTTTGGTTTCACAGGAACAGTGTTCAAACACTGCCTTATGAGAAAAGAGATATGACTCCCTGAGTGGAATGCACACATCACAAAGCAGTTTCTCAGAAAGCTTCTATCCAGTTTTAATCGGAAGATAACTCCTTTTTCACCATAGGCCTGAATGTGCTCCGCAACATCCCTTTGTGGATCCGTCCATGACGGAGTTTCCAAACTGCGTAATATAAGGTAAGCTATATCTATGTGAGATGAATAAACAAATCTATCACAAAGCAGTTTCACAAAAATCTTCTTTCCAGTTTTTGTTTTAGGATATTTCCTTTTTCACCATAGTTGTCCATATACTCCTGAATGTCCCCTGGTAGCTTTTTCTCCAAAAGTTATTCCCCCATCCTCTATGAGAAGAAAGGTATAATTTTGTGAGTGGAATGCACACATCACAAAGCAGCTCCTCAGAAAGCTTCTCTCCAGTTTCCGTCCGAAGATATTTCTTTTTCTGCCCTAATCTTCAAAGCCCTCCCGAATATCCCTTCGAAGACTAAACAAAAACAGTGTTAGAACACTGTTCCATGAAAACAGAAGCTTAACTGTGGGAACGTAATTCACTTGACACAGAGCAGTTTCACAGAAGGCTTCCTTCTGGTTTCTGTCTGAGGTTGTTTCTTTTTCAGGATAATTTAAAGAGCATTCCCAAATGTCCTCTCCCAGATTCCACAGAAACAGTGATTTCAAACTGCTCAATCCAAAGAATGATTTAACTCTATGACATGAATACAAACATCACAAAAGAGTTGCTCATAAAGCTTCTCTCCAATTTTCAGTGGAAGACATTTCTTGCTCACCACAGGCCTCCTGTTGCCAGTTAATATTCCTTCGCAGAATCCTCAAAGACAGACTTCCCAAACTGGGAAATGTACAGTAAGTTTTACTCTGTGAAATGAATGGACATGTCGGAGAACAGTTTCTTGGAATGCTTCTTTCTGCGTTTTATTTGATGACATTTCACTTTTTGCCATAGTCTTCAATGTGCCCGAATATCACCTTTTTAGTTTTCCAGGAACAGTGTTCAAACTGTGCCTTACGAGAAGAAAGATATAACTCCCTGAGTGGAATGCACACATCACCAAGTAATTTCTCAGAAAGCTTCTCTCCAGTTTTCATCGGAAGACGTTTGCTTGCTCATCACAAGCTTGCGGGTGCCACTTAATATGCCTTCACAGATTCCTCAAAGACAGAGTTTCCAAACTGGGCAATGTAGAGGATATTTCACTTTTCGCCATAGTCTTCAATGCACTCCAAAATATCACATTTTTGGTGTTACAGGAACAGTGTTCCAACACTGCCTTATGAGAAAAGAGGTATAACTCCCTGAGTGATATGCCCACATCACAAACAGTTTCTCAGAAAGCATCTCTCCAGTTTTTGACTGAAGATATTTCCTATTTCATCATAGGCCTGAATGTGCTCCCGAATGTCCCTTCGATAATCCGTCCATGAGGGCGTTTCAAAATTTCGTAAAAGAGAGAAAGTTTTATCTATGTGAGATGAATAAACATATCTACCACAAAGCAGTTTCACAGAAATCTTTCCATTTTTTGTTTTAGGATATTTCCTTTTTCACCATAGCTGTCCATATACTCCCGAATGTCCCCTGGTAGCTTTTTCTCCAAAAGGGATTCCCCGATTCTCTATGAGAAGAAAAATATCACTCTGTGAGTGGAATGCACACGTCACAAAGAGCTCCACAGAAATCTTCTCTCAAGTTTCCATCTGAATATATTTCCGCTTTCACCATAAGCCTCAAAGCCATCCCAAGTTTCCCTCAGCTGACTAAACTAAAACAGTTTTAGAATACTGCTCAATGAAAACAGAAGCTTAACTGTGCGAGTGGAATTCACATGACACAGAGCAGTTTCACAGAAAGATTCCTTCTGGTTTTTATCGGAGGGTATTTCTACCGTATTCCTGAATGTGCTCCCAAATGGCCGTTCGCGAATCTGTCCATGACAATGTTTCCAAACAGCATAATAGAAGGAAAGTTTTATGTATGTGAGATGGATAAATATATCTATCACAAACCCGTTTCACAGAAAGCTTCTTTCCACTTGTTGTCCGAGGATATTTCCTTTTTCACCATAGCCGTCCCTATACTCCCGAATGTCCCTTGGTACCTTTTTATCCAAAGGGATTTCCCAATCCTCTATGAGAAGAAAGGTATAATTCTGAGAGTGGAATGCACACGTCACAAGGCAGCTCCTCGAAAGCTTGTCTCCAGTTTCTATCGGAAGATATTTCCTTTTTCACTGGAAGCCTCAAAGTGCTCCCGAATATCACTTCGCAGACTAAACAAAAACAGTGTTAGAATACTGTTCAATGAAAGGAGAAGCTTAATTGTGTGAGCACAATTCACATGACACAGAGCTTTCATGGAAAGTTTCCTTCTGGTTTCTATTTGAGATTATTTCTTTTTCAGGATATTCTAAAAAGCGTTCCCAAATGTCCTATCTCAGATTCCACAGAAATAGTGATTGCAAACTGCTCAATCCAAAGAATGATTTAACTCTACGAGATGAATACAAACATTACAAACGAGTGGCTCAGAAAGCTTCTCTCCAATTTTCAACGGAAGACATTTCGTTGCTCACCACAGGCCTCAGGTTGCCACTTAATGAAAAGATTACACGTCACAAAGCATTTTCTCAGAAAGCTTCCCTCCAGTTTTAATCTGAAGATATTTCCATTTTCAACATAGGCCTGAATGGACTCCCAAATATCCCTTCGCAGATCCATCCATGACAGAGTTTCCAAGCTGTGCAATGTAAAGAAAGCTTTATCAATATGAGATGAATAAACATAACAAAAAGCAGATTCACAGAAAGCTTCTTTCCAGTTTTTATCTGAAGATATTTCCTTTTTCACTCTATACCTGAATGAGCTCCCGAATGTCCCTTCGTGGATCCATCCAGGACAGAGTTTCAAGCTGCGTAATGTAAAGAAAGCTTTAGGTATGTGAGATGAATACACATATCACAGAACAGTGTCACAGAAAGCTTCTTTCCAGTTTTAGTCTGAGTCCATTTCTCTTTTCACCATCTTCGTTAATATGCACTCGAATATCCCTTGTTACCTTTTCCTCCAAAAGGGTTTCCCAAATGCTGACTGAGAAGAAAGGTATAACACTGTGAGTGGAATGCATACGTCACAAAGTGGTTCCTCGGAAAGCTTCTCTCCAGTTGCTATCTGAACATATTTCCTTTTTCACCATAAGCCTCAAAGCACTCCCGAATATCCCTTCGCACGCCAAACATAAACAGTGGTTGAAAACAACTCAGTGAAAACAGAAGCTTAACTGAGTGAGGGGAATTCACATGACACAGAGCAGTTTCACAAAAAGCTCCCTTCTGGTTTTTATCTGAGGATATTTCTTTCTCCATATTCGAAAGAGCGTTCCCAAATGTCCTTCCTCAGATTCCATAGAAACAGTGATTTCAAACTGCTCATTCCAAAGAATGATTTAACTCTATGAGATGAATACACACGTCACAAAGCAGTTGCTCAGAAAACTTCTCTCCAGTTTTCAACGGAAGATATTTCCTTGCTCACCACAGGCCTCCGGGTGCCAATTAATATCCCTTGGCAGATTCCTCAAGGGAGAGTTTCCAAACTGGGCAACGTAGAGTAAGCTTTATTTCTATGAAATAAATGCACATATAAGAGAGCATTTTCCTGGAATGCCTCTTTCTGGGTTTTAATGGAGGATAGTTCACTTTTCACCATAGTCTTTGAAGCGCTCTGAAATAACACTTTTTCGGTTTTACTGGAACAGTGTTCGAACACTGCCTTATGAGAAAACAGGTATAAGTCCCTGAGTGGAATGCACACATCACAAAGCAGTTTCTTAGAAATCTTCTCTCTGGTTTTTGTTTAAAGATATTTTGATTTTCCCCATAGTGTTGAATGTGCTCCCTAATTTCCCTTCACCGATCCATCCATAACAGTGTTTCCAAGCTGCATAAGGTAAAGAAAGCTTTATCTATGTGAGGTGAATAAACATTGCAAAAAGCAGGTCCAGAGAAAGCTTCTTTCCAGTTTCTATCTGAAGATATTTCCTTTTTCACCATAGGCCTGAAGGTGCTCCAGAATGTCCCTTCGCAGATCCGTCCATGATGGAGTTTCCTAACTGCGTAATATAAAGAAGGTTTTATCTATGTGAGATCAATAAGCGTATCTACCACAAAGCAGTTTCACAGAAGGCTTCTTTCCAGTTTTTGTCTGACGAAACTTCCTTTTTAACCGTAGCCATCCATATACTCTCGAATGTCCCATGGTAGGTTATTCTCCAAAAGGGATTCCCCAATCCTCTATGAGAAGAAAGGTATAACTCTTTGAGTGAAGTGCACACGTCACAAAGCAGCTCCTACGAAAGCTTCTCTCCAGTTTCTATCTGAAGATATTTCCGTTTTCACTATAAGACTCAAGCTGCCCTCAAAATTCCCTTCACAGACTAAACAAAAACAGTGTTAGACTACTGTTCAATGAAATGAGAAACTGAACTGAGCGAGTGGAATTCACACGAGACAGAGCAGTTTCACAGAAAGTTTCCTTCTGATTTTTATCTGAGGGTATTTCTTTTTCAGCATATTCTAAGGAACATTCCCAAATGTCCTTTCTCAGGGAAAGGACATTTGAAACAGTGATTTCAAACTGCTCAATCCAAAGATTGATTTAACTCTATGAGATGAATACACACATCCCAAAGCCGTTGCTCAGAAAGCTTCTCTCCAGTTTTCAACGGAAGACATTTCCTTGCTCAACAGAGGCCTCCGGGAACCACTTAATATCCCTTTGCAGATTCCTCAAATACAGAGTTTCCAAAGTGGGCAATGTGCAGTAATTTTTAACTCTGTGAGATGAATGCACATATCACACAATAGTTTCTTGGAATGCTTCTTTCTGGGTCTCATTTGAGGATATTTCACTTTTCGCCATAGTCTTCAACGTGCTCCGAAATACCACTTTCTTGGTTTTACGGGAACAGTGTTCAAACAGTGCCTTATGTGAAGAAAGGTATAACTCCCTGAGTGGAATGCACACATCACCAAGTAGTTTCTCAGAATGCTTCTCTTCAGTCTCTATCTGAACATATTTATTGTCGTCCAATAAAACACAGAAAGAAGCATTCCAAGAAACTGCTCTCTGACATGTCCATTTTTTTCACAGAGTTAAGCTTACTCTGCATTTCCCAGTTTGGAAAGTTTGTCTTTGAGGGTTATGCAAAGGGATATTAAGTGGCAATTCGAGGCCTGTGGCGAGCAAGGAAACGTCTTCTGTTGAAAATTGGAGAGAAGTTTTCTGAGGTACTATTTTGGGATGTTTGTATTCATCTCATAGAGTTACATCACTCTTTGGATGGAGCAGTTTTAAATCACTGTTTCTGTGGAATCTGAGAAAGGACATTTGGGAATGCTCTTTAGAATATCCTGAAAAAGAAATAACCTCAGATAGAAACCAGAAGGAAGCTTTCTGTGAAACTACTCTGTGTTGCATGAATTCCACACTCACAGTTAAGCTTCTCTTTTCATGGAGCAGCATTCTAACACTCTTTTTGTTTAGTCTGTGAAGGGATATTCGGGAGCGCTTCGAGGCTTACGGTGAAAAAGGAAATATCTTCAGATAGAAACTGGAGAGAAACTTTCTGAGGAGCTGCTTTGTGACGTGTGCATTCCACTCACAAAATTATACCTTTCTTCTCATAGAGGATTGGGGAATACCTTTTGGAGAAAAAGCCACCAAGGGACATTCGGGAGTATATAGACAGCAATGGTGAAAAAGGAAATATCCTCAGACAAAAACTGGAAAGAAGCTTTCTGTGAAACTGCTTTGTGATAGATATGTTTATTCATCTCACATAGATAAAACTGCCTATATTATGCAGCTAGGAAACGTGGTCATTGAAAGATACACAAAGGGACATTCAGGAGCATATTAAGGGTTGTGGTGAAAAAGGAAACATCTTCAGATAAACACTGGGAAGAAGCTTTCTGTGAATCTGCCTTTTGCCATATTTAATCACCTCACATAGGTAAAGCTTTCTTTACATTGCACAGCTTGGAAACTCCGTCATGGACAGGCCTGTGAAGGGATATTTGAGATCACATTCAAGTCTATTGTGAAAAAGGAAATATCTTCAGATAAAAACTGGAAAGAAGCTTTCTCAGAAACTTCTTTGTGATGTGTGCATTTCACTCAGTAAGTTATACCTCTTTTCTAGTAAGGCAGTGTTTGAACACTGTTCCTGTAAAACCCAAAAAGTGAGATTTCGGAGCTCTGTGAAACTATGACAAAAAGTGAAATATCCTCAAGTAAAACTTAGACAGAAGCGTTCCAGGAAACTGCTCTCTGATATGTGCATTTAATTCACAGAGTTAAAGTTTACTCTACATTGCCCACTTCAGAAACTCTGTCTTTGAGGAATCTGCAAACGGATATTAAATGGCGCCCAGTGGCCTGTGGTGAGCAAGGAAATATCTTCGAATGAAAACTGGGGAGAAAGTTTCTGAGCAACTGCTTTGTGATGGGTGTGTTCATCTCATAGATTTAGACAACTCTGTGGATTGAGTAATGTGAAATCACTGTTTCTGTGGAATCACAGGAAGGACATTTGGAAACGCTCTTTAGAATATGGAGAAAGAAATATCCTCATATAAAAACCAGAAGGAAGTTTTCTGTGAAACTGCTATGTGTCGTGTGAATTCCTCTCGCTCAGGTAAGCTTCTCTTTTCATTGAGCAGTTTTCTAACACTGTTTATGGTTAGCGTGGAAAGCGATATATGGGAGTGCTTTGAGGCTTACGAGGAAAAAGGATATATGTTCAGATAGAAACTGGAGAGAAACTTTCCGTGGAACTGCTTTGTGACGTGTGCATTGTACTCACAGTGTTATACCTCCCTTTTCATACAGCATCAAGGAAACCCTTTTGAGAAAAAGGTACCAAGGCATATTCGGGAGCATATTGACGCTAACGGTGAAAAGGGAAATAGCCTCAGACAAAAACTGGAAAAAAAAATTTCTGTGAAACTGCTTTGTGATATGTGTATTCATCTCACATAGATAAAGCATTCTTTACATTACACAGTTTGGAAACTCTGTCATGGACGGATTCACGAAGGGACATTCGGGAGCACATTCAGGACTACGGTGAAAAATGTAATATCTTCAGATAAAAACTGGATAAAAACTTTCTGAGAAACTGTTTTCTGATGTGTGCCTTCTACTCAGGGAGTTATACCTCTTTTCTCATAAGGCAGTGTTTGACCACTGTTCCTGTAAAACGGAAATAGTAATATTTCAGAGTACATGGATGACTATGGTGAAAAGTGAAATATCCTGAGATAAAAGCCAGAAGGAAGCGCTCCAAGAAACTGCTCCCTGACATGTGCATTCATTTCAGAGAGTTAAAGCTTATTCTACATTTCACAGTAGGAAAAGTCTGTCTTTGAGGATTGTACGAAGGGATATTAAGCGGCGACTGGAGGCCTGTGGCGAGCAAGGAAGTGTCTTCTGTTGAAAACTGGAGAGAAGATTTCTGCGCAACTGCTTTGTGATGTGTGTATTCATCCCATAGCGTTAAATCATTCTTTGGATTGAGCAGTTTGAAATCACTCTTTCTGTGGAAGCTGAGAAAGGATATTTGGGAGTGCTCTTAAGAATATGCTGAAAAAGAAATACAATCCAATAAAAACCAGAAGGAAGCTTTCTGTGAAACTGCTCTGTGTCACGTGAAACCCACTTGCACAGTTAAGCTTCTGTGTTCATTGAGCAGTACTCTAACACTGTTTTAGTTTAATCAGCTAAGGGATACTCAGGAGTGCTTTGAGGCTTATTGTGAAAAAGGAAATATCTTCAGATTGAAACTGGAGAGAAGCTTTCTGAAGAGCTGCTTTGTGACATGTGCATTGCACTCACAGAATTATGTCTTTCTTCTCATAGAGGATTTTGGAATCCCTTTTGGAGAAAAAGCTACCAGGGGATATTCGTGAGTATATGGACAGCTATGCTGAAAACGGAAATATCCTCAGACAAAAACTGGAAAGAATCTTTCTGTGAAACTGCTTTCTGATAGACATGTTTATTCATCTCGCATAGATAAAACTTTCTTCCTATTACGCAGTTTTGAAGCTCCGTCATGGACAGATTCGCCAAGGGACATTCGAAAGCGCATTCAGACCTATGGTGAAATAGGAAATATCTTCAGATAAAAACTGGAGAGAAGCTTTCTATGACACTGCCTTGTGATGTGTGTATTCCACTCAGGGAGTTATACCTCTTTTCTCATAAGGAAGTGTTTGAAAACTGTTCCTGTAAAACCGAAAAAGTGATATTTTGGAGCGCATTGAAGACTATGGCGAAAAGTGAAACATCTTCAAAAAAAAAAAAAAAAAAACCACAGAGAGAAGCGTTCCCAAAAACTGCTCCCTGATATGTGCATTCATTTCACAGAGTTAAAGCTTACTCTATGTTGCCCAGTTTGGAAACTCTGTTTTTGAGGAATCTGTGAAGGGATATTACGTGGCATCTGGAGGCTTCTGGTGAGCAACGAAAGGTCTTCCGATAAAAACTGGAGAGAAGTTTTCTGAGCAACTCCTTTGTGATGTGTGTATTCATCTCATAGAATTCAACCATTCTTTGTATTGAGCAGTTTGAAATCACTGTTTTTGTGGAATCTGAGGAAGGACATTTGGGTACCCTCCCTAGAATATGGTGAAAGAAATATCCTCAGGTAAAATCCAGAAGGAAGCTTTCTGTGAAACTGCTCTGTGTCGTCTTAATTCCTCTCGTTCAGTTAAGCCTCTTTTTTCATTGAGCAGTTTTCTAACCCTGTTTATGTTTAGCGTAAGAACAGATATTCGGGAGCACTTTGAGGCTTACAGCAAAAAAGGATACATGTTCAGAGCGAAACTGGGGAGAAGCTTTCCGAAGAACTACTTTGTTACCTGTGCATTTCACTCACAGTGTTATATCTGTCTTCTCATACAGCATCGGGGAAACCATTTTGTAGAAAAAGGTACCAATTGATATTCGGGAGCATGTTGATGCCTATGGTGAAAAGGGAAAAAACCTCAGATAAAAACTGGAAAAAAGCTTTCTATGAAACTGCTCTGTGATATATGTATTCATCTTACATAGATAAAGCTTTCTTTACACTACGCAGCTTGGAAACTCTGTAATGGACGGATCCATGAAGGGATATTCAGGAACACATTCAGGCCTATGGTGAAAAAAGGAAATATCTTCAGATAAAAACCGAAGGAAGCCCCCTGTGAGTCTACTTTTTGCTATGTTTATTTGTCTGACATACATAAAGCTTTCTTTATGTTACTCAGCCTGGAAACTCCATCATGGACGGATCTGCGAAGGGACATTCAGGAGCATATTCAGGACTATGGTAGAAAAGGAAATATCTTCAGATAAAAACTGGATAGAACCTTTCTGTGAAACTGCTTTTTGCTAGGTTTATTCATCTCACATAGATAAAGCTTTCTTTGCATTGCGAAACTTGGAAACTCCCTCATGGATGGAACCGCTAAGGGATATTCGAGATCTCATTTGGGATTATGGTGAAAAAGGAAATATTGTTAGATAAAAACTGGAGAGAAGCTTTCTGAGAAACTGCTTGGTGATGTGTGCCTTCCACTCAGGGAGTTATACCTTTCTTCTCATAAGGCACTGTTTGAACACTGTTCCTGTAAAACTAAGCAAGTGATATTTGGAGCACATTGAAGGCTATGGCGAGTAGTGAAATGTCGTCATACAAACCCAAAAGAAGCATTCCAAGAAACTGCTCTCTGATATGTCCATTCATCGTACAGAGATAACGTTTACTCTACATTTCCCAGTTTGGAAAGTCAGTCTTTCAGGATTCCGTGAAGGGATATAAAATGGCAATTGGAGGCCTGTGGCGAGCAAGGAAATGTCTTACATTGAAAATTGGAGAGAAGGTTTCTGAGCAACTGCTTTGTGATGTGTGTATTCATCTCATAGAGTTAAATCATTCTTTGGATTGAGCAGTTTGAAATCACTGTTTCTGTGGAATCTGAGAAAGGACATTTTTGGAACGCTCCTTAGAATATCCTGAAAAAGAAATAACCTCAGATAGAAACCAGAAGAAAGCTTTCTGTGAAACTGCTCTGGGTCGTGTGAATTCCGCTCACAGAGTTAAGCTTCTCTTTTCATTGAGCAATATTCTAACACTGTTTTTGTTTAGTCTGCCAACTGGATATTCAGGAGCACTTTGAGGTTTGCGGTGAAAAAGGAAATACCATCAGGTAGAAACTGGAGAGAAGCTTCCTGAGGAGCTGCTGTGTGACGTGTGCATTCCACTCACAGAATTATACCTTTCTTCTCATAGAGGATTGGGGAATCCCTTTTGGAGAAAAAGCTACCAGGGAACATTTGGGAGTATATAGACGGCTATGGTGAAAAAGGATATATCCTCACACAAAAACTGGAAAGAAGCTTTCTGTGAAACTGCTTTGTGACAGATATGTTCATTCATCTAACCTAGATAAAACTTTATTTCTATTATGCAGTTTTGAATCTCCGTCTTGGACAGATTCGCGAAGGGACATTCGGGAGCACATTCAGGTCTATGATGAAATAGGAAAAATCTTCAGATAAAAACTGGAGAGAAGCCTTCTGAGAAACTGCTTGGTGACGTGTGCATTCTACTCAGGGAGTTATACCTCTTTTCTCATAAGGCAGTGTTTGAACACTGTTCCTGTAAAACCAAAAACGTGATATTTCAGAGCACATTGAAAACTATGGTGAAAAGTGAAATATCCACAAATAAAACCCAGAAAGAAGCGTTCCAAGAAATTGCTCTCTGTTATGTGCATTCATTTCAGAGAGTTAAAGCTTACTCTATGTTACCTGGTTTGGTAACTCTGTCTTTGAGGAATCTGTGATGGGATATTTAGTGGCGCCTGGAGGCTTGTGATGAGCATGGAAACATCTTCCGATGAAAACTGGAGAGAAGCTTTGTGAGCAAGTGCTTTATGATGTGCATGTTCGTCTCATAGAGTTAAACCATTGTTTGAATTGAGCAATTTGAAATCACTATTTTTGTGGAATCTGAGGAAGGATATTTGGGAACACTCCTTAGAATATGGAGAAAGAAATATCCTCTGGTAAAATCCAGAAGGAAGTTTTCTGTGAAACTGCTCTGTTTCATCTTAATTCCTCTCGCTCACTTAAACCTCTATTTCCATTGAGCAGTTTTCTAACGCTGTTTATGTTTAGTGTGTGAATGGATATTCGGGAGTGCTTTGAGGCTTATGGTGAAAAACGAAATATGTTCAGACAAAAACTGGAGAGATGCTTTCCGAGGAACTGCTTTGTGACGTGTGCATTCCACTCACCGTGTTATACCTCTGTTCTCATACAGCATCAGGGAATGCCCTTTGGAGAAAAAGGTACCAAGTGGTATTCGGGAGCATGTTGATGCCTATGGTGAAAAGGGAAATAGCCTCATACAAAAACTGGAAAGAAGCGTTCTATGAAACTGCTCTGTGATATGTGTATTCATCTCACCTAGATAAAACTTTCTTTACATTACACAGCTTGGAAACTGTCATGGACGGATCCACGAAGGGACATTCGTGAGCACATTCAGAACTATGGTGAAAAAGAAAATACCTTCAGGTAAAAACTGGAAAGAAGCTTTCTGTGAATCTGCTTTTTGCTATGTTTATTCAACTCGTATTGATAAAACTTTCCTTATATTACATAGTTTGGAAACTCCGTCATGGATGCTTCCGCGAAGGTACATTCGGGAGCACACTCGGGCCTATGTTGAAAAAGGAGATATCTTCAGATAAAAACTGGAAAGAAGCATTCTGAGAAACTGCTTTGTGATGATGCATTCCACTCAGAGAGTTAGACCTCTTTTCTCATAAGGCAGTTTTTGACACTGTTTCTGTAAAACTGAAAAAATGATATTTCGGAGCGCATTGAGGAGTATGGTGAAAAGTGAAATATCCTCAAATAAAACCCAGAAAGAAGCGTCCCAAGAAACTGCTCTCTGACAAGTGCATTCATTTCACAGAGTTAAAGTTTACTCTACATTTCCCAGATTGGAAAGTCTGTCTTTGAGGATTTTGTGAAGGGATGTTAAATGGAGATGGGAGGCCCGTGGCAAGCAAGGAAGTGTCTTCCATTGAAAACTGGAAAGAAACTTTCTGAGCAACTGCTGTGTGATGTGTGTATTCATGTCATAGAGTTGAGTCATTCTTTGGATTGAGCAGTTTGAAATCACTCTTTCTGTGGAAACTGAAAAAGGACATTTGGGAATGCTCTTAAGGATATGCTGAAAAAGAAATAACCTCTGATTAAAAACCAGAAGGAAGCTATCTGTGAAACTGCTCCCTGTCATGTGCATTCCACTCCCACAGTTAAGCTTCTGTTTTCATTGAGCAGTATTCTAACACTGTTTTAGTTTAGTCAGCTAAGGGATACTAGTGAGCACTTTGAGTATTATGGTGAAAACGGAAATATCTTCAGAAATAAACTGGAGAGAAGATTTCCGAGGAGCTGCTTTGTGACGTGTGCATTCCACTCACAGAGTTACACTTTTGTTCTCATAGAGGATTGGGGAATCCCTTTTGGAGAAAAAACTACCAAGGGACATTTGGGAGTATATGGACAGCTAAGGTGAAAAAGGAAATATCTTCAAAGATAAACTGGAGAGAAGCTTTTGTGAAACTGCTTTGTGATAGATATGTTTAATCATCTCACATAGATAAACCTTTCTTTCTGTTATGCAGTTTTGAAACGCCGTCATGTACAGATTCATGAAGGAACATTCGGCAGTACATTCAGGCCTATGGTGAAATAGGAAATATCTTCAGATAAAAACTGCAGACAAGCTTTCTGATAAACTGCTTTGTGATGTGTGCATTCCACTCAGGCAGTTATACCTTTCATCTCATAAGGCACTGTTTGAACACTGTTCCTGTAAAACTAAAAATAGTGATACTCGGAATACATTGAAGACTATGTTGAAAAATGAAATGTTGTCCAATAAAACCCGGAAAGAAGCATTCCAAGAAACTGCTCTCTGACATGTCCATTCATTTCACATGGTTAAAGATTACTCTACATTTCCCAGTTAGGAAAGTCTGTTTTTGAGGATATATGAAGGAATATTAAGAGGGGACCGGAGGCCTGTGGGGAGCAAGGAAACGTCTTCCTTTGAACAATGGAGAGAAGCATTCTGAGCAACTCTTTTGTGATGTTTGTGTTCATGTCATAGAGTTAAATCGTTCTTTGGATTGAGCAGTTTGAAATCACTTTTTCTGTGGAATCTGAGAAAGGACATTTGGGAATGAACTTTAGAATATCCTGAAAAAGAAATAACCTCAGATAGAAACCAGAAGTAAGCTTTCTCTGAAACTGCTCTGTGTGGTGTGAATTCTGCTCGCATAGTTAAGCTTCTCTTTTGAATCAGCAGCATTCTAACACTGTTTTTGTTTAGTCTCTGAAGGGATATTTGGGAGGGCTTCGAGGCTTATGGTGAAAAAGGAAATATCTTCAGATAGAAACTGGAGAAAAGCTTTCAGAGGAGCTGTTTTTTATGTGTGCATTCCACTCACAGAATTATACCTTTCTTCTCATAGAGGATTGAAGAATCCCTTTTGGAGAAAAAGCTACCAAGGGACATTCGGGAGTATATGAATGGCTATGGTGAAAATGCAAATATCCTCGACAAAAAATGGAAAGATGATTTCTGTGAAACTGCTTTGTTATCAGTATGTTTATTCATCTCATTACGATAAAACTTTCCTTATATTACGCAGTTTGGAAACTCCGTCATGGACGGATCCGTGAAGGGACATTCGGGAACACGTTCAGGCCTATGGTGGAACAGGAGATATCTTCAGATAAAAACTGGTTAGAAGCTTTCTGAGAAACTGCATTGTGATGTGTGCATTCAACTCAGGGACTTATACCTCTATTCTCATAAGGCAGTGTTTGAACACTGTTCCTTTAAAAGCTAAAAAGTGATATTTTGCAGCACATTGAATACTACAGCGAAAAGAGAAATATCCTCAAATAAAACCCAGAGAGAAGAGCTCCAAGAAACTGCTCTCTGATATGTTGATTGATTTCACAGAGTTAAAGGTCACACGACATTTCCCAGTTTGGAAAGTCTGTCTTTGAGGAATCTGTGAAGGCATATTAAGTGGCGCCCAGAGGCTTGTGGTGAGCAAGGAAACGTCTTCGAATGAAAACTGGAGATAAGCTTTCTGAGCAACTGCTCTGTGATGTATGTATTCATCTCATAGAGTTAAACCATTCATTGGATTGATTAGTTTGAAATCACTGTTTTTGTGGAATCTGAGGAAGGACATTGGGAACGCTCCTTAGAATATGGTGAAAGAAATATCCTCAGGGAAAATCCTGAAGAAGCTTTCTGTGAAACTGCTCTGTGTCATCTTAATTCCTCTCACTCTCTTAATCCGCTCTTTTCATTGCACAATTTTCTAACACTGCTTATGTTTAGCGTGTGATGGAATATTCAGCAACGCTTTGAGGCTTAAAGTGAAACAGGAAATAAGTTCAGACTGAAACTGGAGAGAAGCTTTCCGAGGAACTGCTTTGTGACGTGTGCATTCCACTCACAGTGTTAAACCTAAGTTCTCATACAGAATTGTGGAAACTCTTTTGGAGAGAAAGGTACCAAAGTATATTTGGGAGCATGTTGATGCCTATGGTGAAAAGGGAAATAGCCTCAGACAAAAACTGGAAAGATGGTTTCTATGAAACTGCTCTGTGATGTGTGTATTCATCTCACATAGATAAAGCTTTTTTTACACTACGCAGCTTGGAAACTTTGTCATGGATGGATCCATAAAAAGACATTCGGGAGCACATTCAGATCCACGAAGGGATATTCGGGATCACATTCGGGACTATGGTGAAAAAGAAAATATCTTTAGATAAAAACTGAAGAGAGTCTTTCTGAGAAACTGCATTGTGATGTGTGCATTCCACTCAGGGAGATATACCTCTTTTCTCATAAGGCAATGTTTCAACACTGTTCCTGTGAAACCGAAAAATTGATATTAAGAACGCATTGAAGCCTAAGGTGTAAAGTGAAATATTCTCAAATAAAACACAGAGGGAAGCGTTCCAAGAAACTGCTCTCTGATAGGTGCATTCATTACACAGAGTTAAAGCTTACTCTACGTTGGTCAGCTTGTAAACTCTGTCTTTGAGGAATCTTGAAGGGATATTAAGTGGTGCCCGGAGGCTTGTTGTGGGCAAGGAAACGTCTTCCAATGAAAACCGGAGACAAGCTTTCTGAATAACTGGTTTGTGATATGTGCATTCATCTCAAGAGTTAAACCATTCTTTGGATTGAGCAGTTTGAAATGAATGTTTTTGTGGAATCTGAGGATGGACATTTGGGAATGCTCCTTAGAATATGGAGAAAGAAAAATACTCAGGTAAAATCCAGAAGGAAGCTTTCTGTGAAACTGCTTTGTGTCTTCTAAATTCCTCTTGCTCAGTTAAGCCTCTCTTTCCATTGAGCAGTTTTCTAACCCTGTTTATGTTTACCGTGTGCAGGGATATTCGGGAGCGCTTTGAGGCTTACAGTGAAAAAGGAATTATGTTCAGACCAAAACTGGAGCGAAGCTTTCCGAGGAACTACTTTGTGATGTGTGCATTCCACTCACAGTGTTATACCTCTCTTCTCATACAGAATTGGGGAAACCCTTATGGAGAAAAAGGTACCAAGTGGTATTCGGGGGCATGTTGATGCCTATGGTGAAAAGGGAAATAGCCTCAGACAAAAACTGGAAAGAAGCTTTCTGTGAAACTTCTCTGTTATATGTGTATTCATCTCACATAGATAAAACTTTCTTTATGCAGTTGGGAAACTGTCATGGACGGATCCACGAAGGGACATTCGGGAGGACATTCAGGACTATGGTGAAAAAGGAAATATGTTCAGATAAAAACTGGAAAGAAGCTTTCTGTGAATCTGCTTTTTGCTTTGTTTATTCATCTCACATAGATAAAGCTTTCTTTACATGACACAGCTTGGAAACTTCGTCGTGGATGGATCCACGAAAGGATATTCTGGATCACATTCGGGCCTATGGTGAAAAAGGAAATATTGTCAGATAAAAACTGGAGAGAAGTTTTCTGAGAAACTGCTTGATGATGTGTGCCTTCCACTCAAGGAGTTATACCTTTCTTGTCATAAGGCACTGTTTGAACACTATTCCTGTAAAACTAGAAAAGTGACATTTGGAGCACATTGAACACTATGGCGAAAAGCGAAATGTCATCCAGTAAAATCCAGAAAGAAGCTTTCCAAGTAAATACTCTCTGACACGTCCACTCATTTCACAGAGGTAAAGCTTCCTCTACATTTTCCATGTTGGAAAGTCTGTCTTTGAGCAGGATTCTAACACTGTTTTAGGTTAGTCAGCTAAGGGATACTTGGAAGCGCCTTGAGGCTTATGGTGAAAACGGAAATATCTTCAGCTAGATACTGGAGAGAAGATTTCTGAGGAGTTGCTTTGTGACATGTGCATTCCACCCACGGAATTATACTTCTCTTCTCATAGAGGATTGGAGAATCCCGTTTGGAGTAAAAGCTACCAGGGGACATTCTGGAGTATATGGATGGCTATGGTGAAAAAGGAAATATCCTCAGACAAATGCTGGAAAGATGCTTTCAGTGAAACTGCTTTGTGATAGATATGTCTATTCATCTAACATAGATAAAACTTTCTTTCTATTACGCAGTTTTGAAGCTGCCTCATAGATGGATTAGCGAAGGGACAATCGGGAGCACATTCAGGCCTATGTTGAAAAAGGAAGTATCCTCAGATAAAAACTGGAGAGAAGCTTTCAGAGAAACTGCTTTGTGATGTGTGCATTCCACTCAGGGAGTTACACCTCTTTTCTCATAAGGCAGTGTTTGAATAGCTTTTGTGTAAAAGTGAAAAAGTGATATTTCGGAGAGCTTTGAAGACCATGGCTAAAAGTGAAATATCGTCGTATAACACCCAGAAAGAAGCGTTCCAAGAAACTGGTGTCTGATATGTGCATTCATTTAACAGAGTTAAAGCTTACTCTGTATTTCCCAGTTTGGAAACTCTGTCTTTGAGGAATCTGCGAAGGGATATTAAGTGGCGACCGGAGGCCTGTGGTGAGCAAGAAAATGTCTGCCATTGAAAATTGGAGAGAAGATTTCTGAGCAACAGTTTTGGGATGCACTTATTCAACTCCTAAATTTACGTCATTCTTTCATTGAGTAGTTTGAAATCACTGTTTCTGTGGAACCTGAGAAAGAACTTTTGGGAACGCTCTTTAGAATATGCTGAAAAATTAATACCTTCAGATAAAACCAGAAGGAGTCTTACTGTAAAACAGTTCTGTTTTTTGTGAATTCCACTCACATAGTTAAGCTTCTCTTTTCATTGAGCATTATTCTAATACTATTATTGTTTCGTCTGTGAAGGGATATTCGGGAGTGCTTTGAGGCTTACGGTGAAAACAGAAATATCTTCAGATAGAAACTGTAGAGAAGCTTTCCTTGGAGCTGCTTTGTGACATTTACTTCTCCTCACAGAGTTATACCTTTCTTCTCATAGAGGACTGAGGAATCCCATTTGGAGGAAAAACTACCAAGGGACATTCAGGAGTATATGGATGGCTATGGTGAAAAAGAATATATCCTCAGACGAAAATTGGAACGAAGCTTTTTGTGAAACTGCTTTGTGGTAGATACGTTTATTAATCTCACATAGAAAAAACTGTCTTTATATTATGCAGTTTGGAAATACCGTCATGGACGGATCTGTGAACGGATATTCGGGAGCTTTTTCAGGCCTATAGTGAGAAAGAAAATATGTTCAGATAGAAAGTGGAGATAAGTTTTCTGAGGAACTGCTTTGTGACGTGTGCATTCCACTCACAGTGTTATACCTCTCTTCTCAAACAGCTTTCGGGAAACCCTTTTGGATGCAAAGGTATCAATGGATAGCATATTGATGCGTATGGTGAAAAGGGAAATAGCCTCAGAAAAAAACTGGAATGAAGCTTTTTGTGAAACTGCTCAGTGATATGTGTATTCATCTCACAGAAATAAAGCTTTCTTTACATTTCATACTTGGAAACTCTGTCATGGATGGATCCGCAAAGGGACATTCGGGATCACATTCAGGACTATGGTGAAGAAGGAAATATCTTAAGATAAAAACTGGAAAGAAGATTTTTGTGAATCTGTTTTTTGCTATGTTTATTCATCTCACATAGATAAAACTTTCATTACAATACACAGATTGGAAACTACATCATGGACGGATCTGCAAAGGGACATTCGGGAGCACATTCAGGACTATGGTGAAAAAGGAACTATTTTCAGATAAAAATTGGAGAGAAGCTTTCTGAGAAATTGCTTTGTGATGTGTGCATTCCACTCAGGGAGTTATACCTCTTTTCTCATAAGGCAGTGATTGAACACTGTTCCTGTAAAACCCAAAAAGTGATATTTCGGAGCGCATTGAAGACTATGATGAAAAGTGAATTGCCCTCATATAAAATTCAGAAAGAAGTGTTCCAAGAATCTGCTCTCTGATATGGGCATTCATTTCACGGAGTTAAAGTTTGCTATACATTGACCACTTCGGAAACTCTGTCTTTGAGGAATCTGCGAAGGGATATTTAGTGGTGCCCAAAGGCCTGTGGTGTGAAAGGAAATGTCTTCCGTTGAAAACTGGAGAGAAGCCTTACGAGCTACTTCTTTGTAATGTGTGTGTTCATCTCATAGAATTAAATCATTCTTTGGATTGGTAAGTTTGAAATCAACGTTTCTGTGGAATCTGTGAAAGGACATTTGGGAACACTCTTTGGAATTTGCTTTAAAAGAAGTACACTCAGATAAAAAGCAGAAGGAAGCTTTCTGTGAAACTGCTCTGTGTCGTGTTAATTCCACTCGCACAGCTCAGCTTCTCTTTTCATTGAGCAGTATTCTAACACTGTGTTTAGTCTGCGAAGGGATATGCGGGAGTGCTTTGAGGCTTATGGTGAAAACGGAAATATCTTCAGATAGAAACTGGAGAGATTTCCGAGGAGCTGCTTTGTGATGTGTGCATTCCACTCACAGTGTTACACCTCTCTTCTCATACAGCATCTGGGAAACCCTTTTGGAAGAAAAGGTACCAAGGGATATTCGGGGGCATATTGACCAATATGGTGAAAATGGAAATAACCTCAGACTAAAACTGGAAAGAAGATTTCTGTGAAACTGCTCTTTTAAATGTGTATTCTTCACACATAGATAAAGCTTACTTTACATTACACAGCTTGAAAACTCTGTCAAGGACGGATCCACGAAGGGACATTCGGGAGCTCATTCAGGAGTACGGTGAACAAGGTAATATCTTCAAAGAAAAACCGGAAAGAAGCTTTCTGTGAATCTCATTTTTGCTACGTTTATTCATCTCACATAGATAAAACTTTCTTTACATGACGCAGCTTGAAAACTCTGTCATGGATGGATTTGTAAAGGGACATTTGGGACTACATTCAGGTCTATGTTGAAAATGAAAATATCTTCCGATAAAAACTGGTTAGAAGCTTTCCGAGGAGCTGTTTGTGACGTGTGCATTCCACTCACAGAATTCTACCTTTCTTCTCATAGAGGATTGGGGAATCCCTTTTGGAGAAAAAGGTACCAAGGGACATTCGGGAGCATAGGGACGGCTATGGTGAAAAAGGAAATATTGTCAGACAAAAACTGGAAAGAAGATTTCAGTGAAACTACTCTGTGATAGACATGTTTATTCATCTCACATAGGTAAAACTTTCCTTATATTAAGCAGTTTGGAAACTCCGTCATGGACGGATCCGTGAAGGGATATTAGGGATCACATTTGGGCCTATGGTGAAAAAGGAAATACTATCAGATAAAACCTGGAGAGAAGCTTTCTGAAACACTGATTGGTGATGTGTGCATTCCACTCAGGGAGCTATATCTCTCTTCTCATAAGACAGTGTTTGAACACTGCTCCTGTAAAACTACAAAAGTGATATTCAAAGCACATTGAAGACTATGGAGAAAAGTGAGATGTCTTCAAATAAAACCCAGAAAGAAGCATTCCAAGAAACTGCTCTCTCACATGTCCATTCATTTCACAGAGTTAAAGTTTACTCTGTATTTCCCAGTTTGGAAAGTCTGTCTTTGAGGATTCTGTGAAGGGATATTAAGTGGCAACCAGCGCCTTGTGGCGAGCAAGGAAATCTCTTCCGTTGAAAACTGGAGAGAAGCTTTCTGAGCAACTGCTTTGTGATGTGTGTATTCAACTCATAGAGTTAAACCATTCTTTGGATTGAGCAGTTTGAAATCACTGTTTCTGAGGATTCTGAGAAAGGACATTTGGGAACATTCTTTAGAATATCCTGAAAAAGAAATAATCTCTGATAGAAATCAGAGGGAAGCTTTCTGTGAAACTGCTATGTGTCAGTGACTTCCACTCACAAAGTTAAGCTTCTCGTTTCATTGAGCAGTTTTCCAACACTGTTTATGTTTAGCGTGCGAATTGATATTCGGGAGCGCTTTGAGGCTTATGGTGAAAAGGAAATATGTTCAGATAGAAACTGGAGACAAGCTTTCCGAGGAGCTGCTTAGTGACTTGTGCATTCCACTCACAGTGTTATACCTCTCTTCTCATACAGCATCAGGGAAACCCTTTTGGAGAAAAAGCTACCAGGGGATATCCGGGAGCATATTGACGCCTATGGTGAAAAGGGAAATAGCCTCAGACAAAAACTGGAAAGAAGCTTTCGGTGAAACTGCTCTGTGATATGTGTATTCATCTCACATAGATAAAGTTTTCTTTACATTACACAGCTTGGAAACTCTGTCATGCACGGACCGCGAAGGGACATTCGGGAGCACATTCAGGACTATGGTGGAAAAGGAAGTATCCTCTGACAAAAAGTGGAAAGAAGCTTTCTGTGAATCTGCTTTTTGCTGCATTTATTCACCTCACATAGATAAAACTTTTTTTATTTTACACAGTTTTGAAACTCCGTCTTGGATGGATGCGTGAAGGGACATTCGGGAGCACATTCAGGCCTATGGTGAAAATGGAAATAACCTGAGATAAAAACTGGAGAGTAGTTTTCTGAGAATCTGCTTTCTGATGTGTACATTCCACTCAGGGAGCTATATCTCTTTTCTGATAAGGCTGTGTTTGAACGCTGTTCAGGTAAAACCGAAAAAGTGATATTTCGTGGTGCATGGAAGACTATGGCGAAAAGTGAAACATACTCAAATAAAACACAGAAAGAAGCGTTCCAGGAAGCAGCTCTTTGATATGTGCATTAATATCACAGAGCTAATTTTTACCCTACGTTTCACAGTTTGGAATCTCTGCCTTTGAGGAATCTGTGAGGGAATATTAAGTGGCGCCCAGAGGCCTCTGGTGAGCTAGGAAGTGTCTTCCAATGAAACCTGGAGATAAACTTTCTGAGCAACTGCTTTTTGATGTGTGTATTCATCTTATAGAGTTAAACCATTCTTGGAATTGAGCAGTTTGAAATCACTGTGTCTGTGGAATCTGAGGAGGGACATTTGGGAATGCTTTTTAGAATATGGAGAAAGAAATATCCTCAGATAAAAACCAGAAGGAAGCTTTCTGGGAAGCTGCTACACATCGTGTGAATTCCTCTCACTCACTTAAGCTTCTCTTTTCATTGAGCTGTTTTCTACCACTGTTTATGTTCAGTGTGCAAAGGGATGTTCAGGAGCGCTTTGAGGCTTACGGTTAAAAAGGAAATATGTTCAGATAGAAATTGGAGAGGAGCTTTCCGAGGAACTGCTTTGTGACACGTGCATTCCACTCACAGTGTTATACCTCTCTTCTCATATACATTCAGGTAAAACCTTTTGGAGGAAAAGGTACCAAGAGATATTTAGTGGCATATTGGTGAAAAAGGTGAAAAAGGAAATAGCCTCAGACTACAACTGGAAAGAAGCTTTCTGTGAAACTGCTCTGCTGTATGTGTATTCATCTCACATAGATAAAGCTTTCTTTACATTATGCAGCTTGGAAACTCTGTCATGGACAGATCTGCGAAGGGACATTTGGGAACAAATTCAGGAGTATGGTGAAAAAGGAAATAACATCAGATGAAAACGGGAAAGACGCTTTCTGTGAATCTGCTTTTTGCTATGTTTATTCACCTGATATTGATAAACCTTTCTTTACCTCATGCAGCTTGGTAACTCTGTCATGGACGGATCTGTGAAGGGACATTCAGGTGTACATTCAGGCCTATGTTGAAAATGGAAATACCTTCAGATAAAAACTGGAGAGAAGCTTTCTGAGAAACTGCTTTGTGACGTGTGCATTCCACTCAGGGAGTTATACCTCTTTTCTCATAAGGCAGTGTTTGAACACTGTTCCTGTAAAACCGAAAAAGTGATATTACGGAGCACATTGAAGAACTCTTCTCAAATAAAACCCAGAAAGAAGCATTACACGAAACTGCTCTCTGACGTGTGCATTCATTTCAGAGAGTTGAAGCTTACACTGTGTTGCGCAGTTTGGAAACTCTGTCTTTGAGGAATCTGCGAAGGGTTATTAAGAGGCTCCCGGAGGCCTTTGGTGAGGAAGGAAACGTCTCACGTTGAAAACTGGAGAGAAGCTTTCTGAGCAGCTGCTTTGTTATGTGTGTATTATTCTCATAGAGTTAAATCATTCTTTGGATTTAAGAGTTTGAAATCACTGTTTCTGTGGAATCTTGGAAAGGATATTTGGGAACGCTCTTTAGAATATGCTGAAAAAGAAATACCCTCAGATAAAAAACAGAAGGAAGCTTTCTGTGAGACTACTCTGTGTCGTTTGAATTCCACTACACAGTTCAGCTTCTCTTCTCATTGAGCAGTATTCTAACACTGTTTTTCTTTAGTCTGTGAAGGGATATTCGGGAGTACTTTGAGGCTTATGATGAAAACGGAAATATCTTTAGATAGAAACTGGAGAGAAGCTTTCTGAGGAGCTGCTTTGTGACGTGTGCACTTCACTCAAAGAGTTATACCTTTCTTCTCATAGAGGATTGGGGAATCCCTTTTGGAGAAAAAACTACCATGGGACATTCAGGAATCTATGGATGGCTATGGTTAAAAAGGAAATATCGTCAGACAAAAACTGGAAAGAAGATTTCTATGAAACTACTTTGTGATAGATATACTTATGGATTTCACATAGATAAAACCTTTTTATATTACGTAGCTAGGAATCACCGTCATGAACGGATCCGCAAAGGGACACTTGGGATCACCTTCAGGCCTATGGTGAAGAAAGGAAATATCTTCAGGTAAAAACAGGAGAGAAACTCTGGGAAACTACTTTGTAATGTTTGCATTCCACTCAGGTAGTTACACCTCTTTTCTCATAAGGCAGTGTTTGAACACTGTGCCTGTAAAACAGAAAAAGTGATATTTCAGAGCGCCTTAAAGACTATGGCCAAAAATGAACTATCCTCAAATAAAATCCAGAAGGAATCACTCTAAGAAATTGCTCTCTTATATGTGCATTTATTTCACAGAGATAAAGCTTACTCTACGTTGCCCAGTTTGGAAAGTCTCTCTTGAGGAATCTGCGAAGGGATATTAATTGGCACCCGGAGGCCAATGGTGAACAAGGAAATGTCTTCTGTTGAAAATTGGAGAGAAGCTTTCTGAGCAATTGCTTTGTGACGTGTGTATTCATCTCATAGAGTTAAATCATTCTTTGGATTGAGCAGTTTGAAATCACTGTTTCTGTGGAATCTGAGTTAGGACATTTGGGAATGCTCCTTAGAATATGGAGAAAGAAATATCCTCAGATAAAAACCAGAAGGAAGATTTCTGTGAAACTGCTATGTATCGTGTGAATTCCTCTCGCTCAGTTAAGGTTCTCCTTTCATTGTCCAGTTCTCTAACACTGTTTCTGTTTAGCATTTGAAGGGATATTCGGAAGCACTTTGAGGCTTATGGTGGAAAAGGAAATATGTTCACATAGAAACTGGAGAGAAGCTTTAAGAGGGACTACTTTGTGACGTATGCATTCCACTCACAGTGTTATGCCTCTCTTCTCATACAGCATCGGGGAAGCCCTTTTGAAGGAAAAGGTACCAAGGGATATTCAGAGGCATATTGACGAACATGGTGAAAAGGGAAATAGCCGCAGATTAAAACTGAAAAGAAGATTTCTGTGAAACTGCTCTGTGATATGTGTATTCTTCTCACAGAGATAAAGCTCACTTTACATTACTCAATTTTGAAACTGCGTAATGGACGGATTCGCGAAGGGACATTCGGGAGCACATTCAGGTCTGTGGGGAAATAGGAGATATCTTCAGATAAAAACTGGAGAGAAGCTTTCTGAGAAACTGCTTTGTGTTGTGTGCATTCCATTCAGGGTTTTATACCTTGCTTTTCATAAGGCACTTTTTGAACACTGTTTCTGTAAAAGTAAAAAAGTGATATTCGGAGCACGTTGAAGACTATGGCAAAAAGTGAACTGTCTTCCAATGAAACTCAGAAAGAAGCCTTCCAAGAAACTACTCTCTGACATGTCCATTCATTTCACAGAGTTAATGCTTACTCTACATTTCCCAGTTTGGAAAGTCTATCTTTGAGGATTCTTCAAAGGGATATTAAGTGGCAACAGGAAGTCTGTGGCGAGCAAGAAAATATCTTCCATTGAAAATTGGAGAGAAGATTTCTGAGCAATTCTTTTGTGACGTTTGCATTCATCTCATACAGTTAAACCATTCTTTGGATTGAGCAGTTTGAAATCACTGTTTCTGTGTAACCTGAGAAAGTACATTTATAAACGCTCTTAAGAATATGCTGAAAAAGAAATAACCTCGGATAGAAACCAGAAGGAAGATTTCTGTGAAACTGCTCTGTGTCATAGGAATTCCACTTGCACAGTTAAGCTTCTGTTTTCATTGAGCAGTATTCTAACAATGTTTTTGTTTAGTCTTCATGGGGATATTCAGGAGCGCTTTGAAGCTTAAGGTGAAAAAGGAAATGTCTTCAGATAGAAACTGGAGAGAAGCTCTCCAAGGAGCTGCTTTGTGACGTGTGCGTTCCACTCACAGAATTGTACCTTTTTTCTCATAGAGGATTTGGGAATCCCTTTTGGAGAAAAAGCTACCAAGGGATTTTCGGGAGTATATGGATGGCTACAGTGAAAAAGAAATATCCTCAGACAAAAACTGGAAAGAAGATTTCTGTGAAACTGCTTTGTGATAGGTATATTTATCCATCTCTCACAGATGAATCTTTCCTTATATTATGCAGTTTGGAAATTTCGTCATGGATGGATCCGTGAAGGGACATTCGGGAGCACTTTTAGGCCTAGGGAGAAAAAGGAGATATCTGCAGATATAAACTGGATAGAGGCTTTCTTAGAAACTGCTTTGTGATGTGTGTATTCCACTCAGGGAGTAATACCACTTTTCTCCTAAGGCAGTGTTTGAACACTGTTCCTGTAAAACCGAAAATGTAATATTTCTGAGTGCATGGAAGACTATGGCGAAAAGTGAAATATCCTGAAATAAAACCCAGGAAGAACCATTTCAAGAAACTGCTCTCTGACATGTGCATTCATTCAGAGGGTTAAAGATTACTCTACATTTCTCAGTTTGAAAAGTCTGTTTTTGAGGATTCTGCACAGGGATATTAAGTGGCAACTGGAGGCCTGTGGCAAGCAAGGAAATGTCTTTTGTTGAAAACTGAAGAGAAGCTTTCAGAGCCACTGCTTTGTGATGTGTGAATTCATCTCATAGACTTAAATCATTCTTTAGATTGAGCAGTTTGAAATCACTCTTTCAGTGGAACCTGAGAAAGGACATTTGGGAATGCTCTAAAGAATATTCTGAAAAAGAAATACCCTCTGATAAAAACTGGAAGGAAGTTTTCTGTGAAACTGCATTGTGTCATGTGAATTCCACTTGCACAGATAAGCTTCTGTTTTCATTGAGCAGTATTCTAACACTGTTTTAGTTTAGTCAGCTAAGGGATACTCGGGAGCACTTTGAGGCTTATGGTGAAAATGGAAATATCTTCAGATAGAAACTGGAGAGAATATTTCCGAGGAGCTGATTTTTGACATGTGCATTCTACTCAGGGTTACACTTTTCTTCTCATAGAGGATTGGGGAATCCCTTTTGGAGAAAAAGCTACCAGGGGACATTCAGTAGTATATGGACGGCTATGATGAAAAAGGAAATATCCTCAGACAAAAACTGGAAGGAGTTTTCTGTGAAACTACTCTGTGACAGATATGTTTACTCATCTCACATAGATAACACTTTCCTTCTATTACGCAGTTTTGAAACTCCGTCATGGACGGATTTGCGAAGTGACATTCAGGAGCACATTCAGGCCTATGGTGAAAAAGGAAATATCTTCAGATAAAAACTGGAGAGAATCTCTCTGAGATACAGCTTTGTGATGTGTGCATTCCACTGAGGGAGTTATGCCTCTTTTTTCATAAGGCAGTGTTTGAACACTGCCCCTGTAAAATCGAAAAAGTGATACTTCGGAGTGCATTAAAGACTATGGTGGAAAGTGAAATATGTTGAAATAAAACCCAGAGAGAAGCATTCCAAGAAACTGCTCTCTGATATGTGCATTCATTTCACAGACTTAAAGCTTACTCTACGTTGTCCAGTTTGGAAACTCTGTCTTTGAGGAATCTGTGAAGGAATATTATTTGGCGCCTGGACTCTTGTGGTGAGCAAGGAAATGTCTTCCGAGGAGTACTGGAGAGAAGTTTTCTGAGCAACTGCTTTGCGATGTGTGTATTCATGTCATAGAGATAAACCATTCTTCGGATTGAGCAGTTGGAAATCACTGTTTTCGTAGAATCTGAGGAAGGATATTTGGGACGGCTCCTTAGAATTTGCAGAAAGAAATATCCTCAGGTAAAATCCAGAAGGAAGCTTTCTGTGAAACTACTCTGTGTCGTCTTAATTCCTCTCCCTCACTTAAGCCTCTCTTTTAATTGAGCAGTATTCCAACCCTATTTATGTTTAGCATGTGAAAGGATATTCAGGAGCGCTTCAAGGCTTACAGTGAAAAAGGAAATATGTTAAGATAGAACCTGGAGAGAAGCTTCCCAAGGAACTGCTTTGTGATGTGTGCATTCCACTCACAGTGTTTTACCTCTCTTCTCATACAGCATTGGTGAAACCCTTTTGGAGAAAAAGGTACCAAGTGATATTCAGGAGCATGTTGATGCCTATGGTGAAAAGGGAAATAGCCTCTGACAATAACTAGAAAGAAGCTTTCTATGAAACTGCTCTGTGATATGTGTATTCATCTCACATATATAGAGCTTTCTTTACATTACACAGCTTGGAAATTCTGTCATGGATGGATTCACAAAGGGACATTCGGGAGGACATTCAGGACTATGGTGAAAAAGGAAATATGTTCAGATTAAAACTGGAAAGAAGCTTTCTCTGAAACTGCTGTTTGCTATACTTATTCATCTCACATAGATAAAGCTTCCTTTACATTACACAGCTTGAAAACTCCGTCATGGACGGATCTGCAAAGGGATATTCCGGATCTCATTCGGGCCTATGGTGAAAAAGGAAATATTGTCAGATAAAACCTGGAGAGAAGCTTTCTGAGAAACTGCTTGGTGATGTGTGCATTCCACTCAAGGTGTTATACCTTTCTTCTGATAAGGCACTGTTTGAAAACTGTTCCTGTAAAACTAAAAAAGTGATATTCAGAGCCCATTGAAGACTATGGCAAAAAGTGAAATGTCATCAAGTAAAACCCAGAAGGAAGCATTCCAATAAACTACTCTCTGACATGTCCATTCATTTCACAGAATTAAATCTTATTCTACATTTCCCAGATTGGAAAGTCTGTCTTGAGGATTCTGTGAAGGGATATTATGTGGCAACCAGAGGACGGTGGCTAGCAACACACTGTCTTCTGTTGAAAATTGGAGAGAAGCTTTCTGAGCAACTGTTTTGTGATGTTTGTATTCATCTCATAGAGGTAAATCATTCTTTGGATTGAGCAGTTTGAAGTCATTGTTTCTGTGGAATCTGAGAGAGGACATTTGGGAACGCTCTTTAGAATATCCTGAAAAAGAAATAACCTCAAATAGAAACCAGAAGGAAGCTTTCTGTGAAACTGCTCTGTGTGGCATGAATCTGCTCTCACAGTTAAGTTTCTGTGTTCATTCAGCAGTATTCTAACACTGTTTTTGTTTAGTCTGTAAAGGGACATACGAGAACACTTCGAGGCTTAGGGTGAAAAGGGAAATACCTTCAGATAGAAACTGGAGAGAAGCTTTCCGAGGAGCCGCTTTGTGGCGTGTGCATTCCACTCACAGAATAATACCTTTCTCCTCATAGAGGGTTGGGGAATCCCTTTTGGAGAAAAAGCTACCAAGGGACATTCGGGAGTATATGGGCGGCTATGGTGAAAAAGGTAATATCCTCAGACAAAAACTGGAAAGAAGATTTCTGTGAAACTGCTTTGTGATAAATACATTTATTCATCTCACGTAGATAAAACTTTCCTTATATTATGCAGTTTGGAAACTCCGTCATGGATGGATCCGCGAATGAGCATTGGGGAGCACATTCAGGTCTACGGTGAAAGAGGAGATACCTCCAGATAAAAAATGGATAGAAGTTTTCTGAGAAACTGCTTTGTGATGTGTGCATTCCACGCAGGGATTTATACCTCTTTTCCCATAAGGCAGTGTTTGAACACTGTTCCTGTAAAACCGAAAATGTAATATTTCTTAACACATGAAAGTCTAAGATGAAAAGTGAATTTTCCTGGAATAAAACCCACAAAGAAGTGTACCAGAAAACTGCTCTCTGACGTGTGCATTCATTATAGAGGGTTAGAGCTTACTCTACATTTCCCAGTTGGGAAAGTCTGTCTTTGAGGATTCTGCAAAATGATATTAAGTGGCAACCGGAGACCATTGGCGAGCAAGGAAATATCTTCTGTTGAAAACTGGAGAGAAGCATTCTGAGCAACTGCTTTGTGATGTGTGTATTCATCTCATAGACTTAAATCATTCTTTGGATTGAGCAGCTTGAAATCACTCTTTCTGTGGAACCCGAAAGGATATTTGGGAATGCTCTTAAGAATATGCTGAAAAAGAAATACCCTCCGATAAAAACCAGAAGGAAGCTTTTTGTGAAAGTGTTCTGTGTCAAGTGAATTCTACTCACACAATTAAACTTCTGTTTTCATTGAGCAGTATTCTAACATTGTTTTAGTTTAGAGAGCTTAGGGATACTTGAGAGCACTTTGAGGCTTATGGTGAAAACGGAAATATCTTCAAATAGAAATTGAAGAGAAGACTGCCAAGGAGCTGCTTTGTGACCTGTGCATTCCACTCACAGAGTTATACTTTTCTTCTCATGGATGATTGGGGAATAGTTTTGGAGAAAAAGCTACCAGGGGACATTCAAGAGTATACGTACGGCTATGGTGAAAAAGGAAATATCTTCAGACAAAAACTGGAAAGAAGCTTTAGGTGAAACTGTTTTGTGATAGATATGTTTATTCATCTCACATAGATAAAACTTTTCTTCTATGACGCAGTTTTGAAACGCCAACATGGACAGATTTGCGAAGGGACACTGGGAGCACATTCAGGGAAATGGTGAAAAAGGAAATATTTTCAAATAAATACTGGAGAGAAGCTTTCTGAGAATCTGCTTTGGGAGGTGTGCATTCCACTCATTGAGATTTGCCTCTTTACTCATAAGGCAGTGTGAAACCGAAAAAGTGATATTTTGGAGCGCATTGAAGATTATGGTGAAAAGTGAAATATCCTCAAATAAAACCCAGAAAGAAATGTACCAAGAAACTGCTCTCTGATATGTGCATTCATTTCACAGAGGTAAAACTTACTCTTCGTTGCACAGTTTGGAAACTCTGTCTTTGAGGAATCTGTGGATTGATTTTAAGTGGCGCCCGGAGGCTTGTGGTGAGCAAGGAAACATCTTCTGATGAAAACTGGAAAGAAGCTTTCTGAGCAACTACTTTGAGATGTGTGCATTCATCTTATAGAGTTAAACCATTCTTTGGATTGAGCAGTGTGAAATCACTGTTTTCGTGGGATCTGAGGAAGGACATTTGGGAACGCTCCTTAGAATATGGAGAAAGAAACATCCTCAGGTAAAATCCAGAAGGAAGCTTTCTGTGAAACTGCTCAGTGTCATCTTAATTCCTCTCGCTTAGTTAAGCTTCTCTTCTCATTGAGCAGTTTTCTAACCCTGTTTATGTTTAGTGTGTGAAGGGATATTCGGGAGCGCTTTGAGGCTTACGGTGAAAGAGGAAATATGTTCAGACCGAAACTGGAGAGAAGCTTTCCGAGGAACTGCTTTGTGACCTGTGCATTCCACTCAAAGTGTTATACCTCTCTTCTCATACAGCATCGGGGAAACGCTTTTAGAGAAAAACGTACCAAGTGGTATTCAGGAGCAAGTTGATGCCTATGGTGAAAAGCGAAATAGCCTCAGACAGAAACTGGAAAGAAGCTTTCTATGAAACTGTTCTGTGATATGTGTATTCATCTCACATAGATAAAGTTTTCTTTACATTATGCAGCTTGGAAACTCTGTCATGGATGGATCCACGAAGGGACATTCGGGAGGACATTCAGGACTATGGTGAAAAAGGAAATATGTTCAGATAAAAACTGGAGAGAAGCTTTCTGTGAATCTGCTTTTTTGCTGTGTTTATTCATCTTACATAGATAAAGCTTTCTTTACATTACACAGCTTGGAAACTCTGTCATGGACGGATCCGTGAAGGGACATTGGGGAGGACATTCAGGTCTATGGTGAAAATGGAAATATCTTCAGATAATTACTGCAGAGAAGCTTTCTGAGAAATTGCTTGGTGATGTGTGCATTCCACTCAGGGAGTTATACCTCTTTTCTCATAAGGCAGTGTTTGATCACTGCTCCTGTAAAACCGAAAAAGTGATATTTCGGAGTGCATTGAAGACTATGGCGAAAAGTGAACTATCCTCAAGTAAAACCCAGAAAGAACCCTTCCAAGAAACTGCTCTCTGATATGTGCATTCACTTCACAGAATTAAATTATACTCTACATTGCCCAGTTTGCAAACTCTGTCTTTGAGGAATATAAGAAGGGATATTAAGTGGCACCCTGGAGGCCTGTAGTGAGCAAGGAAATGCCTTCCCATGAAAACTGGAGAGAAGCTTTCTGAGCAACTGCTTTGTGATGTGTGTATTCATCTCATAGAGTAAAACCATTCCTTGGATTGAACAGTTTGAAATCACTGTTTCTGTGGTATCTCAGGAAGGACATTTGGGACCGTTCTTTGGAAGATGGAGAAATAAATACCCTCAGATGAAAACCAGATGGAAGAGTTCTGTGAAACTGCTATGTGTCTTGTGAATTCCTCTCGCTCAGTTAAGCTTCCTTTTTCATTGAAGAGTTTTCTAACGCTGTTTATGTTTAGTGTGCGAAGGGATATTTGGAAGCACTTTGAGTCTCACAGTGAGAAAGGAAATATGTTCAGATAGAAACTGGAGAGAAGCTTTCTGAGGAACTGCTTTGTGATATGTGCCTTTCACTCACAGTATAGTACTTCTCATACAGCATCGGGGAAACCCTTTTGAAGAATAAGGTAACAAGGGGTATCCGGGAACTTACTGACGCCTATTGTGGATAGTTAAAAAGCCTCAGACAAAAACTGGAAAGAAGCTTTCTATGGAACTACTCGGTGATATCTGAATTCATCTCACATAGATAAAGCTTTCTTTATATTACGTAGCTTGGAAACTCTGTCATGAACGGATGCGTGAAGGGACATTCGAGAGCACATTCAGGACTCTTGAAAATGGAAATACCTTCAGATAATTACTGCAGAGAAGCTTTCTGAGAAACTGCTTTGTGATGTTTGCACTCCACTCAGTGAGTTATTCCTGTTTTCTAATAAGGTAGTGTTTGAACACTGCTTCTGTAAAACCTAAAAAGTGATATTTGAGAGCGCATTGAAGACTATGGTGAAAAGTGAACTATCCTCAAGTAAATCCCAGAAAGAAGCGTTCCAAGAAACTACTCTCTGATATGTGCATTCATTTCACAGAGTTAAAGCTTCCTCTACATTGCCCAGTTTGGAAACTCTGTCTTTGAAGAATCTGCGAAGTTATATTAAGTGGCGCTCGAGGCCTGTGGTGAGCAAGGAAATGTCTTCCGATGAAAACTGGAGAGAAGTTTTCTGAGCCACTGCTTTTTGATGTGTGTATTCATCTCATAGAGTTAAACCATTCTTTGGATTGAGCAGTTTGAAATCACTGCTTCTGTGGAATCTGAGGAAGGACATTTGGGAACGCTCTTTTAAATATGGAGAAAGAAATATCCTCCAATAAAAACCAGAAGGACGCTTTCTTTGAAACTGCTATGCATCATGTTAATTACTCTCGCTCAGTTAAACTTCTCTTTTCACTGAGCAGTTTTCTAACACTCTTTATGTTTAGCGTGTGAAGGGATATTAGGGAGGGCTGTGAGGCTTATAGTGAAAAAGGAAATACTTTCAGATAGAAACTGGAAAGAAGCTTTCTGTGAATCTGGTTTTTGCTATGTTTATTCATCTCACTTAGATAAAGCTTTCTTTACATTACACAGCTTGGAAACTGGCATGGACAGATCCGCGAAGGGACATTTGGGGGAGCATTGAGGACTATGGTGAAAATGGAAATATCTTCACATAAAAAGTGGAAAGAAGCTTTCTGTGAATCTGATTTTTGCTAGGTTTATTCATCTCACATAGATAAAGCTTTCTTTCTATTACGCAGCTTGTAAATTCTGTCATGGATGCATCCGTGAAGGGACATTTGGGAGAAAATTCTGGACTATGGTGAAAAAGGAAATATCTTCAGATAAAAACTGGAAAGAAGTTTTCTGTGAATCTGCTTTATGCTATGCTTATGTGTCTCACATAGATAAAGTTTTCTTTACATTACGCAGCTTGGAAACTCCGTCATGGACGAAATCACGAAGGAACATTCGAGAGCACATTCAGGCCTATGGTGAAAAAGGAAAGATCTTCAGATAAACCCGGAGACAAGTTTTCTGAGAAACTGCTTTCTGATGTGGGCATTCCACTCAGGCAGTTATACCTCTTTTGTCATAAGGCAATGTTTGAACACTGTTCCTGTAAAACCAAAAATGTTATATTTCGGAGTACGTTGAAGACTACGGAGAAAAGTGATCTGTCCTCAAATAAAACCCAGAAAGAAGCTTTCCAAGAAACTGCTGTCTGATATGTGTATTCACTTCACAGAGTTAAAGCTTACTCTAAATTTCTCAGTTTGGAAAGTCTCTCTTTGAGGAATCTGCGAAGTTATATTAAGTGGCGCCCGGAGGAAGGTGTTGAGCCAGGAAATGTCTTCCTTTGAATACTGGAGAGAATCTTTCTGAGCAATGGCTTTGTGATGGGTGTATTCATCGCATAGAGTTAAATCATCCTTTGCAAGGAGCAGTTTGAAATCACTGTTTCTGTGGAATCTGAGGAAGGACATTTGGGAACGCTCTTTAGAATATGGAGAAAGAAATATCCTCTGATAAAAACCAGAAGGAAGCTTTCTGTGAAACTGCTATGTGTCATGTGAATTCCACTCACTCAGTTAAGCTTCTCTTTTCATTGAGCACTTTTCTAACACTGTTTATGTTTAGCGAGCGAAGGGATACTTGTGAGTGCTTTGAGGCTTACGATGTAAAAGGAAATATGTTCACATGGAAACTGGAGAGAGGCTTTCCGAGGAACTGCTTTGTGACCTGTGCATTTCACTCACAGTGTTATACCTCTCTTCTAATAAAGGATTGGGGAATCCCTTCTGGAGAAACAGCTGCCAAGGGACATTCAGGAGTACATGGGCGGCTATGGAGAAAAAAGAAATATCCTCAGACAAAAGCTGGAAGGAAGATCTCTGTGAATCTGTTTTTACTATGTTTATTCGTCTTACATAGATAAAGCTTTCTTTACATTACACAGCTTGGAAACTCTGTGAAGGGACATTCGGGAGTACATTCAGGCCTATGCTGAAAATGGAAATATCTTCAGATAAAAACTGGATAGAAGCATTCTGAGAAACTGCTTTGTGACGTGTGCATTCCACTGAGGCAGTTATACCGCTTTTTTCATAAGGCAGTGTTTGAACTCTGTTCCTGTAAAACCAAAAAGTGATATTATGGAGCACATTGAGGACTATGGCAAAAAGTGAAATATCCTCAGATAAAACTCAGAAACAATCGTTCCAAGAAACTGCTCTCTGATATGTGCATTCATTTCACAGAGTTAAAGCTTACTCTACATTGCCCAGTTTGGAAACTCTGTCTTTGAGGAATCTGTGATGGGATATTATGTGGCTCCCGGAGGCCTGTGGTGAGCAAGGAAATGTCTTCCGTTGAAACATGGAGAGAATCATTTTGAGCAGCTGCTTTGTGATGCGCGCATTCATCTCATAGAGTTAAATCATCCTTTGGATTGAAGAATTTGAAATCACTGTTTCTGTGGAACCTGAGAAAGGACATCTGGGAACACTCTTTAGAATATGCTGAAAAAGAAATACCCTCAGATAAAAAACAGAAGGAAGCTTTCTGTGAGACTGCTCTGTTTAGTCTGCGAAGGGATATTCGGGAGCGCTATGAGGCTTATGGTGAAAATGGAAATATCTTCAGATAGAAACTGGAGAGATGCTTTCAGGGGAGCTGCTTTGTGATGTGTACATTTCACTCACAGAGTTATACCTCTCTTTTCATAGAGGATTTGGGAATCCCTTTTGGAGAAAAAGCTACCAAGGGACATTGGGGAGCATATGTATGGTTATTGTGAAAAAGGAAATATCCTCAGACAAAAACTGGAAAGAAACTTTCTGTGATACTGCTTTGTGATATACGCATTTATTCTCTCATATAGACAAAACTTTCTTTATATTACACAGTTTGGAAGCTCCATCATGGACGGATCCACGAAGGAAAATTCAGGAGCACATTCAGACCTGTGGCGAAAAAGGAAATATCTTTCTATAAAAACTGGAGAGAGGCTTTCTGAGAAAGTGTTTTGTGGTATGTGCATTCCACTCAGGGGTTACACCTCTTTGCTCATAAGGTAGTGTTTGAACACTGTTCCTGTAAGACTGAAAAAATGATATTTCAGAGCGCATTGAGGACTACAGCAAAAAGTGAAATATCCTCAAATAAAACCCAGAAAGAAGGGTTCCAAGAAAATGCTCTCTGATATGTGTATTCATGGCACAGAGTTAAAACTTACTCTACATTTCCCAATTTGGAAACTGCATCTTGGAGGAATCTGTGAAGGGATATTAAGTGGTGCCCAGAGGCCTGTGGTGAGCAAGGAAATGTCTTCCATTGAAAACTGGAGGGAAGCTTTCTGAGAACTGCTTTGTGATGTGTGTGTTCATCTATTCATCTCGTAGAGTTAAATCATTCTTTGGATTGAGCAGTTTGAAATCACTGTTTCTGTGGAAGCTGAGAAAGGAAATTTGAGAACGCTCTTTGGAATATGCTGAAAAAGAAATACCTTCAGATAAAAACCAGAAGCAAGCTTCCTGTGAAACTTCTCTGTGTCATGTGAATTCCACTCCCCCAGTTAAGCTTCACTTTTCATTGAGGAGTTTCCTAACACTGTTTATGTTTAGCGTGCGTAGGGATATTTGGGAAAACTTTGAGGCTTATTGTGAAAAAGGAAATATGTTCTG
>NW_012101623.1:244345-256812 GCF_000951045.1 Mandrillus leucophaeus | reverse complement strand
ATGGTCTCGATCTCCTGACCTCGTGATCCGCCCGCCTCGGCCTCCCAAAGTGCTGGGATTACAGGCGTGAGCCACCGCGCCCGGCTCCACTCACAGTGTTATACCTCTCTTCTCATACAGCAACTAGGAAACCCATTCTGTGAAACTGTTTTTAGATGTGTGTATTCATCTGACATAGATAAATCTTTCTCTACATTTCGCAGCTTGGAAACTCTGTCATGGATGGATCCGTGAAGGGCTATTCGGGAGCACATTCAGGACTATGGTGAAAAAGGAAATATCTTCAGATAAAAACTGGAAAGAAGCTTTCTGTGAATCTGCTTTTGTTGTGTTTATTCATCTCACATAGATAAAACTTTCTTTATGTTATGCAGTTTGGAAACTCCGTCATCGATGGATCCACGATGGAATAATCGAAAGTGCTTTCAGGCCTATGGTGAAAAAGGAAATATTCAGGTAAAAACTGGAGAGAAGTATTTTGAGAAACTGCTTTGTGATGTGTGCATTACACTAAGGGTGTTATACCTCTTTTCTCATAAGGCAGTGTTTGAACGCTCTTCCTGTAAAATGAAAAAGTGATATTTTGGAGCGCATTGAAGACTATGGTGAAAAGTGATATATCCTCAAATAAAACCCAGAAAGAAGGGTACCAAGAAACTGTTCTCGGATATGTTCGTTCATTTCACAGAGGTAAAGTTTACTCTACATTACCCACTTTGCAAATTCTGTCTTTCAGGAATCTGTGAAGGGATATTAAGTGGTGCCCGTTCGCCTGTGGTGAGCAAGGAAATGTCTTTCGATGAAAACTGCAGGGAAGCTTTCTGAGAAACTACTTTGTGATGTGTGTATTTATCTCATAGAGTTAAATCATTCTTTGGATTGAGCAGTTGGAATTCACTGCTTCTGTGGAATCTGAGGAGGGACATTTGGGAACGTTCTTTAGAATATGGAGAAAGAAATATCCTCCAATAAAAACCAGAAGGAAGCTTCTGTGAAACTGCTGTATGTCATGTGAATTTCTCTCGCTCAGTTAAGCTTCTCTTTTCATTGAGCAGTCTTCTAACATTGTTCATGTTTAGTGTATTAAGAGATATACGGGAGCACTTTGAGGCTTGCGGTGAAAAATAAAATACGTTCAGTTAGAAACTGGAGAGAAGCTTTCCGAGGAACTGCTTTGTGATGTGATAATTCCACTCACAGTGTTATACCTGTCTTCTCATACAGCATCGGATAAACCCTTTTGGAGAAAAAGGTACCAAGTGATATCCGGGAGCATATTGATGCCTATTGTGAAAAGGGAAACAGCCTCAGACAAAAACTGGAAAGAAGCATTCTGTGAAACTGCTCTGTGATATATGTATTCATGTCACATAGAAAAAGCTTTCTTTACAGTACGCTGCTTGGAAACTCTGTCATGGAAGGATCCGCCAGGGGACATTCGGGAGCATATTCAGTAGTATGATGAAAAAGGAAATATCCTCAGATAAACACTGGAAAGAAGCTTTCTGTGAATCTGTTTTTGCTACGTTTATTCATCTCACATAGGTAAAGCTTCCATTACATTATGCAGATTGGAAACTATGTCATGGACGGATCTGCAAATGGACATTCGGGAGCACATTCAGGCCTATGGTGAAAAAGGAACTATTTTCAGTTTAAATTGGAGAGAAGCTTTTTGAGAAACTGCTTTGTGATGTGTGATTTCCACTCAGGGAGTTATATCTCTTTTCTCATAAGGCAGTGATTGAACACTGTTTCTGTAAAACCAAAAAAGTGATATTTCGGAGTGCATAGAAGACGATGGCAGAAAGTGAATTACCCTCAAATAAAATCCAGAAAGAAGTGTTCCAAGAAACTGCTCTCTGATATGGGCATTCATTTCACAGAGTTAAAGTTTAGTATACATTGACCACTTTGGAAATTCTGTCTTTGAGGAATCTGTGAAGGGATATTTAGTGGTGCCCAGAGGCCTGTGGTGTGAAAGGAAATGTCTTCCGTTGAAAACTGGAGAGAAGCTTTATGAGCAACTGCTTTGTGATGTGTGTATTCATCTCATAGAGTTAAATCATTCTTTGGATTGGGAAGTTTGAATCAACGTTTCTGTGGAAACTGAGAAAGGACATTTCGGAACACTCTTTGGAATATGTTTTAAAAGAAGTACACTCAGATAAAAAGCAGAAGGAAGCTTTCTGTGAAACTGCTCTGTGTTGTGTTAATTCCACTCACACAGTTCAGCTTCTCTTTTCATTGAGCAGTATTCTAACACTGTGTTTAGTCTGCAAAGGGATATGCGGGAGCATTTTAAGGCTTATGGTGAAAACGGAAATATCTTCAGATAGAAACTGGAGAGATTTCCGAGGAGCTGCTTTGTGATGTGTGCATTCCACTCACAGTGTTACACCTCTCTTCTCATACAGCATCTGGGAAACCCTTTTGGAAGAACAGGTACCAAGGGATATTCGGGGGCATATTGACCAATATGGTGAAAATGGAAATAGCCTCAGACTAAAACTGGAAAGAAGATTTCTGTGAAATTGTGTTTTTATATGTGTATTCTATACACATAGATAAAACTTTCTTTACATTACACAGCTTGAAAACTCTGTCAAGGACGGATCCACGAAGGGACATTTGGGAGCACATTCAGGAGTACGGTGAACAAGGTAATATCTTCAGAGAAAAACTGGAAAGAAGCTTTCTGTGAATCTCATTTTTGCTATGTTTATTTATCTCACATAGATAAAACTTTCTTTACATTACACAGCTTGAAAACTCTGTCATGGATGGATTTGCAAAGGGACATTCGGGATTACATTCAGGTCTATGTTGAAAATGGAAATATCTTCAGATAAAAACTGGTTAGAAGCTTTCCGAGGAGCTGTTTGTGACGTGTGCTTTCCACTCACAGAATTCTACCTTTCTTTTCATAGAGTATTGGGGAATCCCTTTTGGAGAAAAAGCTACCAAGGGACATTCAGGAGCATAGGGACGGCTATGGTGAAAAAGAAAATATCCTCAGACAAAAACTGGAAAGAAGATTTCAGTGAAACTACTTTGTGATAGACATGTTTATTCATCTCACATGGATAAAACTTTCCTTATATTACGCAGTCTGGAAACTCCGTCATGGACGGATCCGCAAAGGGATATTCGGGATCACATTCAGGCCTATGGTGAAAAAGGAAATATCATCAGATAAAACCTGGAGAGAAGCTTTCTGAGAAATTGCTTGGTGATGTGAGCATTCCACTCAGGGAGTTATACCTTTCTTCACAACAGGCACTGTTTGAATACTGTTCCTATAAAACTAAAAAATGATATTCAGAGCACATTGAAGACTATGGCGAAAAGTGAAATGTCGTCCAATAAAAAACAGAAAGAAGCATTCCAAGAAACTACTCTCTGACATTTCCATTCATTTCACAGAGTTAAAGCTTACTCTACATTTCCCAGTTTGGACAGTCTGTCTTGGAGGATTCTGTGAAGGGATATTAAATGGCAACCAGAGGACTGTGGTGAGCACAAAAATATCTTCCGTTTGAAAATTGAAGAGAAGCTTTCTGAGCAACTCTTTTGTGATGTTTGTATTCACCTCATAGAGGTAAGTCACTCTTTATATTGAGCAGTTTGAAAGTACTGTTTCTGTGGAATCTGAAAGAGGACATTTGGGAACACTTTTTAGAATATCCTGAAAAAGAAATAACCTCAGATAGAAACCAGAAAGAAGCTTTCTGTGAACTGCTCTGTTTTGCGTGGATTCTGCTCTCACAATTAAGCTTCTCTTTTCATTGAGCAGTATTCTAACACTGTTTTTGTTTAGTCTGTGAAAGGATATTCAGGAACGCTTTGAGGCTTAGTGTGAAAACGGAAATACCTTCAGATAGAAACTAGAGAGAAGCTTTCCGAGGAGCCTCTTTGAGACGTGTGCATTCCACTCACAGAATTATACCTTTTCTCTCATAGAGGACAGGGGAATCCCTTTTGGAGGAAAATCTACCAAGGGACATTCAGGGGTATATGGACGGCTATGGTGAAAAAGGAAATATCCTCAGACAAAAAGTGGAAAGAAGATTTCTGTGAAACTGCTTTGTGATACATACGTTTATTCTTCTCACATAGATAAAACTTTCCTTCTATTACACAGTTTGGAAACTCCATCATGGACGGGTCCACGAAGGAGGGTTCGGGAGCACATTCAGGCCTACGGTGAAAAAGGTGATATCTTCAGATAAAAACTGGAAAGTAGCTTTCTGAGAAACTTCTTTATGGTGTGTGCATTCCACTCAGGGAGTTATACCTCTTTTCTCATAAGACAGTGTTTGAACACTGTTCTCGTAAAACTGAAAAAGTAATATTTTGGAGCGCAGGGAAGACTACGGCGAAAAGTGCAATATCCTGAAATAAAACCCAGAAAGAAGTGTTCCAATAAACTACTCTCTGACATATGCATTCATTTCAGAGAGTTAAAGCTTTCTCTACATTTTCCACTTTGGAAAGTCTGTCTTTGAAGATTCTGTGAAGGGATATTAAGTGGCAACCGGATACCTGTGGTGAGCAAGGAAATATCTTCCTTTGAAAATGGGAGAGAAGTTTTCTGAGCAACTGCTTTGCAATGTTTCTATGCATCTCATAGCGTCAAATCATTCTTTGGATTGAGCAGTTTGAAATCACTCTTTGTGTGGAACATGAGAAGGACATTTTGTAACGTTCTTAAGAGTATGCTGAAAAAGAACTACCCTCCGATAAAAACCGGAAGAAAGCTTTCTGTGAAACTGCTCTGGGTCACTTGAATTCCACTCACACAGTTAAGCTTTTGTTTTCATTGAGCAGTATTCTAACACTGTTTTAGGGTAGTCAGCTAAGGGACACTCGGGAGCGCTTTGAGGATTATGGTGAAAACGGCAATATCTTCAGATAGAAACTGGAAAGAAGATTTCTGAGGGGCTGCTTTGTGACGTGAGCATTCCACTCACAGAGTTATACTTTTCTTCTCATAGGGGATTAGGGAATCCCTTTTGGAGAAAACACTACCAGGGGACATTGGGGAATATATGGAAGGCTGTGGTGGAAAAGAAGTATCCACGGACAAAAACTGAAAAGAAGCTTTCTGTGAAACTGCTTTGTGATAGATATGTTTATTCATCTCACATAGATAAAAATTTCTTTCTCTTACACAGTTTTAAAATGCTGTCTTGGACGGATTCGCAAAGGGACATTGAGGAGCACTTTCAGGTCAATGGTGAAAAAAGAAATATCTTCAGATAAAAACTGGAGAGAAGCTTTCTGAGAAGCTGCTTTATGATGTGTGCATTCCACTCAGGGAATTTTACCCCTTTTCTCATGAGGCAGTGTTTGAACAGTGTTCCTGTAAAACCAAAAAAGTGATATTTCGGAACGCATTGAAGAGTATGGTAAAAAGTGAAATATCCTCAAATCAAACCCAGAAAGAAGCGTTCTAAGAAACTTCTCTCAGATATATGCATTCATTTCACAGAATGAAAGCTTTCTCTGCGTTGCCCAGTTTGGAAACTCTGTCTTTGAGGAATCTGTGAAGCGATATTATGTGGCTCCGGGAGGCTTGTGGTGAGCATGGAAATTTCTTCCGATGAAAACTGGAGAGAAACTTTCTGAATAACTGCTTTGTGATGTGTGCATTAACCTCATAGAGTTAAACCATTCTTTGGATTGCGCAGTTTGATATCACCGTTCTTGTGGGATCTGAGGAAGGACATTTGGGAATGCTCCTTAGAATATGGAGAAAGAAATATCCTCAGGTAAAATCCAGAAGGAAGTTTCTGTGAAACTGCTCAGTGTCATCTTAATTCCTCTCACTCAGTTAAGCCTCTCTTTTCATTGAGCAGTTTTCGAACACTGTTTATGTCTAGCATGTGAAGGAATATTCGGGAGCACTTTGAGGCATATGGTGAAAAAGGAAATATGTTCAGACAGAAACTGGAAAGAAGCATTCCGAGGAACTGCTTTGTGACGTGTACATTCCACTCACAGTGTTATACGCCTCTTCTCATACAGCATCAGGGAAACACTTTTGGAGAAAAAGGTACCAAGTGATATTCGGGAGCTTCTTGATGCCTATGGTGAAAAGGGAAATAGCCTCTGACAATAACTGGAAAGAAGCTTTCTATGAAACTGCTCTGTGATATGTGTATTCATCTCACATAGATAAAGCATTCTTTACATCACGCAGCTTGGAAACTCTGTCATGGACGGATCCACGAAGGGACATTTGGGAGAACATCCAGGACTATAGTGAAAAACAAAATATGTTCAGATAAAAACCGGAAAGAAGCTTTCTGTGAATCTGGTTTTTACTATGTTTATTCATCTCACGTAGATAAAGCTTTCTTTACATTATACAGCTTAGAAACTCTGTCATGGATGGTTCCGCGAAGGGATATTCGGCATCACATTCTTCCCTATGGTGAAAAAGGAAATATCCTCAGATAAAACCTGGAGAGAAGCTTTCTAAGAAACTGCTTTGTGATCTGTGCGTTCCACTCAGGAAGTTATACCTCTTTTCTCATAAGGCAGTGTTTGAACACTTTTCCTGCAAAACCGAAAAACTGATATTTTGGAGTACATTGAAGACTATGTTAAAAAGTGAACTATCCTCAAGTAAAACCCAGAAAGAAACGTTCCAAGAAACTTCTCTCTGATATGTGCATTCACTTCAAAAATTTAAAGTGTACTCTACATTGCCCAGTGTGCCAACTCTGTCTTTGAGAAATATGCAAATGTGTATTAATTGGCACCCCGGAGGCCTGTGGTGAGCAAGGAAATGTCTTCCCATGAAAACTGGATAGAAGCTTTCTGAGCGACTGCTTTGTGATGTGTGTATTCATCTCATAGAGTTAAATCATTCTTTGGATTGGGCAGTTTGAAATCACTCTTTCTGTGGCATCTCAGGAAGGACATTTGGGAACACTCTTTGGAATATGGAGAAAGAAACATCATCAGATGAAAACCAGAAGGAAGCTTTCTGTAAAACTGCTCTCGGTCCTGTGATTTCCACACACACAGTTAAGCTTCTCTTTTCATTGAGCAGTATTCTAACACTGTGTTTAGTCTGCAAAGGGTTATTTGGGAACGCTTTGAGGCTTATGGTGAAAACGGAAATAACTTCAGATAAGCACTAGAGAGAAGCTTTCTGAGGAGCTACTTTGTCACGTGTGCATTCCACTCACAGAGTTATACCTTTTTTCTCATAGAAGACTGGTGAATCCCTTTTGAAGAAAAAGCTACCAAGGGACATTCAGGAGTATATAGATGGCTATTGTGAAAAAGGAATTATCCTCAGACAAAAACGGGAAAGAAGCTTTCTGGGAAACTGCTTTGTGATAGATATGTTTATTCATCTCACATAGATAAAACTTTCTTGATATTATGCAGTTTGTAAACTTCGTCAAGGACAGATCCGGAAAGGGACATTCGGGAGCAAATTCAGGCCTATGGTGAAAACGGAAATCTCTTCATATAAAAAATGGAGAGAAGATTTCTGAGAAACTGCTTTGTGATGTGTGCATTCCACTCAGGGAGCTATACCTCTTTTCTCATAAAGCAGTGTTTCAACACTGTTCCTGTGAAACCAAAAACATGATATTTCGTAGTGCGTTGAAGACTACAGTGAAAAGGGAACTCTCCTCAAATAAAACCCTGAAAGAAGCAGTCCAAGAAACTGCTCTCTGATATATGCATTCATTTCACAGAATTAAAGCTTACTTTACATTGCCCAGTTTGGAAATTCTGTCTTTGAGGAATCTGCGAAGGGATATTAAATGGCTCCCAGAGGACTGTGGTGAGCAAGAAAATGTCTTCCTTTGAAAACTGGAGAGAAGCTTTCTGAGCAACTGCTTTGCGACATGTGTATTCATCTCATAGAGTTAAACCAGTCTTTATATTGAGCCCTTTGAAAACACTGTCTCTTTGGAATCTGAGGAAGGACATTTGGAATGCTCTTTAGAATATGGAGAACTAAAAAGAAGGATGCTTTCTGTGAAACTGCTGTGTGTCATGTGAATTCCCCTTGCTCAGTTAAGCTTCTCTTGCATTGACCAGTTTTCATGTTGCTTATGTTTAGCGTGCGAAGGGATATTCAGGAGTGCTTTCAGGCTTACAGTGAAAAAGGAAATATCTTCAGATTGAAAATGAAGAGATGCTTTCCGAGGAACTGCTTTGTGATGTGTGCATTCCACTCAGAGTGTTATACTTCTCTTCTCATACAGCACCGTGAAAACATTTTGGACAAAAAGGCCCAAGGGATATACGGGAGCATATTGACACCTATGGTGAAAAGGGAAATAGCCTCAGACAAAAACTGGAAAGAAGCTTTCTGTGAAACTGATCTGTGATATGTGTATTCATCTCACATAGATAAAGCTTTCTTTACATTATACAGCTTAGAAACTCTGTCATGGACGGATCCTTGAAGGGACATTGGGGAGTACTTTCAGGACTATGGTGAAAATGGAAATATCATCAGATAAAAAGTTGAGAGAAGTATTCTCAGAAAGTACTTTGTGATGTGTACATTACACTCAGAGAGCTATACCTCTTTTTTCATAAAGCAGTGTTTGGACATGGTTCCTGTAAAACGAAAAAAGTGATATTACAGAGCGCATTGAAGACTATGGGGAAATTGAACTATTCTCAAATAAAACCTAGAAAGAAGCGTTCCAAGAAGCTGCTGTCTGATATGTGCATTCATTTCACAGGGTTAAAACTTACTCTACATTGTCCAGTTTGGAAACTCTGTTTTTGAGGAATCTATGAGGGAATATTAAGTGTCGCTCGGAGGTCTGTGATGAGCAAGGAAATATCTTCCATTGAAAACTGGAAAGAAGCTTTCTGAGCAACTACTTTGCGATGTGTGCATTCATCTCATAGAATTAAATCATTGTTTGGATTGAGTAGTTTGAAATCACTGTTTCTTTGGAACTTGAGAAAGGCCATTTGGGAACAGTCTTTAACATATGCTGAAAAAGAAATACCCTCAGATAAAAACCAGAAGGAAGCTTTCTGTGAAACTGCTCTCGGTCGTGTGAATTCCACTCACACAGTTCAACTTCTCTTTTCATTGAGCAGTATTCTAACACTGTTTTAGTTTAGTCTGTGAAGTGATATTCGTTAGCACTTTGAAGCTTATGGTGAAAACGGAAATATCTTCACACAGAAACAGGGAAGAAGCTTTCCGAGTAGCTACTTTGTGACGTGTGCATTCCACAGACAGAGATATACATTTCTTCACTTAGAGGACTGGTGAACCTCTTTTGGAGAAAAAGCCACCAAGGGACATTCAGGAGTACATGGACGGCTATGGCGAAAAAGGAAATATCCTCAGAGAAAAACTGGAAAGAAGCTTTGTTGAAACTGCTTTGTGATAAATGTGTTTCTTCATCTCACATAGATAAAACTTTCTTTATGTTACGCAGTTTGGAAACTCCGTCATGTAAGGATCGGCGAAGGGACATTCAGGAGCACATTCAGGCCTATGGTGAAAAAGGAAATATATTCAGACAAAAAATTGAGAGAAACTTTCTTAGAAATTGCTGTGTGATGTGTGCATTCCACTCAGGGAGTTATACCTCTTTTCTCATAAGGCAGTGTTTGAATACTGTTCCTGTAAAACCGAAAAAGTGATATTTCGGGGATCATGGAGGACTATGGTGAAAAGTGAAATATCCTCAAATAAAACCCAGGAAGAAGCATTCCAAGAAACTGCTCTTTGATACGTGCATTCATTTCACAGAGTTAAAGATTATTCTACATTGCCCAGCTTGGAAATTCTGTCTTTGAGGAATCTGCGAAGGAATATATAGTGGCGCCCAAGGCCTGTGGTGAGCAAGGAATTGTCTTCCGATGAAAACGGGAGTAAAGTTTTCTGGGCAACTGCTTTGTGATGTGTGTATTTATCTCATAGAGATAAACCATTCCTTGGAGCAGTTAGAAATCACTGCTTCTGTGGAATCTGAGGAAGGACATTGGGAACGCTCTTTAGAATATGGAGAAAGAAATATCCTCAGGTAAAAACCAGAAGGAAGCTTTCTATGAAAATGCTCTGTGTCTTGTGAATTCTTCTTGCTCAATTAACCTTCTCTTTTCAATGAGCAGTTTTCAAACACTGTTTATGTGTAACACGCGAAGGGGTATTCAAGAGGGCTTTGAGGCTTATGGTGAAAAAGGAAATATGTTGAGGTAGAAACTGGAGAGAAGCTTTCCGAGGAACTGCTTAGTGACGTGTGCATTCCACTCACAAAATTACACCTCTCTTCTCATACAGCATCCGGGAAACCCTTTTGGACAAAAATGTAACAAGGGATATTTGGGAGCATATTGAGGAATATGGTGAAAAGGGAAAAGCCTCAAGGAAAAGCTGGAAAGAAGCTTTTTGTGGAACTGCTCTGTGCTGTGTGCATTCATCTCACATAGATAAAGCTTTCTTTACATTACGCAGCTTGCAAACTCTGTTATGGACGGATCTGTGAAGGGATATTTGGGAGAAAATTCTGGACTATGGTGAAAAAGGAAATATCTTCAGACAAAAACTGGAAAGAAGCTTTCTGTGAATCTACTTTATGCTATGCTTATTCATCTCACATAGGGAAAGCTTTCTTTACATTATGCAGCTTGGAACCTCCATCATGGACGGAATCACGAAGGGACATTCGGGAGCACATTCAGGCCTATGGTGAAAAAGGAAAGATCTTCAGATAAATCCGGAGACAAGTTTTCCGAGAAATTGCTTTCTGATATGTGCTTCCACTAAGGGAGTTACACCTCTTTTGTCATAAGGCAGTGTCTGAACACTGTTCCTGTAAAACCAAAAAAGTTATATTTCGGTTTCCATTGAAGACTATGGGGAAAAGTGATCTGTCCTCAAATAAAACCCAGAAAGAAGAGTTCCTAGAAACTGCTCTCTGATTTGTGTATTCACTTCACAGAGTGAAAGCTTACTCTATATTGCCCAGTTTGGAAACTCTGTCTTTGAGGAATCTGTGAAGGGATATTAAGTGGCGCCGGGAGGCTTGTGGTGAGCAAGGAAACGTCTTCCAATGAAAACTGGAGAGAAACTTTCTGAGCAACTGCTTTGTCATGTGTGCATTCATCTCATAGAGTTAAACCTTTCTCTGGATTGAGCAGTTTGAAATCACTGTTTCTATGGAATCTGAGGAAGGACATTTGGAAATGCTCTTTTGAATATGGAGAACTAAATATCCTCAGATAGAAACAAGAAGGACGCTTTCTGTGAAACTTCTATTTGTCGTGTGAATGCCTCTTGCTCAGTTAAGCTTCTCTTGCATTGATCAGTTTTCATACTGTTTATGGTCAGCCTGCGAAGGGAAATTCTGGAGTGCTTTCAGGCTTCCAGTGAAAAAGGAAATACCTTCAGGTAGAAAATGGAGAGAAACTTTCTGAGGAACTGCTTTGTGATGTGTGCATTCCACTCAGAGTGTTATATCTCTATTCTCAAACAGCATTGGGAAAACATTTTGGAGAAAAATGTAGCAAGGGATATTCGGGAGCATATGATGCCTACGGTGAAAAAGGAAATAGCCTCAGACAAAAACTGGAAAGAAGCTTTCTGTGAAACTGATCTGTGATATGTGTATTCATCTCACATAGATAAAGCTTTCTTCACATTACGCATCTTGGAAACTCTGTCATGGATGGATATGTGAAGGGACATTGGGGAGCACATTCAGGACTATAGTGAAAATGGAAATATCTTCAGATAATTACTGCAGAGAAGCTTTCTGAGAAACTGCTTTGTGATCTGTGCATTCGACTCAGGGAATTTTACTTCTTTTCTCATAAGGCAGTGTTTGAACACTGTTCCTGTAAAACCGAAAAAGTGATATTTCGGAGTGCATTGAAGACTGTGGTGAAAAGTGAACTATCCTCAAGTAAAACCCAGAAAAAAGGATTCCAAGAAACTGCTCTCTGATATGTGCATTCACTTCACAGAATTAAAGCATACTCTACATTACCCAGTTTGCAAATTCTGTCCTTGAGGAATATGCGAAGGGATATTAAGTGGCACCTCGGAGGCCTGTGGTGAGCAAGGAAATGTCTTCTCATGAAAACTGGAGAGAAGCTTTCTGAGCAACTGCTTTGTGATGTGTGTATTCATCTCATAGAGTTAAACCATTCCTTAGATTGAGCACTTTGAAATCAGTTTCTGTGATATCTCAGGAAGGACATTTGGCATCGTTCTTTCGAATATGTAGAAAGAATTATCCTCAGATGAAAACCAGAAGGAAGCTTTCTGTGAAACTGCTATGTGTCGTGTGAATTCCTCTCACTCAGTTAAGCTTCGCTTTTCATTGAAGAGTTTTCTAACACGGTTTATATTTAGCGTGCGAAAGGATATTCAGAAGCGCTTTGAGTCTTACAGTGAGAAAGGAAATATGTTCAGATAGAAACTGGAGAGAAGCTTTCGGAGGAACTGCTTT
>NW_012101623.1:197719-243685 GCF_000951045.1 Mandrillus leucophaeus | reverse complement strand
AGTTTTCTGAGAAACTGCTTTGTGATGTCTGCATTCCAGTCAGGGAGTTATAACTCCTTTCTCAGAAGGTAGTGTTTGAACACTGTTCCTGTAAAACCGAAAAAGTGATATTTCGGAGTGCATTGAAAACTATGGGAAAAAGTGAACTGTCCTCAAATAAAACCCAGAAAGAAGCCTTCCAAGAAACCACTCTCTGATATGTGCATTCATTTCAAAGAGTTTAAGCTTACTCTTCATGGCCAGTTTGGAAACACTGTCTTTGAGGAATCTACAAAGTTATATTAAGTGACGCCAGGATACCTGTGGTGAGCAAGGAAATGTCTTCCGTTGAAAACTTGAGAGAACCTTTCTGAGCAACTTTGCAATGTGTATATTCATTTCATAGAGTTAAACCATTCTTTGGATTGAGAAGCAGTTTGAAATCACTGTTTCTATGGAATGTGAGGAAGGACATTTGGGAATGTTCTTTAGAATATGGAGAACTAAATATCCTCAGATAAAAACAAGAAGGGTGCTTTCTGTGAACCTGCTATGTGTAGTGTGAATACCTCTCTCTCAGTTAAGCTTCTCTTGCATTGACCAGTTTTCATACTGTTTATGTTCAGCGTGCAAAGGGATATTCCGGAGCGCTTTCAGGCTTCCAGTGAAAAAGGAAATATGTTCAGGTAGAAAATGGAGAGAAGCTTTCCGAGGAACTGCTTTGTGATGTGTGCATTCCACTCAGAGTGTTATACCTCTGTTCTCATACAGCATCAGGAAAACATTTTGGAGAAAAGGTAGCAAGGGATATTCTTGAGCATACGATGCCTATGGTGAAAAAGGAAATAGCCTCAGACAAAAACTGGAAAGAAGCTTTCTGTGAAACTGATCTGTGTTTTGTGTATTCATCTCACATAGATAAAGCTTTCTTCACATTACGCAGCTTGGAAACTCTGTCATGGACGGATCTGTGAAGGGACATTGAGGAGCACATTTAGGACTATGGTGAAAATGGAAATATCTTCAGATAATTACTGCAGAGAAGCTTTCTGAGAAACTGCTTTGTGATCCGTGCATTCGACTCAGGGAATTATACTTCTTTTCTCATAAGGCATTGTTTGAACACTGTTCCTGTAAAACCGAAAAAGTGATATTTCGGAGTGCATTGAAGACTATGGTGAAAAGTGAACTATCCTCAAGTAAAACCCAGAAAGAAGCGTTCCAAGAAACTGCTCTCTGATATGTGTATTCACTTCACAGAATTAAAGTGTACTCTACATTGCCAAGTTTGCAAATTCTTTCCTTGAGGAATATGCGAATGGATATTAAGTGGCACCCCAGAGGCCTGTGGTGAGCAAGGAAATGTCTTCTCATGAAAACTGGAGAGAAGCTTTCTGAGCAACTGCTTTGTGATGTGTGTATTCATCTCAGAGTTAAACCATTCCTTGGATTGAGCACTTTGAAATCACTGTTTCTGTGATATCTCAGGAAGGACACTTGGGACTGTTCTTTGGAATATGGAGAAAGAAATATCCTCAAATGAAAACCAGATGGAAGCTTTCTGTGAAACTGCGATGTGTTGTGTGAATTCCTCTCACTCAGTTAAGCTTCGCTTTTCATTGATGAGTTTTCTAACACTGTTTATATTTAGCTTGCGAAAGGATATTCAGAAGCGCTTTGAGTCTTACAGTGAGAAAGGAAATATGTTCAGATAGAAACTGGAGAGAAGCTTTCGGAGGAACTGCTTTGTGACACAATATTGTACGTCTCTTCTCATACAGCATCGGGGAAACCCTTTTGGAAAATAAGGTACCAAGGCATATCCAGGAGCATATTGACGCCTATGGCGAAAAGGGAAAGAGCCTCAAACAAAAACTGGAAAGAAGCTTTCTATGAAACTGCTCTGTGATATGTGTATTCATCTCACATAGATAAATCTTTCTTTTCATTATGCAGCTTGCAAATTCTGTCATGGATGGATACGTGAAGGGACATTCTGGAAAACATTCTGGACTATGGTGAAAAGGAAATATCTTCAGATAAAAATTGGAAAGAAGCTTTCTGAGAGTCTGCTTTTCACTATGTTTATTCATCTCACGTAGATAAAGCTTTCTTTATATTACAGAGCTCAGAAACTCCGTCATGGATGGAACCATGAAGGGGCATCAGGAACGCATTCAGGCCAATGGTGAAAAAGGAAAGATCTTCAGAAAAAAACCGGAGAGAAGTTTTCTGAGAAACTGCTTTGTGATGTCTGCATTCCAGTCAGGGAGTTATAACTCCTTTCTCAGAAGGTAGTGTTTGAACACTGTTCCTGTAAATCCGAGAATGTTATATTTTGGAGTGCATTGAAAACTATGGGAAAAAGTGAACTGTCCTCAAATAAAACCCAGAAAGAAGCCTTCCAAGAAACTACTCTCTGATATGTGCATTCATTTCAAAGAGTTAAAGCTTACTCTACATGGCCCAGTTTGGAAACTCTGTCTTTGAGGAATTTGCGAAGTTATATTAAGTGACGCCCGGATGCCTGTAGTGAGCAAGGAAATGTCTTCCGTTGAAAACTGGAGAGAACCTTTCTGAGCTACTGCTTTGTGACATGTGTATTCACCCCATAGAGTTAAATCATTCTTTGGATTGAACAGTTTGAAATCACTGTTTCTGTGGAATCTGAGGAAGGACATTTGGGAATGCTCTTTATAATATGGAGAAAGAAATATCCTCTGATAAAAACCAGAAGGAAGCTTTCTGTGAAACTGCTTTGTGTCACGTGAATTCCTTTCACTCAGTTAAGCTTCTCTTTTCATGGAGCACTTTTCTAACACTCTTTATGTTTAGCGTGTGAAGGAATATTCGGGAGTGCTTTGAGGCTTACGGTGAAAAAGCAAATATGTTCAGAGAGAAACTGGAGAGAGGCTTTCCAAGGAACTGCTTTGTGACCTGTGCATTTCACTCACAGTGTTATACCTCTCTTTTCATAAAGGATTGGGGAATGTCTGTTGGAGAAAAAGATACCTAGGGACATTTGGGTATATATGGAAGGCTATGGTGGAAAAGGAAATATCCTCAGAGAAAAACTGGAAAGAAGCTTTCTGTGAATCTGCTTTTTGCTATTTTTATTCATCTCACGTAGATAAAGCTTTCTTTACATTACGCAGCTTGGAAACTCTGTCATGGAAGGATCTGCAAAGGGTCATTCAGGAGCACATTCAAGACTATTTTGAAAATGGAAATATCTCAGATAAAAACTGGAGAGAAGCTTTGTGAGAAACTGCTTTGTGATGTGTGCATTCCACTCAGGGAGTTATACCTCTTTTCTCATAATACAGTGTTTGAACATGTTTCCTGTAAAACTGAAAAAGTGATATTTCCGAGCGCATTGAAGACTATGCTGAAAATTGAACTATCCTCAAATAAAACCCAGAAAGAAGCGTTTCAAGAAGCAGCTCTCTGATGTGCACATTCATTTCACAGAATTAAAGCTTACTCTACATTTCCCAGTTTGGAAAGTCTGTCTTTGAGGAATCTGCGAAGAGATATTAAGTGGCGCCCGGAGGCCTGTGGTGAGCAAGAAAATTTCTTCCGTTGAAAACTGGAGAGAAGCTTTCTGAGCAACTGCTCTGTGATGTGTGGGTTCATCTCATAGAGTAAAATCATTCTTTGGTTTCAGCAGTTTGAATTCATTGTTTCTGTGGAGCCTGAGAAAGGACATTTGGGAACGGTCTTTAGAATATGCTGAAAAGGAAATACCCTCAGATAAAAACCACAAGGAAGCTTTCTGTGAAACTGCTCTATGTCGTGTGATTTCCACTCACACAGTAAAGCTTCTCTTTTCATTGAGCAGTATTCTAACACTGTGTTTAGTCTGCGAAGGGATACTCGGGAGCGCTTTGATGCTTATGGTGAAAATGGAAATATCTTCAGATAAACACTAGAGAGAAGCTTTCTGAGGAGCTGCTTTGTGACGTGTGCATTCCACTCACAGACTTGTACCTTTTTTCTCATAGAGAATTGGGGAAACCCTTTTGAAGAAAAAGCTACCAAGGGACATTCAGGAGTATATAGACGGCTATCGTGAAAAAGGAATTATCCTACAACAAAAACGGGAAAGAATCTTTCTGGGAAACTGCTTTGTGATAGATGTTTATTCATCTCACATAGATAAAACTTTCTTTATATTGCACAGTTTGGAAACTCCGTCAAGGACAGATCTGCAAAGGGACATTCGGGAGTCTTTCTGTGAAACTGATCTGTGTTTTGTGTATTCATCTCACATAGATAAAACTTTCTTTATATTGCACAGTTTGGAAACTCCGTCAAGGACAGATCTGCAAAGGGACATTCGGGAGTACCTTCAGGCCTATGGTGAAAACGGAATTCTCTTCATATAAAAATTGGAGAGAAGCTTTCTGAGAAAGTGATTTGCAATGTGTGCATTCCACTCAGGGAGATATACTTCTTTTCTCATTAGCCAGTGTTTCAACATTGTTCCTGTAAAACCGAAAACGTGATATTACATATCACATTGAAGACTCTGACGAAAAGAGAACACTCCTCAAATAAAACCCAGAAAGAAGCCTTCCAAGAAACTGCTCTCTGATATGTGCATTCATTTCACAGAGTTAAAGTTTACTCTACATTGCTCAGTTAGGAAATGCTGTCTTTGAGGAATCTGCGAAGGGACATTAAGTGGCTCCCAGAGGTCTGTGGTGAGCAAGGAAATGTCTTCTGTTGAAAACTAGAGAGAGGATTTCTGAGCAACTGCTTTGTGATGAGTGTATTCATCTCATAGAGATAAATCATTCTTTGGATTGAGTAGTTTGAAATCACTGTTTCTGTGGAATCTGAGGAAAGACATTTGGGAACACTCTTTACAATATGGAAAATTAAATATCCTCAGATGAAAACAAGAAGGATGCATTCTGTGAAACTGCTGTGTGTCCTGTGAATTCCTCTCTCTCAGTTAAGCTTCTCTTGCATTGACTAGTTTTCATACTGTTTATGTTTAGCATGCGAAGGGATATTCGGGAGTGCTTTCAGGCTTACAGTGAAAAAGGAAATATCTTCTGATAGAAAATGGAGAGAAGCTTTCCGTGAAACTGCTTTGTGATGTGTGCATTCCACTCAGAGCGTTATACCTCTCTTCTCATACAGCATCGGGAAAACATTTTGGAGAGAACGGTACCAAGGAATATTCTGGAGCATATTGACACCTATGGTGAAAAAGGAAATAGCCTCAGATAAAAACTAGAAAGGAGCTTTCTGTGAAACTATTTGTGATATGTGTATTCATCTCAAATAGATAAAGCTTTCTTTACATTATGCAGCTTGGAAACTCTGTTGTGGATGGATCCATGAAGGGACACTCGGGAGCACATTCAGGACTATGCTGGAAAAGGAAATATCTTCAGATAAAAACTGGGAAGAAGTTTCTGTGAATCTGCTTTTTGCTATGTTCATTCATCTCATATAGATAAAGCTTTCTTTACATTGCGCAGCTTGGAAATCCCATCATGGATGGATCCATGAAGGGATATTCGGGATCACATTCACACCTATGGTGAAAAAGGAAATATCTTCAGATAAAACCTGGAGAGAAGCTTTCTGAGAAACTGCTTTGTGGTGTGTGCATTTCACTCAGCGAGTTTTACCTCTTTTCTCATATGGCAGTGTTTGAACACTGTTCATGAAAACTGAAAATGTGATATGTCAGAGTGCATTGAAGACTGTGGCAAAAAGTGAAATATCTTCAAATAAAACCCAGAAAGAAGCGTTCCAAGAAACTGCTCTCTGATATTTGAATTCATTTCACAGAGGTAAAGCTTACTCTATGCTGCCCTGTTTGGAAACTCTGTCTTTGTGGAATCTATAAAGGGATATTAGGGGGCAACTGTAGGCCTCTGGTGAGCAAGAAAATCTCTTCCGTTGAAAACTGGAGAGAGGCTTTCTGAGCCACTCTTTTGTGATGTTTGCATTCATCTTATAGAGTTAAATCATTCCTAGGATTGAGCAGTTTGAAATCACTGTTTCTGAGGAAATTGAGAAAGGACATTTGGGAACGTTCTTTAGAATATGCTGGAAAAGAAATAACCTTAGATAGAAACCAGAAGGAAGCTTTCTGTGAAACTGCTCTCCGTCATGTGAATTCTGCTAGCACAGTTAAGTTTCTATTTTCATTGAGCAGTATTCTAACACTGTTTTTGTTTAGTGTGCAAAGGGATGTTCGGGAGCACTTTGAGGCTTACAGTGAAAAATGAAATACCTTCAGATGGAAACTGGAGAGAAGCTTTCCGAGGAGCTGCTTTGTAACATATTTATTCCACTCACAGAGTTATACTTTTCTTCACTTAGAGAATTGAGAAATCTCTTTTGGAGAAAAAGTTACCAAGGGGCATTCGGGAGTATATGGACGACTATGGTGAATTTGGAAATATCCTCAGACAAAAACCGGAAAGAAGGTTTCTGTGAAACTGCTTTGTGATAGATATATCTATTCATCTCACAGAGATAAAACTTTCTTTTTTTACACAGTTTTGAAACTGTGTCATGGATGGATTCACGAAGGGACATTCGGGAGCACATTCAGGCTTCTGGGGAAATAGGAAATATTTTCAGATAAGAACTGGAGAGAAGCTTTCTGAGAAACTGCTTTGTGATGTTTGCATTTCACTCAGGGATATATACCTCTTTTCTCATAAGGCAGTATTTGAACACTGTTATTGTAAAACTGAAAAAGTGATATTGTGTGGTGCATTGAAGACTGTGGCGAAAAGTGAAATATCCTGAAATAAAATCCAGAAAGAAGAGTTCAAAAAACTGCTCTCTGACATGTGCATTCATTTCAGAGAGTTCAACTTAAACTACGTTGCCCTGTAAGGAAATTCTGTCTTTGAGGAATCTGTGCAGGGATATTAAGTGGCGCCCGGGGGCTTGTGGTGAGAAAGGAAACGTCTTCCGATGAAAACTGGAGAGAAGCTTTTGGAGCAACTGCTTTGTGATGTGTGCATTCATCTCATAGAGCGAAATCATTCTTTGGATTGAGCAGTTTGAAATCACTGTTTCTGTGGAACCTGAGAAAGGACATTAGGAATATGCTGCAAAAGATATATCCTCCAATAAAAACCAGAAGGAAACTTTCTGTGAAACTGCTCTAGATCACGTGAATTCCACTTGCACAGTTAAGCTTCTGTTTTCATTGAGCAGTTTTTTAATATTGTTTTAGGTTAGTCAGCTAAGGGATACTCAGGAGTGCTTTGAGGCTTACGGTGAAAACGAAAATATCTTCAGACTGATACTAGAGAGTAGATTTCCGAAGAGCTGCTGTGTGACGAGTTCATTCCACTCACAGAGTTATACTTTTCTTCTCACAGAGGATTGGGAAATCCCATTTGGAGAAAAAGCTACCAGGGGACATTCGGGAGTATATGGACTGCTATGGTGAAAAAGGAAATCTCCTCAGACAAAAACTGGAAAGAAGGTTTTTGTGAAACTGCTTTGTGATAGATATGTCTATTTATCTCACATAGATAAAACTTTCTTTCTATTACGCAGTTTTAAAATGGCGTTATGGACGGATTCGCGAAGGGACATTTGGGAACACATTGAGGCCTGTGGGGAAATAGGAAATATCTTCAGATAAAAGCTGGAGAGAAGCTTTATGAGAAAGTGCTTTGTGATGTGTACATTCCACTCAGGGAGCAATACCTCTTTTCTCAAAAGGCAGTGTATGAACACTTTGCCTGAAAACCTGAAAATGTGATATTTTGCTGCATATTGAAGATCATGGCGAAAAGTGAAATAACCTGAAATAAAACCCAGAAAGAAGGGATGCAAGAAACTGCTCTCTGACGTGTGCATTCATTTCAGAGAGTTAAAGCTTACACTACGTTGCCCAGTTTCGAAATTCTGTCTTTGAGAAATCTGTGAAGAGGTATTAAGTGACGCTCAGAGTCTTGTGGTGAGAATGGAAATGTCTTCCGATGAAAACAGGAGAGAAGCTTTCGGAGCTAATGCTTCATGATGTGTGTATTCATCTCTTAGAGTTAAATCATTCTTTGGATTGAGCAGTTTGAAATCACTGCTTCTCTGAAACCTCAGAAAGGACATTTGGGATGGCTCTTAAGAATATGCTGAAAAAAGAAATACCCTCTGATAAAACCCAGAAGGAGACTTTCTGTGAAACTGCTCTAGGTCACGTGAAGTCCACTCGCACAGTTAAACTTCTGTTTTCATTGAACAGTATTATAACACTGTTTTACGTTAGTCAACTAAGGGATACTCGGGAGCACCTTGAGACTTATGGTGAAAACGGAAATATCTTCAGATAGATACTGGAGAGAAGATTTCCGAGGAGTTGCTTTGTGACTTCTGCATTCCACTCACGGAGTTTTGCTTTTCTTCTCATAGAGGATTTGGGAATCCCATTTGGAGGAAAAGCTACCAGGGGGCATTCGGGAGTATATGGACAGCTATGGTGAAAAAGGAAATATCCTCAGATAAAAACTGGAAAGAAGCTTTCTGTGAAACTGCTCTGCATTCATTTCAGAGAGTTAAAGCTTACACTACGTTGCCAGGTTTGGAAACTCTGTCTTTGAGGAATCTCTGAAGGGATATTAAGTGGTGCCCAGAGGCTTGTGGTGAGAAAGGAAATGTCTTCCGATGAAAACTGGGCAGAAGCTTTAGGAGCAACTGCTTTGTGATGTGTGTATTCATCTCATAGAGTTTAATAATTTTTTGAATTGAGCAGTTTGAAATCACTGTTTCTGTGGAACCTGAGAAAGGACATTTGGGAACGTTCTTAAAAATATGCTGAAAAAGAAATACCCGCTGATAAAAACCACAAGGAAACTTTTTGTGAAAATGCTCTAGGTCACGTGAAGTCCATTTGCACAGTAAGCTTCTGTTTTCATTGAGCAGTATTCTCACACTGTTTTAGGTTAGTCAGCTAAGGGATACTCGGGAGCACTTTGAGGCTTATGGTGAAAATGGAAATATCTTCAGATAGATACTGGAGAGAAGATTTCCGAGGATCTGCTTTGTGACGTGAGCATTCCACTCACAGAGTTATACTTTTTTTCTCATAGAGTATTGGGGTATCCCGTTTGGAGAAAAAGCTACCAGGGGACATTTGGGAGTGTATGGAGTTATTGTGAAAAAGGAAATATCCTCAGACAAAAACTGGAAAGAAGCTTTCTGTGAAACTGCTTTGTGATACATATGTCTATTCATCTCACATAGTTAAAATTTTCTTTCTATTATGCAGTTGGAAACTGCGTCAAAAACGGATTCAAAAACGGTCATTCGGGAGCACATTGAGGTGTGTGGGAAAATAGGAGATATCTTCAGATAAAAACCGGAGATAAGCTTTCTGAGAAACTGCTTTGTGATGTGTGCATTCCACTCAGGGAGTTATACATCTTTTTCCATAAGACAGAGTTTGAACACTGTTCTTGTAAAGCTGAAAAAGTGATATTTTGCAGCCCTTTTAACACTATGGAGAAAAGTGAAATATCCTGAAATAAAACCCAGAAAGAAGTGTTGCAAGAAACTGTGCTCTGACGTGTGCATTCATATCAGAGTGTTAAAGCTTTCACTACGTTGCCCAGTTTGGAAACTCTTTCTTTGAACAATCTGTGAAGGGATATTATGTGGTGCCTGGAGAATTGTGGTGAGAAAGGAAACGTCTTCTGATGAAAACTGGAGAGAAGGATTCTGAGCAACAGCTTTTTGATGTGTGTATTCATCTCATAGAGTTAAAAAATTCTTGAATTGAGTAGTTTGAAATAACTGTTCCTGTGGAACCTGAGAAGGGACATTTGGGAACGCTTAGGAATATTCTGATAAAGAAGTACTCTCCGATAGAAACCAGAAGGAAACTTTCTGTGAAATTTCTGAAGGTCACGTGAAGTACACACGCACAGTTAAGCTTCTGTTTTCGTTGAGCAGTATTCAAACACTGTTTTAGGTTAGTCAGCTAAGGGATACTCAGGAGCACTGTGAGGCTTACGTTGAAAACGGAAACATCTTCAGATATATACTGCAGAGAAGATTTCCAAGGATCTGCTTTGTGACATGTGCATTCCACTCATAGAGTTATATTTCTCTTCTCTTAGAGGATTGGGAAATCCCATTTGCAGAAGAAGCTACCAGGGGACATTCAAGAGTATATGGACGGATACGGTGAAAAAGGATGTGTCCTCAGACAAAAACTAGAAAGAATCTTTCTATGAAACTGCTTTGTTATACATATGTCTATTCATCTCACATGGATAAAACTTTCTATTACACACTTTTGATTCGGTGTCATGGACGGACTCGCTAAGAGACGTTTGTGAGGACATTCGGATCTGTGGGGAAATAGGAGATATCTTCAGATAAATACTGAAGAGAAGCTTTCTGAGAAACTGTTTTGTGATGTGTGCATTCCACTCAGGGCGTTATACCTCTTTTCTCATAAGGCAGTGTTCGAACACTATTCCTGTAAAACTGAAAAAGTGATATTTTGCAGCGCATTGAAGAGTATGGCGAAAAGTGAAATATCTGGAAATAAAACCCAGAAAGAAGCGTTCCAAGAAACTGCTCTCTGGGGTGTGCATTCATTTCAGAGATTAAAGTTTCCACTACGTTGCCCAGTTTGGAAACTCTGTCTTTGAGGAATGTGTGAAGGGATATTAAGTGGCGCCCAGAGTCTTGTGGTGAGAAAGGAAACGTCTTCCGATGAAAACTGGAAGAGATGCTTTCTGAGCAACTGCTCTGTGATGTGTGGATTCATCTCATAGAGTTAAATCATTATTTGGATTGAGCAGTTTGAAATCACTGTTTCTGTGGAACCTGAGAAAGGACATTTGAGAACGCTCTTAAGAATGTGCTGAAAAACAAATACCCTCTGATAAAAACCAGAAGAAAGCTTTCTGCGAAAGTGCTCTGTGTCATATGAATGCCACTCACACAGGTAAGCTTCCGTTTTCATTGAGCAGTATTCTAACACTGTTTTAGTTTAGTCAACTAAGGGATACTCTGGAGCACTTTGAGGCTTATGTTGAAAACGGAAATATCTTCAGATAGAAGCTGGAGGGAATATTTCTGAGAAGCTGCTTTGTAACGTGTGCATTCCACTCACAGAGTTATACTTTCCTTCTCATAGTGGTTTGGGGAATCCCGTTTGGAGAAATAGCTACTATGGGACTTTCAAAATTATATGAATGGCTATGATGGAAAAGGAAATATCGTCAGACAAAAACTGGAAAGAAGCTTTCTGTGAAACTGCTTTGTGATATATATGTTTATTCATCTCACATAGATAAAACTTTCCTTCTTTTACGCAGATTTACAACGCCGTCACGGATGAATTCGCGAAGGGACACTCGGGAGCACATTCAGGCCTATGGTGGAAAAGGAGATATCTTCCGATAAAAATGGATAGAAGTTTTCTGAGAAACTTCTTGGTGATGTATGCATTTCACTCAGGGAGTTATACCTTTTTTCTCATAAGGCAGTGTTTGAACACTGTTCCTGTAAAACCGAAAAAGTAATATGTATGAACGCATGAAAGACTATGGTGAAAAGTGAAATATCCTCAAATAAAGCCCAGAAAGAAGCGTTCCAAGAAACTGCTCTCTGATATGTGCATTCATTTCACAGAGTTAAAGCTTACTCTACATTGCCCAGTTTGGAAACTCTATTTTTGAGGAACCTGTGAATTGATTTTAAGTGGTGCCTGGAGGCTTGTGGTGAGCAAGGAAACATCTTCCGATGAAAATTAGAGAGAATCTTTCTGAGCAACTGCTTTGTGATGTGTGTATTCGTCTCATAGAGTTAAACCATTCTTTGGATTTAGCACTTTGAAATCACTGTATTTGTGGAATCTGAGGAAGGATATTTGGGAACACTCCTTAAAATATGGAGAAAGCAATATCCTCAGGTAAAATCCAGAAGAAAGCTTTCTGTGAATCTTCTCTGTTTCATCTTAATTCCTCCCACTCAGATAAACCTCACTTTTCATTGCGCAGTTTTCTAACCCTGGTTATGTTTAACGTGAGAAGGGATATTCAGCAGCACCTTGAGGTTATGGTGAAAAAGGAAATATGTTTAGACCAAAACTGGAGAAAAGCTTTCCGAAGAACTGCTGTGACGTGTGCATTCCACTCACAGTGTTCTACCTCTCTTCTCATACAGCATCGGGGAAACCCTTTTGGAGAAAAAGGTACCAAGTGATATACGGGAGCATGTTGAATCCTATGGTGATAAGGGAAATAGCCTCAGACAAAAAATGGAAAGAAGCTTTCAATGCAACTGCTCTGTGATATGTGTATTCACCTCACATACACAAATCTTTCTTTATATTACGCAGCTTGGAAACTCTGTCATGGACGAATCCTCGAAGGGACATTCGGGAGCACTTTCAGGACTATGGTGAAAAAGGAAATATCTTCAGATAAAAACTGAAAACAAGCTTTCTGTGAATCTGCTTTTTCTGTGTTTATTCATCTCACATAGATAAAGCTTTCTTTACGTTACACAGCTTGGAAACTCCATCAGGGTTGGATCCGCGAAAGGATATTCAGGATCACATTCGGGCCTATGGTGAAAAAGGAAATATCGTCAGATAAAACCTGGAGAGAAGCTTTCAGAGAAACTGCTTGGTGATGTTTGCATTGCACTCAGGGAATTATAACTTTCTTCTCATAAGGCACTATTTGAACACTGTTCCTGTAAAACTAAAAAAGTGATACTAGGAGTCTGTCTTTGAAGATTCTACAAAGGTATATTAAGTGGCAACCACATGAATGTGGCGAGCAAGGAAATGCCTTCCGTTGAAAACTGGAGAGAAGCTTTCTGAGCAACTGCTTTGTGATGTGTGGATTCATGTCATAGAGTTAAATCATTCTTTGAATTGAGCAGTTTGAAATCACTGTCTCTGTGGAATCTGAGAAAGGACATTTGGGAATGTTCTTAAGAATATGCTGAAAAAGAAATACCTTCTGAGAAAAATCAGAAGGAAGCTTTTCTGAAATTTCTCTGTGTCATGTGAATTCCCCTCACACAGTTAAGCTTCTGTTTTCATTGAGCAGTAATCTAACACTGTTTTAGTTTTGTCAGCTAAAGGATACTCGGGAGCGCTTTGAGGCTTATGGTGGAAACGGAAATATCTTCAGATAGAAACTGGAGAGAAGATTTCTGAGGAGGTGCTATGTGACGTGTGCATTCCACTCTCAGAGTTATACTTTTCTTCTTGTAGAGGATTGGGAAATGTCTTTTGGAGAGAAAGTTACCAGGGGACATTTGGGAGTATATGGACGGCTATGGTGAAAAAGGAAATATCCTCAGACATAAACTGGAAAGAATCTTTCTGTGAAACTGCTCTGTGATAGACATGTTTATTCATATCATACAGATAAAACTTTCTTTCTGTTACGCATTTTTAAAACATCGTCATGGACGGATTTGTGAAGGGACATTCGGAAGCACATTCAGGCCTATGGTGAAATAGGAATTATCTTCAGATAAAAAATGGAGAGAAGCTTTCTGAGAAACTACTTTGTGATGCATGCATTCCACTCAGGTAGTGTACCTCATTTTCTCATAAGGCAGTGTTTGAACACTGTTCCTGTAAAACCGAAAACATGATATTTTGGAGCGTATTGAAGACTACAGCAAAAAGTGAAATATCCTCAAATAAAACCGAGAAAGAACTGTTCCAAGAAACTGTTCTCTGATATGTGCATTCATTTCACAGAGTTAAAGCTTACTCTACTTTGCCCAGTCTGGAAACTCTGTCTTTGAGGAATCTGCGAAGGGATATTAAGGGGCGCCCGGAGGCTTGTCGTGAACTAGGAAATGTCTTCCGTTGAAAACTAGAGCGAAGCTTTCTGAGCAACTGCTTTGTGATTTGTATATTCAGCTCATAGAGTTAAACCATTCTTTGGATTGAGCAGTTTGAAATCACTGTTTTTGTGGAATCTGAGGAAGAACATTTCGGAACCCAACTTAGAATATGGAGAAAGAAATATCCTCAAGTAAAATCCAGAAGGAAGCATTCTGTGAAACTGCTCTGTGTCATCTTAATTCCTCTCACTCAGTTAAACATCCTTTTTCATTGAGCAGTTTTCAAACTCCGTTTATATTTAGCATGTGAAGGGATATTCAGAAATGCTTTGAGGCTTATGGTGAAAAAGGAAATATATTCAGACGGAAACTGGGGAGAAGCTTTCCGAGGAACTGCTTTGTGACGTGTGCATTCCACTCAGTGTTATACCTCTCTACTCATACAGCATTGGGGTAACCCTTTTGGAGAAAAAGGTACCAAGTGATATTCAGGAGCATAATGAATAGTATGGTGAAAAGGGACACAGCCTCAGACAAAACTGGAAGGAAGCTTTCTATGAAACTGCTCTGTGATATGTGTATTCATCTCACATACATAAATCTTTCTTTACATTATGCAGCTTGGAAACTCTGTCATGGACAGATCCTTGAAGGGACATTCAGAAGCACTTTCAGGACTATGATGAAAAAGGAAATATCTTCAGATAAAACTGGAAAGAAGCTTTCTGTGAATCTGCTTTTTGCTATGTCTACTCATCTCACATAGACAAAGCTTTCTTTACATTACGCAGCTTGGAAACTCCGTCATGGATGTATCCGCGAAGGGATACTCGGGATCACATTCGGCTTATGGTGAAAAAGAAAATATTATCAGATAATAACTGTAGAGATGCTTTCCGAGAAACTACTTGGTGGTGTGTGCATTCCACTCAGGGAGTTATACCTTTTTTCTCATAAGGCAATGTTTGAACTCAGTTTCTGTAAAACTAAAAAAGTGATATTCGGAGCACATTGAAGACTATGGAGAAAAGTGAAAATCGTCCAATTAAACCACGAAAGAAGCATTCCCAGAAACTGCTCTCTCATATGGCCATTCTTTTCACAGAGTTAAAGCATACTCTACATTTACCAGTTTGGAAAGTCTGTCTTTGAGGATTCTGCAATGGGATATTAAGTGGCGACTGGGGGCCTGTGGCGAGCAAGGAAATATTTTCCGTTGAAAACTGGAGAGAAGCTTTCTGAGCAACTGCTTTGTGATGTGTGGATTCATCTCATAGTGTTAAATCATTCTTTGGAATGAGCAGTTTGAAATGACTCTTTCTGTGGAACCTGAGAAAGGACATTTGGGAACGCTCTTAAAAATGTGCTGTAAAAGGAATACCCTCTGATAAAAGCCAGAAGGAAGCTTTCTGTGAAACTGCTCTAGGTCATGTGAAGTCCACTCACACAGTTTAGTTTCTGTTTTCATTGAGCAGTATTCTAACACTGTTTTAGGTTAGTCAGCTAAGGGATAATCGGGAGCGTTTTCAGGGTTACGGTTAAGATGGAAATTTCTTCAGATAGATACTGGAGAGATTTCCAAGGAGCTGCTTTGGGATGTATGCATTACACTCACATAGTTTTACTTTTCTTCTCATAGAGGATGGGGAAATCCTGTGTCGAGAAAAAGCTACCAGGGGACATTCGGGAGTATATGGACGGCTATGGTGAAAAAGGAAATATCCTCAGACAAAAACTGGAAAGAAGCTTTCTGTGAATCTGGTTTGTGGTAGATATGTCTATTCATCTCATACAGATAAAACTCTCTTTCTATTATGCAGTTTTGAAACTGCGTCACTGACGGATTCACGAAGGGACATTTGGGAGCACATTCAGGCCTATGACGAAAAAGGAGATACCTTCAGCTAAAAACTGGAGAGAAGCTTTCTGAGAAACTTGTTTGTGACGTGTGCATTCCACTCAGGGAGTTGTACCACTTTTCTCATAAGGCAGTGGTTGAACAGTTTTCCTGTAAAACTGAAAAACTGATATTTTGCAGCACATTGAAGACTGTGGTGAAAAGTGAACATTCGGAAATAAAACCGAGAAAGAAGCGTTGCACGAAACTACTCTCTGACGTGTGCATTCATTTCAGCGGGTTAAAGTTAGAGTATGTTGCCCAGTTTGGAAACTCTGTCTTTGAGGCATCTGTGAAGGGATATAAAGTGGCGCACGGAGGTTTGTGGTGAGAAAGGAAACGTCTTCCGATGAAAACTGGAGAGAATCTTTCGGAGCAGCTACTTTGTGATGTGTGTATTCATCTCAGAGAGTTAAATCATTCTTTGGATTGAGCAGTTTGAAATCACTGTTTCTGTGTAACCTGAGAAAGGACATTTGGGAACGCTCTTCAGAATATGCTGAGAAAGAAATACCCTCCGATAAAAACCAAAAGGAAACTTTCTGTGAAACTGCTCTAGGTTACATGAAGTCCACTTCACACAGATAAGCCTCTGTTTTTGATGAGCAGTATTCTCACACTGTTTTAGGTTAGTCAGCTAAGAGGTACTTGGGAGCACTTTGAGGCTTACAGTGAAAACGGAAATACCTTCAGATACGTACTAGAGGGAAAATTTCTGAGAAGCTGCTTTGTGACATGTGCATTCCACTCACAGAGTTATACTTTTCTTCTCATAGAGGATTGGGGAATCCCGTCTGGAGAAAAAGCTACTAGGGGACACTCAGGAGTATATGAAAGACTATGATGAAAAAGGAAATATTCCCAGACAAAAACTGGAAAGAAGCTTTCTGTGAAACTGCTTTGTGATAAATATGTCTATTCGTCTGACATAGATAAATCTTTCTTTTTATTACGCAGTTTTGAAACTGCATCAGGGACGGATTCGGGAAGGGACGTTCGGGAGCACATTTAGGCCTGTGGGGATATAGGAGATATCTTCAGATAAAAACAGAAGAGCAGCTTTCTAAGAAACTGCATTTTGGTGTGTGAATTCCACTCAGGGAGTTATACTTATTTTTCTTATAAGGCAGTGTTTGAACACTGTTCCTGTAAAACTGAAAAAGTGATATTTTGCAGCGCTTTAAGAGTATGGTGAAAAGTGAAATATCCTGAAATAAAACCCAGAAAGAAGCGTTCCAAGAAACTGCTTTCTGACATGTGCATTCATTTCAGATAGTTAAAGCTTACACTACGTTGTCCAGTTTGGAATCTCTGTCTTTTAGGAATCTGTGAACTGATATTAAGTGGCACCTGGAGGCTTCTGGTGAGAAAGGAAACGTCTTCCAATGAAAACTGGACAGAAGCTTTCGGAGCAACTGCTTTGTGATGTGTGTATTCATCTCATAGAGTTAAATCATTCATTGCATTGAGCAGTTTGAAATCACTGTTTCTGTAGAACCTGAGAAAGGACATTTGGGAACGCTCTTAAGTATCTGTTGAAAAAGAAATACCCTCCGATAAAAACCAGAAGGAAACTTTCTGTGAATCTGCTCTAGGTCACGTGAAGTCCACTTACACAGTTAACCTTATGTTTTCATTGAGTGTATTCTAACATTGTTTTAGGTTAGTCAGCCAAGAGATGCTCGGGAGCACTTTGATTCTTATGGTGAAAATGGAAATACCTTCAGATAGATACTGGAGAGAAGATTTGTGAGGAGCTGCTATGGGACGTGCACATTCCATTCACAGAGTTATACTTTTCTTGTCATAGAGGACTGGGGAATCTCGTTCGGAGAAAAAGCTACCAGGGGACATTCGGGAGTAGATGGATGGCTATGTAGAAAAAGGAAATATCCTCAGACAAAAACTGGAAAGAAGATTTCTGTGAAACTGCTTTGTGATAGTTATGTCTATTCATCTACGGAGATAAAACTTTCTTTTACACAGTTTTGAAACTGCATCATGGATGGATTCACGAAGTGACATTCAGGAGCACATTCAGGCCTGTGGGTAAATAGGAGATATCTTCAGATAAAAACTGGAGAGAAGCTGTCTGAGAAACTGCTTGATGATGTGTGCATTCCACTCAGGGAGTTATAACTCTTTTCTCATAAGAAAGGTTTAAACACTGTTGCTGTAAAACTGAAAAAGTGATATTTTGCAGCGCATTGAAGACTATGGCGAAAAGTGAAATGTCCTGAAATAAAAGCCAGAAAGAAGCATTCCAAGAAACTGCTCTCTGATGTGTTCATTCATTCAGGGAGTTAAAGTTTACACTACGTTGCCCAGTTTGGAAACTTTGTCTTTGAGGAATCTGTGAAGAGATATTCAATGGCGCTGGGAGGCTTGTGGTGAGAAAGGAAACGTCTTCCGACGAAAACTGGAGAGAAGCTTTTGGAGCAAAAGCTTTGTGATGTATTTATTCATCTCATAGAATTAAATCATTCTTTGTATTGAGCAGTTTGAAATCACTGTTCTGTGGAAGATGAGAAAGGACATTTGGGAGCTCACTTAAGAATATGCTGAAAAAGAAATACCCTCCGATAAATACCAGAAGGAAACTTTCTGTGAAACTTCTCTAGGTCACGTGAAGTCCACTTGCACAGTTAAGCTTCTATTTTCCTTGAGAAGTATTTTAACACTGTTTTAGGTTACTCAGCTAAGGGATACTCGGGAGCGCTTTGAGGCCTACGGTGAAAACGGAAATATCTTCAGATAGATACTGGAGAGATTTTCAAGGAGCTGCTTTGTGACGTGTGCATTACACTCACAGAGTTATACTTTTCTTCTCATAGAGGATTGGGAAATCTTGTGTGGAGAAAAAGCTACCGGGGACATTCAGGAGTATATGAATGGCTATGGTGAAAAAGGAAATATCCTCAGACAAAAACTGGAAAGAAGTTTTCTGTGAATCTGGTTTGTGATAGATATGTCTATTCATCTCACACAGGTAAAGCTCTCTTTCAATTACGCAGTTTTGAAACTGCGTCATGGACGGAATCGTGAAGGGACATTCGGGAGCACATTCAGGCCTACAATGAAAAAGTAGATAGCTTCAGCTAAAAACTGGAGAGAAGCTTTCTGAGAAATTACTTTGTCATGTGTGCATTTCACTCAGGGAGTTATAGCTCTTTTCTCATAAGGCAGTGTTTGAACACTGTTTCTGTAAAACTGAAAAAGTGATATTTTGCACTGCATTGAAGACTATGGTGAAAAGTGAAATATCCTGAAATAAATTCCAGAAAGAAGCATTCGAGGAAACTGCTCTCTGAGGTGTGCATTCATTTCTGAGAGATTAAGCTTACACTACGTTGTCCAGTTTGGAAAATCTGTGTTTGAGGCACCTGTGAAGGGATATTAAGTGGCGCCCAGAGGCTTATGGTGAGAAAGGAAACATCTTCTGATAAAAACTGGAGAAAAGTTTTCTGAGCAACTGTTTTGTGATGTTTGTATTCATCTCATAGAGTTAAATAATTCTCTGGATTGAGCAGTGTGTAATCACTCTTTTTGTGGAACCTGAGAAAGGACACTTGGGAACACTCTTACGAATATGCTGAAAAGGAAATACCCTCCAATAAAAACCAGAAGGAAACTTTCTGTGAAACTCTTCTAGGTCACATGAAGTACACTCGCACAGAAAAACTTCAGTTTTCATTGAGCAGTATCCTAACACTCTTTTAGTTTAGTCAGCTAAGGAATACTTAGGCTTATGGAGAAAACGGAAATATCTTCAGATAGATACTGGAGAGGTGATTTCCAAAGAGCTGCTTTGTGACGTGTGCATTCCACACACACAGTTATACTTTTCTTCTCATAGAGTATTGGGGAGTCCTGTTTGGAGTAAACGCTACCAGGAGACATTCTGGAGTATATGCACGGCTATGGACAAAAAGGAAATATCCTCAGACAAAAACGGGAAAGAAGCTTTCTGTGTAACTGTTATGTGACAGATATGGATATTCTTCTCACATAAATAAAACTTTCTGTTACGTAGTTTTGAAACTTCCTCATGGACGGATTTGGGAAGAGATGTTTGGGAGCCCATTCAGGAATGTGGGGTAATAGGAGATTTCCTCAGATAAAAACTGGAGAGAAGCTTTCTGAGAAACTGCTTTGTGATGTGTGCATTCCACTCAGGGAGTTTTAACTCTTTTCTCATAAGAAAGGTTTGAACTCTGTTCCTTTAAAACTGAAAAAGTGATATTTTGCAGCGCATTGAAGACTATGGCGAAAAGTAAAATGCGCTGAAATGAAACCCAGAAAGAAGCGTTCCAAGAAACTGCTCTCCGACGTGTTCATTCATTTCATGGAGTTAAAGCTTACACTACGTTGCCCAGTTTGGAAACTGCCTTTGAGGAATATGTGAAGAGATATTTAGTGGCACCTGGAGGCCTGTGGTGAGAAAGGAAAGGTCTTTTTTGAAAACTGGAGAGAAGTTTTCAGAGCAACTGCTTTGTAACGTGTGTATTCATCTCATAGAGTTAAATCATTCTTTGGATTGAGCAGTGAGAAATCGCTGTTTCTGTGGAACCTGAGAAAGGACATTTGGGAATGCTATTAAGAATATGCTGAAAAAGAAATACCCTCCGATAAAAACCAGAAGAAAACATTCTGTGAAACTGATCTAGGTCAGGTGAAATCCACTAGCACACTTAAGCTTCTGTTTGCATAGAGCAGTATGCTAACACTGTTTTAGGTTAGTCAGCTTAGGGATATTTGGGAGCGCTTTGATGCTTACAGTGAAAACTGAAATATCTTCAGATAGATACTGGAGAGATGATTTCTGAGGACCTGTTTTGTGACGTGTGCATTCCACTCACAGAGTTTTACTTTTCTTCTCATAGACGACTGGCGAATCCAGTTTGGAGAAAAAGCTAGCAGGGAACATTTGGGAGCAAATGGATGGCTCTGGAGAAAAAGGAAATATCCTCAGACAAATACTGGAAAGAAGCTTTCTGTGAAACTGCTTTGTGATAGATACGTCTATTCATCTCAAATAGATAAAACCTTCTTTCTATTACACAGTTTTAAAACTGCGTCATAGACTGATTTGTGAAGTGACATTTGGGAGCACATTCAGGCCTGTGGGGAAATAGGACATATCTTCAGATAAAAACTGGAGAGAAGCTTTCTGAGAAACTGCTTTGTGATATGTAGATTCCACTCAGGGAGTTATTCCTCTTTTCTCATAAGGCAGTGTTTGAACACTGTTCCTGTAAAACTGAAAAAGTGATATTTTGCAGCACATTGAAGACTATGGCGAAAAGTGAAATATCCCGAAATAAAACCCAGAAAGAAGCGTTCCAAGAAAGTGGTCTCTGACGTCTGCATTCATTTCAGAGAGTTAAAGCTTACACTACGTTGTCCAGTTTGGAAACTCTGTCTTTTAGGAATCTGTGAAGGGATATTAAGTGGCACATGGAGGTTTCTGGTGAGAAAGGAAACGTCTTCCAATGAAAACTGGAGAGAAGCTTTCGGAGCAACTATTTTGTGAGGTGTGTATTCATCTCATAGAGTTAAATCATTCTTTGGATCGAGAGTTTGAAATCACTGTTTCTGTGGAACCTGAGAAAGGACATTTAGGATCGCTCTTAAGGATATGCTGAAAAAGAAATACCCTCCAATAACAACTAGAAGTAAACGTTCTGTGAAACTGCTCTAAGTCACAGGAATTCCACTCACACAGTTAAGCTTCTGTATTCATTGAGCAGTATTCTAACACTATTTTAGGTTAGTCAACTAAGAGATACTCGGGAGCACTTTGATGCTTACAGTGAAAATGGATATATCTTCAGATATATACTGGAGAGAAGATTTCCGAGGAGCTGCTTTGTGACGTGTGCATTTTCCTCACAGAGTTATACTTTTCTTCTCATAGATGATTGGGAAATCCCGTTTGGACAACAAGATACCAGGGGACATTCGGGAGTATATGGACTGCTATATTGAAAAAGGAAACATCCTCAGACAAAAACTGGAAAGAAGCTTTCTGTGAAACTGCTTTGTGATAGATATGTCTATTCATCTCACATAGATAAAACTTTCTTTCTATTACGGAGTTTTGAAACTGCATCATTGATGAATTCGCCAAGAGAGTTATGGGAGCACATACAGGCCTGTGGGGAAATAGGAAATATCTTCAGATAAAAACTGGAGAGAAGCTTTTGAGAAACTGCTTTGTGATGTGTGCATTCCACTTAGGGACTTATACCTCTTTTCTCATAAGACAGTGTTTGAACACTGTTCCTGTAAAACTGAAAAAGTGATATTTTCCAGTGCCTTGAAGACTACGGCAAAATGTGAAATATCCTGAAATAAAACTCAGAAAGAAGCATTCCAAGAAACTGCCCTCTGACGTGTGCATTCATTTCAGAGAGTTAAATCTTACACTAAATTGACCAGTTTGGAAACTCTGTCTTTGAGGAACCGGTGATAGGACATTAAGTGGCACCCGGAGGCTTGTGGTGAGAAAGGAAACGTCTTCCGATGAGAAGTGGAGAGAAACTATAGCAGCTACTGCTTTGCGATGTTGTATTCATCTCATAGAGTTAAATTATTCTTTGGATTCGGCAGTTTGAAATCACTGGCTCTGTGGAACCTGAGAAGTAACATTTGGGAATGCTCTAAAGAATATGCTAAAAAGCAATACCCTCCAATAAAAACCAGAAGGAATCTTCCTGTGAAACTGCTCTGGTTTATGTGAATTCCACTCACTCAGTTAAGCTTCCCTTGTAATTGGGCAGTATTCTAACACTGTTTTTGGTTAGTCTCCTAAGGAATACTCGGGAGCGCTTTGAGGCTTACGGTGAAAATGGAAATATCTTCAGATAGATACTGGAGAGAAGATCTCAGAGGAGCTGCTTTGTGTTGCGTGCATTCCACTCACACAGTCATACTTTTCTTCTCACAGATGATTGGGGAATCGCATTTGGAGAAAAAGCTACCAGCGGACATTCGGGAGTATATGGATGGCTATGGTGAAAAAGGAAATATCCTCAGACAAAAACTGGAAAGAAGGTTTCTGTGAAACTGCTTTGTGATACATATGTCTATTCATCTCACATAGGTAAAACTTTCTTTCTATTACGCAATTTTGAAACTGCATCATGGACAGATTCATGAGGGACATTCGGGAGCACATCCAGGACTGTGGAGAAATAGAAGATATCTTCAGGTAAAAACTGGAGAGAAGCTTTCTGACAAACTGCTTTGTGATGTGTGCATTCCACTCAGGGAGTTATACCTCTTTTCTCATAAGGCCGTGTTTGAACACTGTTCCTGTAAAACTGAAAAAGTGATATTTTGCAGTGCCTTGAAGACTATGGTGAAAAGTGTAAATCCGGAAAAAAAAAAAAAAAAAGAAGGGAGCGTGACATGAAACTGCTCTCTGACGTGTACCTTCATTTCAGAGAGTTAAAGCTTATACTACGTTGCCCAGTTAGGAAATTCTGTCTTTGAGGCATCTGTGATGGGATATAAAGTGGCACATGGAGGTTTGTGTTGAGAAAGGAATGTCTTCCAATGAAAACTGGAGAGAAGCTTTCAGAACAACTACTTTGTGATGTGTGTATTCACCACGGAGAGTTAAATCTTTCTTTGGATTGAGCAGTTTGAAATCACCTTTTCAGTGGAACGTGAGAAAGGACATTTCAGAACACTCTAAAAAATACGCTGAAAAAGCAATACCCTCTGAGAAAAACCAGAAGGAAACGTTCTGTGAAACTGCTCTAGGTCACATGAAGTCCACTCGCACAGTTAAGCTTCTGTTTTCATTGAGCAGTTTTCTAACACTGTTTTTGGTTAGTCAGCTAAGGAATACTCGGGAGCGCTTGGAGACTTACGGTGAAAATGGAAATAACTTCAGATAGATACTGGAGAGAAGATCTCCAAGGAGCTGCTTTGTGATGTGTGCATTCCACTCACAGAGTTATACTTTTCTTCTCACGTATGATTGGGGAATCCCATTTGGAGAAAAAGCTACCAGGGAACATTCGCAAGTTTATGGACTGCTATGGTGAAAAAGGAAATATCCTCAGACAAAAACCGGGAAAGGCTTTCTGTGAAACTGCTTTGTGATAGAGATGTCAATTCATCTCACATAGGTAAAACATTCTTTCTATTACGCAGCCTTGAAACTGCATCATGGATGGATTCGCAAAGGGACATTCGGGAGCACATTCAGGCCTGTGGGGAAGTAGGAAACATCTTCAGATAAAAACTGGAGAGAAGCTTTCCGAGAAACAACTTTGTGATGTGTGCATTCCATTCAGGGAGTTATAACGCTTTTCTCATAAGGCAGTGTTTGAACACTTTTCCTATAAAACTGAAAAAAGGATATTTTGCAGCGCAATGAAGAATATGGCAAAAAGTGAAATATCCAGAAATAAAACCCGAGAAGAAACGTTCCAAGAAACTGCTCTCTTACGTGTGCATTCATCTCAGAGAAGTAAAGCATATACTACCTTGTCCAGTTTGGAAACTCTGTCTTTGAAAAATCGGTGAAGGGATATTAAGTGTCGCCCGGAGGCTTGAGGTGAGAAAGGAAAGGTCTTCCAATGAAAACTGGAGAGAAGCTTTTGGAGCAACTGTATTGTGATGTGTGTATTCGTCTCATAGAGTTAAATCATTCTTTTGATTGAGCAGCTTGAAATCGCGGTTTCTGTAAAACCAGAGAAAGGACATTTTGAACACTCTTAAGAATATGCTGAAAAAGAAACACCCTCTGATAAAAACCAGAAGGAAACTTTCTGTGAAACTGCTGTAGGTCACGTGAAATCCACTCACACAATTAAGTTTCTGTTTTCATTGAGCAGTATTCTAACACTGTTTTAGGATATTCAGTTAAGGGATACTCGGGAGCGCTTTCAGGCCTATGGTGAAAACGGAAATACCTTCAGATAGATACTGGAGAGAAGATTTCTGAATAACTGCTCTGTGATGTCTGCATTCCACTCACAGAGTTATACTTTTCTTCTTATAGAGGATTGGGGAATCTCATTTCAAAAAAACGCTACTGGGGGACATTCTGGAGAATATGGATGGCTATGGTGTAAATGGAAGTATCCTCAGAAAAAAACTGGAAAGAAGCTTTTTGTGAAACTGCTTTGGGATAGATATGTCTATTCATCTCACATAGATAAAACTTTCTTTCTATTTCGCACTTTTCACACTGTATCACGGTCGGATTCATGAAGGGACATTCAGGATCACGTTCAGGCCTGTGGGGAAATAGGAAATATCTTCAGATGAAAACGGGAGAGAAACTTTCTGGGAAACTGTCTTGTGATGTGTGCATTCCACTCAGGGAGTTATACCTCTTTTCTCATAAGGCAGTGTTTGAACACTGTTCCTGTAAAACTGAAAAAGTGGTATTTTGCAGCGCATTGAAGACTGTGGTGAAAAATGAAAATTCAGAAGTAATATCCAGAAAGAAGCGTTGCACAAAGCTGCTCTCTAACGTGTGCATTCAGTCAGGGAGTTAAAGTTTACACTACATTGCCCAATTTGGAAACTCTGTCTTTGAGGAAACTGTGAAGGGATACTAAGTTTTACACCGAGATTTGTGATAAGAAAGGAAACGTCATCCGATGAAAACTGGAGAGAATCTTTCGGAGCAACTTTTGTGATGTATGTATTCATCCATGAGAGTTAAATCATTCTTTGGATTGAGCACTTTGATATCACTGTTTCTGTGTAACTTGAGAAGGACATTTGGGAATGCTTTTAAGAATATGCTGAATAAGAAATACCCTCAGATAAAAACCAGAAGGAAACTTTCTGTGAAACTACTCTAGGTCACATGAAGTCCACTTCGCACAGTTAAGCTTCTGTTTTCATTGAGCAGTATTCTCACACCGTTTTAGGTTAGTCAGCTAAGGGATACTTGGGAGCGCTTTGAGGCTTACAGTGAAAACGGAAATAACTTCAGATAGATACTAGAGAAAAAATTGCCATGAAGCTGCTTTGTGACATGTGCATTCCACTCACAGAGTTATACCTTTCTTCTCATAGAGGATTCGGGAATCCCGTCTGGAGGAAAAGCTACTAGGGGACATTCGGGAGTATATGGACGGCTATGGTGAAAAAGGAAATATTCTCAGACAAAAACTGGAAAGAAGCTTTCTGTGAAACTGCTTTGTGATAAATATGCCTACTCATCTCACATAGATAAATCTTTCTTTCTATTACACAGTTTTGAAACTGCGTCATAGACGAATTAAGGAAGGGACATTCGTGAGCACATTCAGTCCTGTGGGGATATCGGAGATATCTTCAGATAAAAATAGAATAGAAGCTTTCTGAGAAACGGCATTTTGATGGGTGAATTCCACTCAGGAAGTTATACCTCTTTTCTCATAAGGCAGTGCTTGAACACTGTTCCCGTAAAACTGAAAAAGCGATACTTTGCAGCACATTGAAGTCTACGGAGAAAAGTGAAATATACTGAAATAAAACCCAGAAAGAAGATTCCAAGATACAGCTCTCTCTCCAGTTTCAAAACTCTCTTTCCAGTTTGGAAACTCTGTCTTTAAGGAATCTGTGAAGGTATATTAAGTGGCACCTGGAGGCTTTTAGTGAGAAAGGAAACGTCTTCCGATGAAAACTGGAGAGAAGCTTTCGGAGCAACTACTTTGTGATGTGTGTATTCATCTCATAGAGTTTAATCATTCTTTGGATTGAGCAGGTTGTAATCACTGTTTCTGTGGAACCTGAGAGAGGACATTTGGGAATGCTCTTAAGATTTGCTGAAAAAGAAATACCCTCTGATAAAAACCAAAAGGAAAGTTTCTGTGCAACTGCTCTAGGTCACAGGAATTCCACTCACACAGTTAAGCTTCTGTTTTCATTGAGCAGTATTATAACACTATTTTAGGTTAGTCAGCTAAGGGATACTCGGGAGCTCTTTGATGCTTACGGTGAAAATGGAAATATCTTCAGATAGATACTGGAGAGATGATTCCCGAGGAGCTGCTATGTGACCTGTGCATTCCACTCAAAGAGTTATACTTGCTTCTCATAGATGATTGGGGAATCCCGTTTGGCGAAGAAGCTACCAGGGGACATTTGGGAGTAAATGAATGGCTATGGTGAAAAAGGAAATATCCTGAGAGAGCAACTGGAAAGAAGCTTTCTGCGAAATGGCTTTGGGATAGATATGTCTACTCATCTCACATAGATAAAACTTTCTTTCTATTTCGCAGTTTTGAAACTGCATCATGGACAGATTCATGAAGGGACATTCAGGAGCACATTCAGGCCTATGATGAAAAAGGAGATACCTTCAGCTAAAAACTGGAGGAAGCTTTCTGAGAAACTGCTTTGTGACGTGTGCATTCCACTCAGGCAGTTATACCACTTTTTTCTTAAGGCAGTATTTGAACAATGTTCCTGTAAAACTGAAAAAGTGATATTTTGCACCGCATTGAAGACTATAGTGAAAAGTGAAATCTCTTGAAATAAAACCCAGAAAGAAGTATTCTAAGAAAGTGCTCTGTGACGTGTGCATTCAGTTCAGAGAGCTAAAGCTTACACTACGTTGCCCAGCTTGGAAACTCTGTCTTTGAGGAATCTGTGAAGGGATATAAAGTGGTGCACGGAGGTTTGTGGTGAGAAAGGAAAGGTCTTCCGATGAAAACTGGAGAGAAGCTTTCGGAGCAACTGCTTTGTGATGTGTGTATTCCTCACATAGGGTTAAATCATTGTTTGGATTGAACAGTTTGAAATCACTGTTTCCGTGAAATATGAGAAAGGACATTTGGGAACGCTCTTAAGAGTACACTGAAAAAGAAATATCTTCTGATAAAAGGAAATTTTCTGTGAAACTGCTTGAAGTCACGTGAATTCTCCCACAGAATTCAGCATCTGTTTTCATTGAGCACTATTCTAACACTGTTTTACATTAGTCAGCTAAGGGATACTCGGCAGCGCTTTGAGGCTTACGGTGAAAACGGAAATATCTTCAGATAGATACTGGAGAGAAAATTTCGAGGAACTACTTCATAATGTGTACTTTCCACTCACAGAGTTATACTTTTCTTCTCAGAGAGGTTTGTGGAATCCCTCCTGGAGAAAAAGCTACCAGGGGACATCTGGGAGTATATGGATGGTATGGTGAAAAAGGAAATATCTTCAGACAAATACTTTAAAGAACCTTACTGTGAAACTGCTCTGTGATAAATATGTCTGTTCATCTCACATAGATAAATCTTTCTTTCTATTACGCAGTTTTGAACCTGCGTCATGGACGGATTCGCAAAGGGACATTCGTGAGCACATTCTGGCCTGTAGGGAAATAGGATATACCTTTCGATAAAAACTGGAGAGAAGCATTCTGAAAAACTGCTTTGCAATGTGTGAATTCCACTCAGGGAGTTATACCTCTTTTCTCGTAAGGCAGTGTTTGAACACTATTCCTGTAAAACTGAAAAAGTTATATTTTGCAGCACATTGAACTCTATGGCAAAAAGTGAAATATCCTGAAAGAAAACGCAGAAAGAAACATTCCAGTAACTGCTCTCTGACGTGTTCATTCATTTCAGAGAGCTAAAACTTACACTACGTTGCTCAGTTTGGAAACTCTGCCTTTAGGAAACTGTGAAGGGATATTAAGTTTTACACCCAGGTTTGTGGTGAGAAAGGAAATGTCTTCCGATGAAAACTGGAGAGAAGCTTTTGGAGCAACTGCTTCATGATGTGTGTATTCATCTCATAGAGTTAAATCATTTCTTGTATTGAGCAGTTTGAAATCAGTGTTTCTGCGAAACCTGAGAAAGGACGTTTGAGAACGCTCTTAAGAATATGCTGAAAAAGAAATATCCTCCGATAAAAACCAGAAGGAAACTTTCTGTGAAAATGCTCTAAGTCACATCAATTTCACTCACACAGTTAAACTTCTATTTTCATTGGGCAGTATTCTAACACTGTTTTTGGATAGTCAGCTAAGGGATGCTCGGGAGCGCTTTGAGGCTTACGGTGAAAACGGAAATATCTTCAGATACTGGAGAGAAGAATTCCGAGGAGCTGTTTTGAGATGTGTGCATTCCACTCACAGAGTTATACTTTTCTTCTCATAGGGGATTGGGGAATCCCATTTGGAGAAAATGCTATGAAGGGACATTCGGGAGTATATGGACGGCTATGGTGAAAAGGAAATATCCTCAGACAAAAACTGGAAAGAAGCTTTCTGTGAAACAGCTTTGTGATCGATATGTCTATACATCTCCCATAGATAAAACTTTCTTTCTATTACACAGTTTTGAAACTGCGTCATTGACAGATTCGCGAAGGGATATTTGGGAGCTCATTCAGGCCTGTGGGGAAATAGGAGATATCTTCAGATAAAAACTTGAATGAAACTTTCTGGGAAACTGCTTTGTGTTGTGTGCATTCCACTCAGGGGCTTATACCTCTTTTCTCATAAGGCACTGTTTGAACATTGCTCTAGTAATACTGAAAAAGTGATATTTTGCAGCGCATTGAAGACTAAGACGAAAAGTGAAATATCCTGAAATAAAAACCAGAAAGAAACGTTCTAAGAAACTGCTCTCTGACGTGTGCATTCATTTCAGAGAGTTAAAACTTACACTACGTATCCAGTTTGGAAACTCTATCTTTGAGGAATCTGTGAAGGAGTATTAAGTGGGGACCGGAAGCTTGTGGTGAGAAAGGAAACGTCTTCCGATGAAAACTGGAGAGAAGCATTCGGTGCAACTGCTTTGTGATGTGTGTATTCACCTTTTAGAGTTAAATCATTCTTAGGATTGAGCAACTTGAAATCACTGTTTCTGTGGAATCTGAGAAAGGACATTTGAGAACACTCTTAAGAATATGATGAAAAAGAAATACCCTTCGAAAAATACCAGAAGGAAATTTTCTGTGAAATTGCTCTAGGTCACGTGAATTCCGCTCACACAGTTAAGCTTCTATTTTCATGGGCAGTATTCTAACACTGTTTTTGCTTAGTCAGCTAAGGAATACTCGGGAGCGCTTTGAGGCTTACGGTGAAAACGGAAATATCTTCAAACAGGTACTGGAGAGAAGATCTCGAGGAGCTTCTTTGTGACTTGTGAATTCCACTCACAGAGTTATACATTCCTTCTCAGAGAGGATTAGGGAATCCCGTTTGGAGAAAAAGCTACCGGGGCATTCGGGAGCATATGGAAGGCTACGGTGAAAAAGGAAATATCCTCAGACAAGAACTGGAAAGAAGTTTCTGTGAAAGTGCTTTGTGATAGATATGTCTATTCATCTCACAAAGATAAAACTTTCTTAATATTACGCAGTTTTGAAACTACGTCATGGACAGATTCACGAAGGGACATTCGGGAGCACATTCAGGCCTGTGGGGAAACAGGAGATATCTTCAGGTAAAAACTGGAGATAAGCTTTCTGAGAAACTGCTTTTTGATGTATGCATTCCACTAAGGGAGTTATACCTCTTTTCTCATAAGGCAGTGTTTGAACACTGCTCCTATAAAACTGAAAAAGTGATATTTTACAGCGCTTTGAAGACTATGAGGAAAAGTGAAATATCCTGAAATAAAACCCAGAAGAAGCGTTCCAAGATACTGTTCTTTGACTTGTGCATTCATTTCAGAGGTTTAAAAAGCTTACACTACGTTGTTCAGTTTGGAAACTCTGTCTTTGAGGAATCTTTGAAGGGATATTAAGTGGCGTCCGGAGACTTGTGGTGAGAAACGAAACGTCTTTTGATGAAAACTGGAGAGAAGCTTTCAGGGCAAATGCTTTCTGATGTATGCATTCATCTCATAGAGTTTAATCATTCTTTGGATTCAGTAGTTTGAAATCACTGTTTCTGTGGAACCTGAGGGAGGACAGTTGGGAACGCTCTTAAGAATATGCTGAAAAATAAATACCCTCCAATAAAAACCAGAAGAAAACTTTCTGTGTGGCTGCCCCAGGTCATGTGAAGTCCACTAGCACAGTTAAGCTTCTATTTTCGTTGAGCAGTATTCTTACATGGTTTTTGGTTAGTCAGCTAGGGATACTCGGGAGCTCTTTGAGGCTCATGGTGAAAACGGAAATATCTTCAGATAGATACTGGAGAGACGAATTCTGAGCAGCTGCTTTGTGACATGTGCATTCCACTCACGGAGTTTTACTGTTCTTCTCATAGAAGATTGGGGAATCCCGTATGGAGAAAAAGCTACCAGGGGACGTTCAGGAGTAAACGGACAGCTATGGTGAAAAAGGAAATATCCTCAGACAAAAACTGGAAAGATGCTTTCTGTGAAACTGGTGTGTGATAGATATGTCTATTCATCTCACATAGATAAAGCCTTCTTTCTATTACACAGTTTTGAAACTGCATCATGGTCGGATTCGCAAAGGGACCTTCAGGAGCACATTCAGGCCTGTGGGGAAGTAGGAAATATCTTCAGATAAAAACTTGAGAGTAGCTTTCTGAGACACAACTTTGTGACGTGTGCATTCCACTCTGGCAGTTATACCTATTTTCTCATAAGGCAGTCTTTGAAAACTATTCCTGTAAAAATGAAAAAGTGATATTTTGCAGCACACTGAAGACCATGGCGAAAAGTGAAATATCCGGAAATAAAACCCAGAAAGAAGCATTCCAGGAAACCCCTCTCTGACGTGTGCATTCATTTCAGAGAGCTAAAGCTTACACTACATTGCCCAGTTTGGAAACTCTGTCTTTCAGGAATCTCTGAAGGGGTATTAAGTGGCGCCCGGAGGTTTGTGGTGAGAAAGAAACGTCTTCAGATGAAAACTGGAGAGAAGGTTTTGGAACAACTGCGTTGTGATGTGTGTATTCATCTCATAAAGTTAAATCATTCTTTGGATTGAGCAGTTTGATATCACTGTTTCTGTGGAACCTGAGAAAGGACATTTGGGAACGCTCTTAGGAATGTAAAGAAAAAGTAATACTTTCTGATAGACACCAGAAGGAAAATTTCTGTGAAACTGCTCTAGGTCACGTGAATTTCACTTGCACAGTTAAGATTCTGTTTTCATTGAGCAGTATTCTAACACTGTTTTAGGTTAGTCAGCTAAGGGATACTCGGTAGCGCTTTGAGGCTTACGGTAAAAATGGAAATATCTTCAGATAGATACTGGAGAGAAGATTTCCGAGGGGCTGCTTTGTGAAGTGTGCATTCCATTCACAGAGTTATACTTTTGTTCTCATAGAGGATTGGGGAATTGCATTTGGAGAAAAAGCAACCAGGGGACATTCGGGAGTATATGGACAGCTATGGTGAAAAAGGAAATCTCCTCAGACAAAAACTGGAAAGAAGCTTTCATGAAACTGCTTTGTGATAGATACGTTTATTCGTCTCAGATAGATAAAATTTCCTTATATTACGCTGTTTGGAAATTCCATCACGGATTCATCCGTGAAGGGACGTTGGGGAGCACATTCAGGCCTACGTTGAAAAAGGAGATATCTTCAGATGAAAACTGGATAGAAGCTTTCGTGAAACTGCTCTGTGCTATGTGTATTCATCTCACCTAGATAAAGCTTTCTTTACATTACGCAGCTTGCAAACTCTGTCATGGACGGATCCACGAACGTATATTCGGGAGCATATTCAGGACTATGGTGAAAAAGGAAATATCATCAGATAAAAACTGGAGAGAAGCTTTTTGAGAAACTGTTTTGTGATGTGTGCATTTCACTCAGGGAGATATACGTCTTTTCCCATAAATCAGTGTTTGAATACTGTTCATGTGAAAGCCTCTCTTTTCATTGAGCAGTTTTCTAACCCTGTGTATCTTTAGCATGTGAAGGGATATTCAGGAGCCCTTTGAGGCTTGTGGTGAAACAGAAAATGTTTTCATACCGAAACTGGAGAGAAGCTTTCTGAGGAACTGCTTTTTGATGTGTGCATTCCACTCATAGTGTTATACCTCTTTTCTCATACAGCATCGGGGATACTCTTTTGAAGAAAAAGGTACCAAGTGATATTTGGGAGCATGTTGATGTCTATCGTGAAAAGGGAAATAGCTTCAGAAAAAAACAAGAAAGAAGTTTTCTATGAAACTGCTCTGTGATATGTGTATTCATCTCACATAGATAAAGATTTCTTTACATTACGCAGCTTGGAAAATCCATCATGGATGAATCCACGAAGGGATATTCGGGATCACATTCTTGTCTATGATGAAAAAGGAAATATCATCAGATAAAAACTGGAGAGAAGCTTTCTGAGAAACTGCTTGGTGATGTGTGCATTCCACTCATGGAGTTATGCCTTTCTTCTGGTAAGACACTGTTTGAACACTGTTCCTATAAAACTAAAAAAGTGATATTCGGAACACATTGAAGACTATGGTGAAAAGTGAAATGTCGTCCAATAAAACCCAGAAGGAAGCATTCCAAGAAATTGCTCTCTGACATGTCCATTCATTTCACAGAGTTAAAGCTTACTCTGCATTTCTCAATTTGGAAAGTCTGTCTTTGAGGATTCTGTGAAGGGATATTATGCGGCAACCAGAGGCCTGTGGCAAGCAAGGAAACCTCTTCCATTGAAAATTGGAGAGAAGCTTTCTGAGAGACTCTTTTGTGATGTTTGTATTAATCTCATAGAATTACATCATTCTTTGTGTTGAGCACTTTGAAATCACTTTCTCTGGAATCTGAGAAAGGACATTTGGGAACGCCCTTTAGTATATCCTGAAAAAGAAATAACCTCAGATAGAAACCAGAAGGACGCTTTCTGTGAAACTGCTTTGTGTAGTGTAAATTCCACTCACACAGTTAAGCTTCTGTTTTAATTGAGCAGTATTCTAATACTGTTTTGTTTAGTCTGTGAAGGGATATTCGGGAGCTCTGTGAGGCTTATGGTGAAAAAGAAAATAACTTCAGATGGAAACTGGAGAGAAGCTGTCCGAGGAGCTGCTTTGCGATGTGTGCATTCCACTCACAGAATTATACCTTTCCTGTCATAGAGGATTGGAAAATCCCTTTTGGAGAAAAAGTTACATAGGGACATTCGGGAGTTTATGGACAGCAATGATGAAAAAGGAAATATCCTCTGACAAAAACTGGAGAGAAGTTTTCTGTGAACTACTTTGAATAGATACGTCTATCTATCTCACATAGATAAAATCTTCTTTCTATTATGCAGTTTTGAAACTGCGTCACAGACAGATCGGCGAATGGATATTCGGGAGCATATTCAGGACTATGGTGAAAAAGGAAATATCTTCAGATAAAAACTGGAGAGAAACTTTCTGAGAAACTGCTTTGTGATGTGTGCATTCCACTCAGGGAGTTATACCTCTTTTCTCATAAGAAAGTGTTTGAACACTGTTCCAGTAAAACTGAAAAAGTGATATTTTGCAGCGAATTGAAGACTATGGCGAAAAGTCAAATATCCTGAAATAATACAGAGAAAGATGCATTCCAAGAAAATGCTCTCTGACGTGTGCATTCATTTCAGAGAGTTAAAACTTACACTACGTTGTCCAGTTTGGAAGCTCTGTCTTTGAGGAATCTGTGAAGGGATATTAAGTGGCGCTGGAGGCTTGTGGTGAGAAAGGAAACGTCTTCCAATGAAAACAGGAGAAAAGCTTTTGGAGCAACTGCTTCGTGATGTATGTATTCATCTCATAGAATTAAATCATTCTTTGGATTGAGCAGTTTGAAATCACTGTTTCTGTGGAACCTGAGAAAGAGCACTTGGGAACGATCTTAAGAATATGCTGAAAAGGAAATATCGTTCGATAAAAACCAGAAGTAAACCATCTGTGAAATTGCTCTAGTTCACGTGAATTCCACTTGCACAATTAATCTTCTGTTTTCATTGAGCAGAATTCTAACACTGTTTAAGTTAGTCAGCTAAGGGATACTCAGGAGTGCTTTGAGGCTTACGATGAAAACGTAAATATCTTCAGATAGATAATGGAGAGAAGATTTCCGAGGAGCTGCTTTGTGACGTGTGCATTCCACTCACAGAATTATACTTTTCTTCTCATAGAGGATTGGTGAATACTGTTTAGAGAAAAAGCTACCAGGGGACTCTCGGGAGTATACGGATGGCTATGGTGAAAAAGGAAGCATCCTCAGACAAAAAGTGGAAAGAAGCTTTCTGTGAAACTGCTTTGTGGTAGATATGTCTATTCATTTCACATAGATAAAACTTGCTTTTTATTACCCAGTTTTGAAACTGTGTCATGGACGGATTCACGAAGGGACATTCGGGAGTACATTCAGGCCTGTGGGGAAAAAGGAGATATCTTCAGATAAAAACTGAAGAGAAGCTTTCTGAGAAACTGCTTTGCGATGTGTGCACTCCACTCAGGGAGTTATACCTCTCTTCTCATAAGGCAGTGTTTGAACACTATTCTTGTAAAACTGAAAAAGTGATACATTGCAGCACATTGAAGACTACAGAGAAATGTGAAATATTGTGTAATAAAACACAGAAAGAAGCGTTGCAAGAAACTGCTCTCTGATGTGTGCATTCATTTCAGAGAATTAAAGCTTGCACTCCTTTGCCCAGTTTTAGAACTTTATCTTTGAGGAATCTGTGAAGGGTTATTAAGTGGTGGCTGGAGGCTTGTGGTGAGAAAGGAAACGTCTTTTGGTGAGAACTGGAGAGAAACTTTCGGAGAAACTGCTTTGTGATGTGTGTATTCAACTCATAGAATTAAATCATTCTTTGGATGGAGCAGTTTGAAATCACTGTTTATGTGTAACTTGAGAAAGTACATTTGTAAACGTTTTTAAGAATATGCTGAGAAAGAAACACCTTCTGATAAAAACCAGAAGGAAACTTTCTGTGAAACTGCTCTACGTCACGTGAATTCCACTTGTACAGTTAAGTTTCTGTTTGCTTGAGCAGTATTCTAACACTGTTTTAGTTTAGTCAGCTAAGGGAAACTCAGGACTGCTTTGAGGGTTATGGTAGAAACGAAAATATCTTCAGATAGATACTGGAGAGATGATTTCTGAGGAGCTGCTTTGTGAGGTGTGCATTCCATTCAAAGAGTTAAACTTTGCTTCTCATAGAGGATTGGGGAATCCCCCTTAGTGAAAAAGCAACCAGGGGACATTTGGGAATATATAGATGGCTATGGTGAAAAAGGAATTATCCTCAGACAAAAACTGGAAAGAAGCATTCTGTGAAAATGCATTGCGATATATATGTCTATTCATCTCACATAGATAAAACCTTCTTTGTGTTACACAGTTTTGAAACTGCATCATGGATGGATTCGCAAAGGGACATTCAGGAGCACATTCAGTCCTACAATGAAAAAGGAGATACCTTCAGCTAAAAACTGGAGGGCAGCTTTGTGATGTGTGCATTCCACTCAGGGAGTTATACCTCTTTTCTCATAATGCACTGTTTGAACACTGTTCCTGTAAAACTGAAAAAGTGATATTATGCAGCGCATTGAAGACCTACGGAGAAAAGTGAAATATCCTGGAATAAAACACAGAAGGAAACGTTCCAAGAAACTGCTCTCTGACGTGTGCATTCATTTCAGAGAATTAAAACTTACACTACGTTGCCCAGTTTGGAAACTCTGTCCTTAAGGAATCTGTGAAGGGATATTAAGTTGTGTCCGGAGGCTTGTGGTGAGAATCATTCTTTTTATTGAGCAGTTTGAAATCACTGTTTCTGTGGAACCTGAGAAAGGACATTTGGAAACGCTCTTAGGAATATAAAGAAAAAGTAATACTCTCCGATAAAAACCAGAAGGAAAATTTTTGTTAAACTGCTCTAGGTCACGTGAATTTCACTCGCACATTTAAGCTTCTGTTTTCATTGAGCAGTATTTTAACACTGTTTTAGGTTAGTCAGCTAAGGGATACTCAGTAGCGCTTTGAGGCTTACGGTGTAAATGGAAAGATCTTCAGATAGATACTGGAGAGAAGATTTCCGATGAGCTGCTTTGTGACGTGTGCATTTCACTCATAGAGTTATTCCTTTCTTCTCATAGAGGATTGAGGAATCTCGTTTTTAAGAAAATGCTGCCATGGGACAGTCGGGAGTGTATGGACTTCTATGGTGAAAAAGGAAGTATCCTCAGACAAAAACTGGAAAGAAGCTTTCGGTGAAACTGCTTTGTCATAGATATGTCTATTCATCTCACATAGATAAAACTTTTTTTCTATTACACAGTTTTGAAACTGTGTCATGAACGAATTCACAAAGGGACATTTGGGAGCACATTCAGGAATGTTTGAAATAGAAAATATCTCCAGATAAAAACTGCAGAGAAGTTTTCTTTTTTTTTTTTTTTTTGAGACGGAGTCTCGCTCTGTCGCCCAGGCTGGAGTGTAGTGGCCGGATCTCAACTCACTGCAAGCTCCGCCTCCTAGGGTTCACGCCATACTCCCGCCTCAGCCTCCCGAGTAGCTGGGACTATAGGTGCCCGCCACCACGCCCGGCTAGTTTTTTGTTTTTTTTAGTAGAGACGGGGTTTCACCGTGTTAGCCAGGATGGTCTCGATCTCATGACCTCGTGATCCGCCCGTCTCGGTCTCCCAAAGTGCTGGGATTACAGGCGTGAGCCACCGCGCCCGGCCCGAGAAGTTTTCTATGAAACTGTTTTTTGATGTGTGCACTCCACTCTGAGAGTTATAGCTCTTTTCTCATAAGGCAGTGTTTGAACACTTCCTGTAAAACTGAAAAAGTGATATTTTGCAGCGCAATGAAGACTGTGGTGAAAAGTGAAATATCCTGAAATAAAACCCAGAAAGAAGTGTTCCGAGAAACTACTCTCTGACATGTGCATTCATTTCAAAGAGTTAAAGCTTACACTACGTTGCCCAGTTTGGAAACTCTGTCTTTGAGGAATCTGTGAAGGGGTATTAAGTGGCGCCCAGAGCATTGTGGCAAGAAAGTAAACGTCTTCCAATGAAAACTGGAGAGAAGCTTTCAGAGCAATTGCTTTGTGATGTTTGTATTCATCTCATAGAATTAAATCATTCTTTGGATTGAGCAGTTTGAAATCACTGTTTTTGTGGAACCTGAGAAAGGACATTTGGGAACGCTCTTAAGAATATGCTGAAATAGAAATACACTCTGAAAAAAAACAGAAGGAAACTTTCTTTTTTTTTTTTTTCAGTGAAACTGCTCTAGGTCACGTGATGTCCATTCACACAGTTAAGCTTTTGTTTCATTGAGCTGTATTCTACACTGTTTTAGGTTCGTCAGCTAAAGGATACTCAGGAGTACTTTGAGACTTATGGTGAAAACGGAAATATCTTCAGAAAGATACTGAGAGGAAGCTTTCTGAGGAGCTGCATTGTGATGTTTGCACTCCACTCACAGAGTTAAACTTTTCTTCTTATAGAGGATTGGGCTCCCGTTTGGAGAAAAAGTTACCAGGGACCATTCGGGAGTATATGGATGGCTATGGTGAAAAAGGAAATATTCTCAACCAAAACTGGAAAGATGCTTTCTGTGAAACTGCTTTGTGATGTGTGCATTCCAATCAGGGAATTATATATCTTTTCTCATAAGGCAGTGTTTGAACACTGTTCCTGTAAAACTGAAAAAGTGATATTTTGCCACGCATGGAAGACTGTGGTGAAAAGTGAAAATTCGGAAATAAAACCCAGAAAGAAGCATTGCACGAAACTGCTCTTTGATGTGTGCAGTCATTTCAGGGAGTTAAAGCTTTCACTACATTGCCCAGTTTGGAAACTGTCTTTGAGGAATCTGTGAGGGGATATAAAGTGGTGCACGGAGGTTTGTGGTGAGAAAGGAAATGCCTTCCAATGAAAACTGGAGAGAAGCTTTTGGAGTAACTACTTTGTGATGTGTGTATTCACCACGGAGAGTTAAATCATTCTTTGGATTGAGAAGTTTGAAATCACTGTTTCTGTGGAACCTGAGAAAGGACATTTGGGAATGCTCTTAAGAATATGCTGAACAAGAAATACTCTTCAATAAAAACGCAAAGGAAACTTTCTGAGAAACTGCTCTAGGTCACATGAATTCCACTTGCACAGTTAAACTTCAGTTTTCACTGAGCAGAATTCTAGCACTGTTTAAGTTAGTCAGCTAAGGAATAATCGGGAGCGCTTTGAGGCTTACACTGAAAACGGAAACAACTTCAGATAGATACTAGAGAGAAGATTTCCGAGGAGCTGCTTTGTGACATGTGCATTTCACTCACAGAGTTACACTTTTCTTTTCATAGAGGATTGGGAAATCCCATCTGGTGAAAAGGCTACTAGGGGCCATTCGGGAGTATATGAATGGCTATGATGAAAAAGGAAATATCCTCAGACAAAAACTGGAAAGAAGCTTCTGTGAAACTGCTTTGTGATAACGATGTCTATTCATCTCACATAGATAAATCTTTCTTTCTATTAGGCCGTTTTGAAACTGTGTCATAGACCGATTTGGTAAGGGACATCCGGTAGCACATTCAGTCCTGTAGGAATATAGGAAATATCTTTAGATAAAAAGAGAAGAGATGTTTTCTGAGAAACTGCTTTGTGAAGTGTGAATTCTACTCAGGGAGTTCTATCTCTTTTCTCATAAGGCAGTGTTTGAACACTGTTCCTGTAAAACTGAAAGTGTGATATTTTGCAGCGCATTGAAGACTACTTAGAAAAGTAAAATATCCTGGAATAAACAATAGAAAGAAGCATTCCAAGAAATTGCTCTGACGTGTGCATTCATTTCAGAGAGTTAAGCTTACACTACGTTGCCCAGTTTGGAAAACCTGTCTTTAAGGTATCTGTGAAGGGATATTAAGTGGCACCTGGAGGCTTGTGGTGAGAAAGGAAATGTCTTCCAATGAATACTGGAGAGAAGCTTTCGGAGCAACTGCTTTGTGATGTGTGTATTCATCTCATAGAGTTTCATCATTCTTTGGATTGAGCAGTTTGTAATCACTGTTTCTGTGGAACCTGAGAGAGGACATTTGGGAACGCTCTTAAAAATATGCTAAAAAAGAAATACCCTCCGATAAAAACCAGAAGGAAACTTTCGTTGAAAGTGCTCTAGGTCATGTGAATTCCCCTCGCACAGTTAAGCTTCTGTTTTCATTGAGCAGTATTCTAACACTGTTTTTGGTTACTCAGCTAAGGGATACTTGAGAGCGCTTTGAGGCTTACAGTGAAAATGGAAATACCTTCAGATAGATACTGGTGAGACGATTTCTGAGGAGCTGCTTTTTGATGTCTGCATTTCACTCACAGAGTTAAACTTTTCTTCTCATAGAGAATTGGGGATCCCGTTTGGAGAAAAAGCTACGAGGGGACATTCGGAAGTATATGGACGGCTATGGTGAAAAAGGAAATACCCTCAGACAAAAACTGGAAAAAGCTTTCTGTGAAACTGCATTGTGATAGATATGTCTATTCATCTCACATAACTAAAACTTTCTATCTCTTTGCAGTTTTGAAACTCCGTCATGGACGGATTCATGAAGGGACATTCGGGAGCACTTTCAGGGCTGTGGGGAAATAGGAAATATCTTCAGACAAAAACTGGCGAGAAGCTTTCTGAGAAACTGCTTTGTGATGTGTGCATTCCACTCAGGGAGTTATACCTCTTTACTCATAAGGTAGTGTTTGAACACTGTTCCTGTAAAACAGAAAAGGTCATATTTTGCAGTGCATTGAAGACTAGGGCGAAAAGTGAAATATCCTGAAATAAAACCTAGAAGGAAGCATTCCAAGGAACTGCTCTCTGACATGTGCATTCATTTCAGAGAGTTAAAGCCTACGCTACATTGCCCTGTTTGGAAACTCTGTCTTTGCAGAAAATGGGAAAAGATATTGAGTGGCACCCGGAGGCTTGTGGTGAGAAAGGAAACATCTTCCAATGAAAAGTGTAGATAAGATTACGGAGCAACTGTTTTGTGATGTGTGTATTCATCTCATAGAGTTAAATCATTCTTTGGATTGAGCACTTTGAAATCACTGTTTCTGTGGATCCTCATAAAGGACATTTGGAAACACTCTTAAGAATATGCTAAAAAAGTAATACCCTCTGATAAAAACCAGAAGGAAACCTGGAAACTTTCTGTGAAAATGGCCCATTTCACGTGAATTCCACATGCACAGTTAAGCTTCTGTTTTCTTGAGCGGTATTCTAACACTGTTTTAGGTTAGTCAGCTACGGGATACTCGGGAGCACTTTGAGGCTTATGATAGAAACGGAAACATCTTCAGAGACATCCTGGAGAGAAGTTTCTGAGGAGCTGCTTTGTGATGTTTGCACTCCACTCACAGAGTTACACTTTTCTTGTCATAAACGATTGGGGATCCCATTTGGAGAAAAAGATACCAGGGGACATTTGGGAGTATATGGACAGCTATGGTGAAAAAGGAAATATCCTGAGGCATAAACTGGAAAAAGCTTTCTGTGAAACTGCTTTGTGATAGATATGTCCGTTAATCTCACATAGATAAAACTTTCTTTCTATTTCGCACTTTTGAAACTGCATCATGGACGGATTCGCGAAGGGACATTCGGGAGCACATTCGGGCCTTTTGGGAAATAGGAGATATCTTCAGATAAAAACTGGAGAGAATCTTTCTGAGAAACTGCTTTGTGTTGTGGGCATTCCACTCAGGGAACTATACCGCTTTTCTCCTAAGGCAGTGTTTGAACACTGTTCCTGTAAAACTGAAAAAGTGATGATTTGTAGCACATTGAAGACTATGGCGAAAAGTGACATATCTTGAAATAAAACTCTGAAAGTAGCGTTCTAAGAAACTGCTCTCTGACGTGTGCATTCATTTCAGAGAGTTAAAGCTTACACTACATTGCAAATTATGGAAACTCTGTCTTTGAGGAATCTGTGAAGGGATATTAAGTGGTGCCCGGAGGCTTGTTGTGAGAAAGGAAACGTCTTCCAATGAAAACTGGAGAGAAGCTTTCGGAGCAACAACTTTGAGATGTGTGTGTTCATCTCATAGTGTTAAATCATTCTTTGGATTGAGCAGTTAGAAATCATTGTTTCTGTGGAACCTGAGAAAGGACATTTGGGAACGCTCTTAGGAATATAGAGAAAAAGTAATACCCTCCGATAGAAAACAGAAGGAAAGTTTCTGTGAAACTACACTAGGTCACGTGAATTTCACTCGCACAGTGAAGCTCTTGTTTTCGTTGAGCAGTATTCTAACATTGTTTTGGGTTAGTTAACGAAGGGATACTGGTTAACGCATTGAGGCTTATGGTGAAACCGGAAATATCTTCAGATAGATGTTGGAGAGAAGATTTCCGAGGAGCTGCTTTTGACGTGTGCATTCCATTCACAAAGTTATACTTTTCTTCTCATAGAGTATTGGGGTATTCCATTTGGAGAAAACGCTACCAGGGGAGTACATGGACCGCTTTTGGGAGTACATGGACCGCTATGGTGAAAAAGGAAAAATCCTCAGACAAACTGGAAAGAAGCTTTCTGTGAAACTGCTTTGGAAAAGATATGTCTATTCATCTCACATAGATAAAATTTTCTTTCTATTACGCAGTTTTGAAACTGCGTCATGGATGGATTCGCGAAGCGTATTTTGGGAGCACATTCAGGCCTGTGGGGAAATTGGAGATATCTTCAGCTAAAAACTGGAGAGAAGCTTTCTGAGAAACTGCTTTGTGATGTGTGCATTCCACTCAGGGCTTATACCTCGTTTCTCATAAGGCAGTGTTTGAACACTGTTCCGGTAAAACTGAAAACGTGATATTTTGCAGTGCTTTGAAGACTATGTCAAAAAGTAAAATATCCCGAAATAAAACTCTGAAAGAAGCGTTCCAAGAAACTGCTCTCTGACGTGTGCATTCATTTCAAAGAGTTAAAGCTTATACTACGTTGCCCAGTTTGGGAACTCCGTCTTTGAGGCATCTGTGAAGGGATAGTAAGTGGCACCCAGAGACTTCTGGTGAGAAAGGAAACATCTTCCGATGAAAACTGGAGAGAATCTTTGGGAGCAATTGTTTTGTGATGTGTGTATTCATCTCATAGAGTTAAATCATTCTTTGGTTTGAGCAGTTTGAAATCACTGTTTCTGTAGAAACTGAGAAAGGACATTTGGGAATGTTCTTAAGAGTATGCTGAAAAAGTAATACCCTCCGATAAAAACCAGAAGGAAACTTTCTGTAAAACTGCTCTAGGTCACGTGAAGTCTACACACACAGTTAATTTTCTGCTTTCTTTGAGCAGTATTCTAACACTGCTTTAGGTTAGTCAGCTGAGGGATACTCGGGTGCACTTTGAGGCATACGGTGAAAACGGAAATATCTTCAGATAGATACTGGAGAGAAGATTTCTGAGGAGCTGCTTTATTACATGTGCATTCCACTCACAGACTTACACTTTTCTTCTCATAGAGGATTGGGAAATCCTGTGTGGAGAAAGAGCTACCAGGGGACATTGGGGAGTATATGGATGGCTATGGTGAAAAAAGAAATATCTTCAGACAAAAACTGGAAAGAAGCTTTCTGTGAATCTGGTTTGTGATAGATATGTCTATTCACCTCACACAGATAAAGTTTTCTTTCTATTACGAGTTTTCAAACTGTGTCATGAACGGATTCGCGAGGGGACTTTCTGGACACCATTCAGGCCTATGATGGAGAAGGAGATACCTTCAGCTAAAAACTGAAGAGAAGCTTTCTGAGAAACAGCTTTGTGACGTGTGCATTCCACTCAGGGAGTCATACCCCTTTTCTTATAAGGCAGTGTTTGAACACTGTTCCTGTAAAACTGAAAAAGTGGTATTTTGCAGCGCATTGAAGACTATGGCGAAAAGTGAAATATCCTGAAATAAACCCCAGAAAGAAACGTTCCTAGAAACTGCTCTCTGACTTGTGTATTCATTTCAAGGAGTTAAAGCTTACACTACGATGCCCAGTTTGGAAACTCTGTCTTTAAGGAATCTGTGAAGAGATATTAAGTGGCGCATGGAGGCTTGTGTTGAGAAAGGAAACGTTACCAATGAAAACTGGAGAGAAGCTTTCGGAGCAACTACTCTGATGTGTGTATTCATATCATAGAGTGAAATCATTCTTTGTATTGAGCGTTTGAAATTACTGTTTCTGTGGAACCTGAGAAAGGACATTTGGGAACGTTCTTAAGAATATGCTGAGGAAGAAATACTGTCCGATGAAAACCAGAAGGAATCCTTCCGTGAAACTGTTCTAGGTCACGTGAAGTCCACTCGCAAAGTTAAGCTTCTGTTTTCATTGAGCAGAATTCTAACACTGTTTTAGGTTAGTCAGCTAAGGGATACTCAGCAGCACTTTGAAGCTTACGGTGAAAATGGAAATCTCTTCAGATAGATACTGGAGAGAAGATTTCCAAAGAGCTGCTTTGTGATGTGTGCATTCAACTCACTGACTTATACTTTTTTTCTCATAGAAGAATGGGGAATCCCATTTGGAGATAAAGCTAACAAGGGGTATTCGGGTGTATATGGATGGCTACCATGAGAAAGGAAATATCCTCAGAGAAAAACTGGAAAGAACTTTTCGGTGAAACTGCTTTGTTATAGATATGTCTATTCATTTCACATAGATAAAACTTTCTTCCTATTTCGCAGTTTTGAAACTGCGTTATGGATGGATACGTGAAGGGACATTTGGGAGCTCCTTCAGGCCTGCACGGAAAAAGGAGATATCTTCAGATATAAACTGGAGGGAAGATTTCAGAGAAACTGCTTTGTGGTGTGTGCATTCCATTCAGGGAGTTATACCTCTTTTCTCCTAAGCAGTGTTTGAACACTGTTCCTGTAAAACTGAAAAAGTGATATTTTGCAGTTCTTTGAAGAGTATGGTGATAAGTCATATATCTTGAAATAAAACCCAGAAAGAAGCATACCAAGAAACTGCTTTCTGACGTGCGCATTCAGTTCAGAGAGTTAAAGCTTTCACTACATTACCCAGTTGGGCAATTCTGTCTTTGGGTAATCTGGGAAGGAATATTATGTGGCGTCCGGGGGCTTGTGGTGAGAAATGAAACGTTTTCCAATGAAAATTGGACAGAAGCTTTCGTGGCAACTGCTTTCTGATGTGTGTATTCATCTCATAGAGTTAAATCATTCTTTGGATTGAGCAGTTTGATATCACTGTTTCTGTATAACCTGAGAAAGGACATTTGGGAATGCTCTTAAGAATATGATAAAAAAGAAATACCCTCTGATAAAAACCAGAAGGAAACTATCTGTGAATCTGCTCTAGTTCACGTGAAGTCTATTCGCACAGTTAACCTTCTGTTTTCATTGAACAGTTTTCTAACACTGTTTTATGTTAGTCAGGAAAGGGATACTTGGGAGTGCTTTGATTCTTATGGTGGAAATGGAAATGTCTTCAGAAAGATACTGGAGAGATGATTTCCGAGGAGCTGCTTTGTGACATGTGCATTCCACTCACAGAGTTATACTTTTTTTCTGATAGAGGATTGTGGAATCCCGTTTGGAGAAAAAGCTACCAGGGGACATTCAAGAGTATTTGGACAGCTATGATGAAAAAGGAAATAACCCTCTGAGAAAAACTGGAAAGAAGCTTTCTGTGAAACTACTTTGTGATAGATATGTCTATTCATCTCATATAGATAAAACTTTCTTTCTATGACACAGATTTTAAACTGCATCATGGATGGATTTGCAAAGGGTATTCGGGGGCACATTCAGGCTTATGGGTAAATAGAAAATATCTTCAGATAAAAACTGGAGAGAAGCTGTCTGAGAAACTGCTTTGTGATTTGTGTATTCCACTCAGGGTGTTATACCTCTTTTCTCATAAGGCAGTGTTAGAACACTGTTCCTGCAAAACTGAAAAAGTGATATATTGCAGCGCATTGAGGACTATGGCAAAAAATGAAATATCCTGAAATAAAGCTTACACTAGGTTGCCCAGTTTGGAAACTGTGTCCTTGAGGAACCTGTGAAGGGATATAAAGTGGCCCCCGGAGGCTTGTAGTGAGAAAGGAAACGTCTTCTGATGAAAACTGGAGAGAGGCTTTTGGAGCAACTGCTCTGTGATCTCATAGAGTTAAATCATTCTTTGGATTGACCAGTTTGAAATCACTGTTTCTGTGGAACCTGAGAAGGGACATTTGGGAATGCTCTTAAGAATATGCTGAAAAAGAAATACCCCTGATAAAAACCAGATGGGGGTGGAGCAAGATGGCCGAATAGGAACAGCTCCAGTCTCCAACTCCCAGCGCGAGCGACACAGAAGACCAGTGATATCTGCATTTTCAACTGAGGTACTGGGTTCATCTCACTGGGGAGTGCCGGAGGATCGGTGCTGGTCAGCTGCTGCAGCCCGA
>NW_012101623.1:134992-191169 GCF_000951045.1 Mandrillus leucophaeus | reverse complement strand
CAACATGGCACAAGTATACATATGTAAGAAACCTGCACGTTATGCACATGTACCCTACAACTTAAAGTATAATAATAATAAATAAATTTAAAAAAAAAGAAAACCAGATGGAAACTTTATCTGATACTGCTTTGTAATAGATATGTCTATTCATCTCACAGAGATAAAACTTTCTTTCTATTATGTAGTTTGAAAAGTGCATCATGGATGGATTCGCGAAGTGACATTTGGGAGCACATTCAGGCTTGTGGTGAAAAAGGTGATATCTTCAGATAAAAACTCAGAGAAGCTTTCGGAGAAACTGCTTTGTGATGTGTGAATTCCACTCAGGGAGTTATAACCCTTTTCTCACAAGACAGGTTTAACAATGTTCCTGTAAAACTGAAAAATTGATATTTTGCAGCACATTGAATACTATGGCGAAAAGTGAAATGTCCTGAAATAAAACCCTGAAAGAAGCATTCCAGGAAACTGCTCTCCGATGTGTTCATTCATTTCAGGGAGTTAAAGCTTACATTACGTTGCCCAGTATGGAAACTCTGTCTTTGCGGTATCTGTGAAGAGATATTTTGTGGCACCCAGAGGCTTGTGGTGAGAAAGGTAATGTATTCCAATGAAAACTGGACAGAAGCTTTCAGAGCAACTGCTTTGTGATGTGTCTATTCATCTCATAGATTTAAATCATTCTTTGGATTGAACAGTTTGAAATCACTGTTTCTATGGAACCTGAGAAAGGACATTTGGGAGTGCTCTTAAAAATATGCTGAAAAAGAAATACCCTCCAATAAAAATCAGAAGGAAACTTTCTGTGAAACTGCTCTAGGTCATGTGAATTCCACTCACAATGTTAAGCCTCTGTTTCATTGAGAAGTATTGTAAGACTGTTTTGGGTTAGTCAGCTAAGGGATACTGAGGAGCAATTTGAGGCTTATGGTGAAAACGGAAATATCTTCAGATAGATACTGGAGAGAAGATTTCTGAGGAGCCACTTTTTTGGGAATGCTCTTAAGAATATGCTGAAAAAGAAATGCATCCCACTCAGGGAGTTAGACCTCTTCTCTCATAAAACAATGTTTGAACATTGTTCCTTTAAAACTCAAAAAGTGATATTTTGCAGCGCAATGAAGACTGTGGTGAAATGTGAAATATCCTGTAGTAAAACCCAGAAAGAAGCATTCCAGGAAACTGCTCTCCAAAGTATGCATTCATTTCAGAGAGTTAAAGCTTTCACTAAGTTGCCCATTTTGGAAACTCTGTCTTTGAGGAATCTATGAAGGGATATTAAGTGACGACTGGAGTCTTGTGGTGAGAAAGGAAATGCCTTCTGTTGAAAACTGGAGAGATGATTTCAGAGCAACTGCTTTGTGATATGTGTATTCATCTCATAGAGATAAATCGTTCTTTTAATTGAGCAGTTTGAAATCACCATTTCTGTGGAACCTGAGAAAGGACATTTAGGAATGCTCTTAAGAATATGCTGAAAAAGAAGTACCCTCTGATAAAAACCAGAAGGAAACTTTCTGTGAAACTGCTCTAGGTCACGTGAAGTCCACTCACACAGTTAAGTTTCTGTTTCCATTGAGCAGTATTCTAACACTGTTTTAGGTAAGTCAGCTAAGGGATACTCGGGAGCTCTTTGAGTCTTACGGTGAAAATGGAAATATCTTCAGATAGATACTGGAGAGAAGATTTCCAAGGAGCTGCTTTGTAACGTGTGCACTTCACTCACAGAGTTATACGCTTCTTCTCATAGAGAATTGGGAAATCCTGTCTGGAGAAAAAGCTACCAGGGGACATTCGGGAGTATATGCACAGCTACACTGAAAAAGGAGATATCCTCAGACAAACACTGGAAAGAAACTTTCTGTGAATCTGGTTTGTGATAAATATGTCTATTCATCTCACACAGATAAAGCTTTCTTTCTATTACACAGTTTTGAAACTGTGTCATGGTCAGATTTGCAAAGGGAAATTTGGGAGAAGATTCAGACCTACGATGAAAAAGGAGATACCTTCAGCTAAAAACTGAAGAGAAGCTTTCTGAGAATTTGCTTTGTGATGTGTGCATTCCACTCAGGGAGTTATACCTCTTTTCTCATAAGCCAGTGTTTGAACACTGTTCCTTTAAAACTGAAAAAGTGATATGTTGCACCACATTGAAGATTATGGTGAAAAGTGAAATATCCAGAAAGAAAACCCAGAAATAAATGTTCCAAGAAATTCTCTTTGACGTGTGCATTCATTTTAGAGAGTTAAAGCTTCACTACGTTGCCCAGTTTGGAAACTCTGTCTTTGAAGATTCTGGGAAGGGATACTATGTGGCGCCCGGAGTCTTGTGGTGAGAAGGGAAACATCTTCCAATGAAAAGCGGAGAGAAGATTATGGAGCAACTGATTTGTGATGTGTGTATTCATCTCATGGAGTTAAATCATTCTTTGGATTGAGCACTTTGAAATCACTGTTTCTGTGGACACTCATAAAGGACATTTGGGAACACTCTTAAGAATATGCTAAAAAAGGAATACCCTCCAATAAAAACCAGAAGGAAACTTGGAAACTATCTGTGAAGCTGCCCTAGATCATGGGAATTCCACTGGCACAGTTAAGCTTCTGTTTTCATTGAGCAGTATTCTAACACTGTTTCAAGTTAGTCAGCTAAGGTACTCGGGAACACTTTGAGACTTACGGTGAAAACGGAAATATCTTCAGACAGATACTGCAGAGAAGATTTCCGAGGAGCTGCTTTGTGACGTGTGCATTCCACTCACAGAGTAACACCTTTCTTCTCATACAGGATTGACGAATCTCGTTTTTAAGAAAACACTACCAGGGGACATTAGGGAGTATATGGACTTCTATGGTAAAAAAGGAAGTATCCTCTGACAAAAAGTGGAAAGAAGCTTTCTGTGAAACTGTTTTGTGATAGATATGTCTATTCATCTCACATAGATAAAACTTTTTTCTATTACACAGTTTTGAAACTACATCACTGACAGATTTGCGAAGGGACATTCGGGAGCAAATTCAGGCCTGTGGGGAAATAGGAAACATCTCCAGTTAAAAACTGGAGAGTAGCTTTCTATGAAACTACTTTGCGATGTGTGCATTCAACTGAGGGAGCAATAACTTTTTTCTCATAAGGCAATGTTTGTACACTGTTTCTGTAAAACTGAAAAAGTGATATTTTGCAGTGCTTTGAAGACTCTGGCGAAAAGTGAAATATCCTAAAATAAAAGCCAGAAAGAAGCATTCCAAGACAGTGTGTATTCATCTTATAGAGTTAAATCATTCTTTGAATTGAGCAGTTTGAAATCACTTTTTCTGTGGAACCTGAGAAAGGACATTTGGGAACGTTCTTAAGAATATGCTGAAAAAGAAATACCCTCCCATAAAAACCAGAAGGAACTTTCTGTGAAACTGCTCTAGGTCACGTGAAGTCCACTCACACAGTTAAGCTTCTGTTTTCATTGAGCAGTATTCTAACACAGTTTTAGGTTAGTTAACTAAAGGATACTCGGGAGCGCTTTGAGGCTTATGGTGAAAATGGAAATGTCTTCAGATATATATTGGAGAGAGGATTTCCGATTAGCTGCTTTTTGACATGTGCGTTCCATTCACAGAGTTATACCCTTCTTCTCATCCAGGATTGGGGAATCCCATTTGGAGAAAACGCTACCAGGGGACATTCCTGAGTATATGGATGGCTATGGTGAAAAGGAAATATCCTCAACAAAAAACGGAAAGAAGCTTTCTGTGAAACTGTTTTGTGATAGATATATCTATTCACGTCGCATAGCTAAAACGTTCTTTCTATTACGCAGTTTTGAAACTGCATCATGGACGGATTCGTGAAGGGACATATGGAAGCACATTCAGGCCTGTGGGAAAATAGGAGATATCTTCAGATAAAAACTGGATAGAAACTTCTGAGAAACTGCTTTGTGATATGTGCATTTCACTCAGGGAGTTATACCTCTTTTCTCATAAGGCAGTGTTTGAATACTGTTACTGTGAACCTGAAAAAATGATATTTTGCAATGCGTTGAAGACTGCGGTGAAAAGTGAAATACCTTGAAATAAAAATCAGAAAGAAGCGTTCCAAGAAACTGCTCTCTGACGTGTGCATTCATTTCAGAGAGGTAAAGCTTACACAACATGCCCATTTTGGAAACTCTGTCTTTGAGGAATCTGTGAATGGATATTAATTGGCACCCAGAGGCTTTCGCTGAGAAAGGAAACGTCTTCCGATGAAAACTGGATAGAAGCTTTCAGAGCAACTGCTTTGTGAGGTGTGTATTCATCTCATAGAGTTTAATCATTCTTTGGATTGGGCTGTTTGTAATCACTGTTTCTGTGGAACCTGAGAAAGGACATTTGGGATTGCTCTTAAGAATATGCTGAAAAAGAAACACCTTCCTATAAAAACCAGAAGGAAATTTTCTGTGAAACTGCTCTAAGTCACGTGAAGTCAACTCGCACAGTTAAGCTTCTGTTTTCATGAGGAGTATTCTAACAGTGTCTTAGGTTAGTCAGCTATGGGATATGCAGGAGCACTTTGAGGATGACGGTGAAAACGGGAATATCTTCAGATAGTTACTGGAGAGAAGACTTCCATGGAGCTGCTTTTTGACATGTTCATTTTAATCACAGAGTTATACTTTTCTTCTCATAGAGGATTGGGGAATCCCGTTTGGACAAAAAGCTACCAGAGGACATTCAGGAATATATGGACTGCTATGATGAAAAAGGAAACATCCTCAGACAAAAACTGGCAAGAAGGTTTCTGTGAAACTCCTTTGTGATAGATGTCTATTCATCTCACATAGATAAAATTTATTTCTATTATGTGGTTTTGAAACTGCGTCATTGATGGATTCACGAAGGGACATTCGGGAGCACATTCAGACCTGTGGGGAAATAGGACATATCTTCAGATAAAAACTGGAGAGAAGCTTTCTGAGATACTGCTTCTTGATGTGTGCATTCCACTCACAGACGTACACGTCTTTTCTCATAAGGCAGTGTTTGAACACTGTTCCTGTAAAATTGAAAAACTGATACTGTGCCGTGCATTGAAGATTATGGTGAAAAGTGAAATATCCTGGAATAAACCCAGAAAGAAGCATTCCAAGAAACTGCCCTCTGACGAGTGCATTAATATCAGAAAGTTAAAGCTTACACTATGTTGTGCAGTTTGGAAACTCTGTCTTTGAGGAATCTGTGAAGCGATAATAAGTGGCCTCTGGAGGCTCGTGGTGAAAAAGGAAACGTCTTCCGATGAAAACTGGAGAGAAAGATTCTGAGTAAAAGCTTTGTGGTGTGTGTATTCATCTCATAGAGTTAAATCATTCTTTGGATTGAGCAGTTTGAAATCACTGGTTCTGTGGAACCTGAGAGAGGACATTTGGGAATGCTCTTAAGAATATGCTGGAAAAGAAATAACCTCTGATAAAACCAGAAGGAAACTTTCTGTGAATCTGTTCTAGTTACATGAATTCCACTCACACAGTTAAGCTTCTGTTTTCATTGAGCAGTATTCTAACACTGTTTTAGGTTAGTCAGCTAAGGGATACTCGGGAGGGCTTTGAGGCTTCTGGTGAAAATGAAAATATCTTCAGATAGATACAGGATAGAAGATTTCCTAGGAGCTGCTTTCTGATGTCTGCATTCCACTCACAGAGTTATACTTTTCTTCTCATAGAGGATTGGGGAATCCCGTTTGGAGAAAAAGCTACCAGGGGTCATTCACTAGTATTTGGACGGCTATGGTGAAAAAGAAAATATTCTCAAACAAAAAGTGGAAAGAAGCTTTCTGTAATACGGCTTTGTGATAGATATCCCTATTCATCTCACATAGATAAAACTTTCTTTCTATTACGCAGTTTTCAAACTGCGTCTTGGACAGATTCGTGAAAGGACATTCGGGAGCACATTCAGGACTGTGGGGTAATACAAGATTTCTTCAGATAAAAACTGTAGAGAAGTTCTCTGAGAAACTGCTTTGTGATATGTGCATTCCACTCAGTGTGTTATACGTCTTTTCTCATTGGAATGGTTTGAACACTTTTCCTTTAAAACTGAAAAAGTGATAATTTGCAGTACGTTGAAGACTATGGTGAAAAGTGAAATATCCGGAAATAAAACCCAGAAAGAGGCATTACAAGAAACTATTCTCTGACGGGTGCATTCATTTCAGAGAGTTAAAGCTTACACTACATTGCTCAGTGTGGAAACTCTGTCTTTGAGGAATACGTGAAGGGAAATTTAGTATCCCCTGGAGGCTTGTGGTGAGAAAGGAAACATCTTCCAAAGAAAACTGGAGAGAAGCTTTCGGAGCAACTACTTTGTGATGTGGATATTCATCTCATAGAGTGAAATCAATTTTTGGATTGAGACGTTTGAAATCGCTGTTTCTTTGGAACCTGCGAAAGGACATTTGGGAATGCTCTTAAGAATATGCTCAAAAAGAAATACTCTTTAATAAAAACCAGAAGGAAATTTTCTGTGAAACTGCTCTAGGTCACGTGAGGCCCACTCGCACAATTAAGCTTCTGTTTACATTGAACAGTATTCTCAAACCGTTTTAGGTTAGTCAGCTAAGGGATTCTCATGAGCGCTTTGAGGCTTACAGTGAAAAAGGAAATATCTTCAGATATATACTAGAGAGAAGATTCCGAGGAGCTGATTTGTGACATGTGCATTCCACTCACAGAGTTATACTTTTCTTCTCATACAGGATTAGGGAATCCCATCTGGAGAAAAAGCTACTAGAGGACATTCACGAGTATATGAATGGCTATGGTGAAAAAGGAAATATCCTCAGACAAAAACTGGAAAGAAGCTTTCTGTGAAACTGTTTTGTGATAAAGATGTCTATTCACCTCACAAAGATAAATCTATTATGCAGTTTTGAAACTGCGTCATAGACGGATTCGAGAAGAGACATTCGGAAGCACATTCAGATCTGTGGGGATATAGGAGATAACTTCAGATAGAAACAGAAGAGAAGCTTTCTGAGAACCTGCTTTGTGGCGTGTGCAATCCACTAAGGGAGTTATACCTGTTTTCTTATAAGGCAGTGTTTGAACACTGATCCTTTAAAACTGAAACGTGATATTTTGCAGTGCATTGTAGACTAGGGCAAAAAGTGAAATATCCTGAAGTAAAACCCAGAAAGAAGTGTTCCAGGAAACTGTTCTCTGATGTGTGCATTCATTTCAGAGAGTTAAAGCTTACACTACGTTACCCAGTTTGGAAACTGTCTTTGAGGAATCTGTGAAGGGATATTAATTGGCGCCCAGAGGCTTCTGGTGAGAAAGGAAACGTCTTCCGGTGAAAACTGGAGACAAGTTCTCGGAGCAACTGCTTTGTGATGTGTGTATTCATCTCATAGAGTTAAATCATTCTCTGGATTGAGCAGTTAGAAATCACTGTTTCTGTGGAACCTAAGAAAGGACATTTGGGAACACGCTTAAGAACATACTGAAAAGGAAATGCCATCTGATAAATAACGAAAGGAAACTTTCTGTGATACTGCTCTAGGTCATGTGAATTTCACTCACATATTTAAGCTTCTATTTTCATTGGACAGTATTCTAACACTGTTTTTCTTTAGTCAGCTAAGGAATACTCGGGAGCACTTTGAGGCTTACGGTGAAAATGGAAATATCTTCAGAAAAATACTGGAGAGAAGATCTCTGAGGAGCTGCTTTGTGACATGTGCATTCCACTCACAGAGTTATACTTTCCCTCTCAGAGAGGATTAGGGAATCCCGTTTGGAGAGAAACCTACCAGGGGGCATTCGGGAGTATATGGATGGCTACGGTGAAAAAGGAAATATCCTCAGAGAAAAACTATAAATAATCTTTCTGTGAAACTGTTTTGTGATAGATATGTCTATTCATCTGACACAGATAAAACTTTCTTTCTATTATACAGTTCTGAAACTGCATCACTGAGGTATTGGTGAAGGGACATTTGGGAGAACATTCAGGCTTGTGGGGAAATAGGCGATATTTTGAGATAAAAACTGGAAAGAAGTTTTCTGAGACACTGCTTTGTGATGTGTGCATTACACTCCGGGAGCTATACCTCTTTTCTTATAAGGCAGTATTTGAACACTGTTCCTGTAAAACTGAAAAAGTGATATTTTGCAGCACATAGAAGACTATGGCAAAAAATGAAATTTCCTGAAATGAAACACAGAAAGAAGTGTTCCAAGAAACTGCTCTCTAACGTGTGCATTCATTTAAGAGAGTTAAAGTTTACACTACATTGCCCAGATTGGAAACTCTGTCTTTGAGGAATCTTTTGGTGAGAAAGTAAACATCTTCTGATGAAAACTGGAGAGAAGCTTTCATAGCAACTGCTTTGAGTTGTGTGTATTCATCTCACAGAGTTAAAGCAATCTTTGTATTGAGCAGTTTGAAATCATGGTTTCAGTGGAACCTGAGAAAGGACATTTGGGAAAGCTCCTAAAAATATGCTGAAAAAGAAATGTCTTCCACTCAGGGAGTTATACCTCTTTTCTCATAAGGCAATGTTTGAACACTGTTGCTGTAAAAGTGAAAAAGTGATATTTTGCAGTGTATTGAAGACTGTAGTGAAAAGGGAAATATCTTGAAATAAAACCCAGAAAGAGGCGTTCCACGAAACTGCTCTCTGAGGAGTGCATTCATTTCAGGGAGTGAAAGCTTCCACTGCGTTGCCCAGTTTGGAAACTCTGTCTCTGACTAATCTGTGAAGGGATATTAAGTGGTGCCCGGAGGCTGGTGTTGAGCAAGGAAACGTTTACCAGTGAAAACCGGTGACAAGCTTTCGGAGCAACTGCTTTGTGAAGTGGATATTCATCTCATAGAGATAAATCATTCTTTGGATTGAGCAGTTTAAATCACTGTTTTGGTGGAACCTGAGAAAGGACATTTGGGAACGCTCTTAAGAATGTGCTGGAAAAGAAATACCCTCCGAAAAAAAAAGAAGGAAACTTTCTGTGAAGCTGCTCTAGGTAAGGTAAAGTCCACTCGCACAGTTAAGCTTCTGTTTTCATTGTGCAGTATTCTAACACTGTTTTAGGTTAGTCAGCTAAGGGATACTCGGGAGCGCATTGAGGATTACGGTGTAAGCAGAAATATCTTCAGATAGATACTGGAGAGAAGATTTCCAAGGAGCTGCTTTGTGACGTGTGTATTCCACTCACACAATTATACTTTTCTTCTCATAGAGGATTGGGGAATCCCACTTGGAGAAAAAGCTACCAGGGGACATTCGGCAGTATATGGATGGCTATGGTGAAAAAGGAAATCTCCTCAGACAAAAACTGGAAAGAAACTTTCTGTGAAACTGCTTTGTGACAGATATGTCTGTTCATCTCATGTAGATCAAATTTTATTTTTATAACGCAGTTTTGAAACTGCGTCATGGACGGATTCATGAAGGGATATTCGGGAGAGCATTCAAGTCTGTGGGGAAATAGGAGATATCTTCAGATAAAGACAGGAGAGAAGCGTTCTGAGTAACGGCTTGGTGATGTGTGCATTCCACCCAGGGAGTTATACCTCTTTTCTCATAAGGCAGTGTTTGAACACTGTTCCTGTAAAACTGAAAAAGTGATATTTTGCAGCGCATTGAAGACTATGGCGAAAAGTGAACTATCCTGAAACAAAACCTAGAAAGAAGCGTTCCAAAAAACTGCTCTCTGACTTGTGCATTCATTTCAGAGAGTTAAAGCTTACACTACGTTGCCCAGTTTGCTAACTCTGTCTTTGAGGAATCTGTGAAGGGATATTAAGTGATGCCCAGAAGCTTGTGTTGAGAAAGGAAACGTGTTCTGAAGAAAACTGGAGAGAAGCTTTCAGAGCAACTGCTTTGTATTGTGTGTATTCATGTCATAGAGTTAAATCATTGTTTGGATTGAACAGTTTGAAATCACTGTTTCTCTGGAACCTGAGAAAGGACGTTTGGGAACGCACTTAAGAATATGCTGAAAAAGAAATATCCGCCTATAAAAACCAGAAGGAAACTGTCTGCGAAACTGCTCTAGGTCACGTGAATTCTCCTCACACAATTCAGCAGCTGTTTTCATGGAGCAGTATTCTAACACTGTTTTACGTTAGTCAGCTAAGGGATACTCGGCAGTGCTTTCAGGATTCTGGTGAAAAAGGAAATATCTTCAGAAAGATACTGGAGAGAAAATTTTGAGGAGCTACTTTGTAACGTGTACTTTCCACTCACAGAGTTATATTTTTCTTCTCAGAGAGGTTTCTGGAATCCCACTTGGAAAAAAAGCTACCAAGGGACATCAGGGAGTATATGGATGGCTTTATTGAAAAAGGAAACATCCTCAGACAAATACTTTAAAGAAGCTTTCTGTGAAACTGATTTGTGACAGACATGTCTATTCGTCTCACATAGATAAAAGTTTCTTTCTATTATGCAGTTTTGAAACTGCGTCACGGATGGATTTTCGAAGGGACGTTCAGGAGTGCATTCAGGCCTGTGATGAAATAGGAAATATCTTCAGATAAAAACTGGAGAGAAGCTTTCTGAGAAATAGTGTGGTGATGTGTGTATTCCACTCATGGAGTTATACCTCTTTTCTTATAAGGCAGTGTTTGAACACTGTTCCTGTAACACTGAAAAAGTGATATTACTGCACTCTGACGTGTGCATTCATTTCAGAGTGTTAAAGCTTACACTACGTTGCCCAGTTTGCTAACTCTGTCCTTGAGGAATCTGTGAAGGGATATTAAGTGGCGCCTGGAGGCTTGTGGAGAGAAAGGAAACGTCTTCCGATGTAAACTGGAGAGAAGATTTGGAGCAACTGCTTTGTGATGTGTGTATTCATCTCATAGAGTTAAGTCATTCTTTGTATTGAACAGATTGAAATCACTTTTTCTGTGGAACCTGAGAAAGGACATTTGGGAACGCCCTTAAGATAATGCTGAAAAATAAATGTCCTCCGATGAAAACCAGAAGGAAACTTTCTGTGAAGCTGCTCTAGGTCATGTGAAGTCCACTCTCACAGTTATGCTTTTGTTTTCATTGAGCAGTACTCTCTCACTGTTTTAGATTAGTCAGCTAAGGGATACTCGGGAGCGCTTTGAGGCTTATGATGAAAACAGAAATATCTTCAGACAGGTACTGGAGAGAAGATTTCCGAGGAGCTGCTTTGTGACATGTGCATTCCACTTACAGAGTTATGCTTTTCTTCTCATAGTGGATTGGGGAATCCCGTTTGGAGAAAAAGCTACCAGGGGACATTTGGGAGTATATGGATGGCTATGGCGAAAAAGAAAATATCCTCAGACAAAAACTGGAAAAAAGCTCTCTGTGAAACTGCTTTGTGATAGATATGTCTACTCATCTCACATAGATAATACTTTCTTTCTATTATGCAGTTTTGAAACTGCGTCATGGATGGATTTGCGAAGAGACATTCAGGAGCACATTCAGGCCTGTGGGGAAATAGGAAATATCTTCAGATAAAAACTGGAGAGAATCTTTCTGCGAAACTGCTTTGTGATGTGTGCATTCCACTCAGAGAGGTATACATCTTTTCTCATAAGGCAGTGTTTGAACACTCTTCCTGTAAAACTGAAAAAGTGATATATTGCAGTGCATTGAAGACTACGGTGAAAAGTGAAATATTCTGAAGTAAAACCCAGAAAGAAGCGTTCCAAGAAACTTCTCTCTGACGTGTGCATTCATTTCAAAGTGTTGAAGCTTACGCTGCACTGCCCAATTTGGAAACTCTGTCTTTGAGGAATCTGTGAAGGGATATTAAATTGTGTCCGGAGGCCTGTGGTGAGAAGGTAAACGTCTTCCAGTGAAAACTGGAGAGAAGCTTTCAGAGGAACTGCATTGTGATGTGTGTATTCCTCTCATAGAGTTAAATCATTCTTTGCATTGAGCAGTTTGAAATCACTGTTTCTGTGGAACCTGAGAAAGGATGTTTGGGAATACCCTTAAGAATATGCTGAAAAAGTAAAGCATTCTACTCAGGGAGTTATACCTCTTTTCTCATAAGTCAGTGTTTGAACACTGTTCCTATAAAACTGAAAAAGTGATATTTTGCAGCACATTGAAGACTGAGGTGAAAAATGAACTACCTTGAAGTAAAACTCAGAAAGAAGCATTCCAGGAAACTGTTCTCCGACGTGTGCATTCATTTCAGAGTGTTAAAGCTTACACTAAGCTGCCCAGTTTGGAAACTCTGCCTTTGAGGGATCTGTGAAGGGATATTAAGTGGCGCCCAGAGGCTTTTGGTGAGAAAGGAAACGTCTTCTGATGTAAACTGGAGAGAAGCTTTCACAGCAACTGCTTTGTGATGTGTACATTCATCTAATAGAGTTAAATCATTCTTTGGATTGAGCACTTTGAAATAACTGTTTCTGTGGAACCTAAGAAAGGACATTTGGGAACGCTCTTAAGAATATGCTGAAAAAGAAATACCTTCCGATAAAAACCAGAAGTAAACTTTCTGTGAAACTGCTCTAGGTCCTGTGAATTCCACTCGCACAGTTAAGCTTCTGTTTTCATTGAGCAGTATTCCAACTCTGTTTTTGTTTAGTCAGCTAAGGGATACTTGGGAGCGCTTTGGGGCTTATGGTTAAAACAGAAATATCTTCAGATAGGAAGTGGAGAGAAGATTTCCGAGGAGCTGCTTTGGGTTGTGTGCATTCCACTCAGAGAGTTTTACTTTTCTTCTCACAGTGGATTGAGGAATCCCATTTGGAGAAAAAGTTACCAGGGGATATTCAGGAGTATATGGACGGCTGTGGTGAAAAAGGAAACATCCTCAAACAAAAACTGGAAAGAAGCTTTCTGTGAAACTGCTTTGCAATAGAAATGTCTGTTCATCTCACATAGATAAAATTTCTTTCTATCACAAAGTTTTGAAACTGTGTCATCGACGGAATTGCGATGGGACATTTGAGAGCACATTCAGTCCTGTGCGGTAATAGGAAATATCTTCAGATAAAAACTGGAGAGAATTTTCCTGAGAAACTACTTTGTGACGTGTGCCTTCCACTCAGGGAGTTGTACCTCTTTTCTCATAAGGCAGTGTTTAAACACTGTTCCTGTAAAACTGAAAAAGTGTTATTTTGCAGTGCATTGAAGACTATGGTGATAAGTCAAATATCCTGAGATAAAACCCAGCTAGAAGCGTTCCAACAAGCTGCTCTCTGACGTATGCATGCATTTCAGAGAGTTAAAGCTTACACTACGTTGTCCAGTTTCGAAACTCTGTCTTTGAGAAATCTGTGAAGGCATATTAAGTGGCGCCTTGATGTTTATGGTTAAAAAGAAAACGTCTTCCGATGAAAATTGGACACAAGCTTTCGGAGCAACAGCTTTGTGTTGTGTACATTCATCTCATAGAGTTAAATCATTCTTTGGATTGAGCAGTTTAAATCACAGTTTCTGTGGAACCTGAGAAAGGACATTTGGTAATGAACTTAAGAATATGCTGAAAAAGAAATATCCTCCAATAAAAACCAGAAGGAAACTTTCTGTGAAACTCCTCTAGATCACGTGAATTCCTCTCACACAGTTTAGCTTCTGTTTTCATTGAGCAGTATTCTCACACTGTTTTAGGTTAGTCAGCTAAGGGATACTCAGGAGCACTCTGAGGCTTAAGGTGAAAACGGAAATATCTTCAGATAGATACTGGACAGAAGATTTGAGAGGAGTTGTTTTGTGACGTGTGCATTCTACTCACAGGTTTATACTTTTCTTCTCATAGACGATTGGGGACTTCCGTCTGCAGAAAAAGCTACCAGTGGACTTTGGAGATCATATGCACAGGGATGGTGAAAAAGGAAATATTTTCAGACGAAAACTGGAAAGAAACTTTCTGTGAAACTGATTTGTGATAGATATGTATATTCACCCCAAAAAGATAAAACTTTCTTTCTATTACTCAGTTTTGAAACTGCGTCTTGGATGGATTTGCAAAGGGACATTCGGGGGCACATTCAAGCCTCTGATGAAATAGGAGATACCTTCAGATAGAAACTGGAAAGAAGCTTTCTGAGAAACGGCTTTGTGATGTGTGCATTCCACTCAGGAAGTTATACCTCTTTTCTCAGGAGGCAGTGTTTGAATACTGTTCCTGTAAAACTGAAAAAGTGATCTTTTGCAGCACATTGAAGACTATGGTGAAAAGTGAAATATCCTGAAACAAAACGTAGAAAGAAGCATACCAAGAAACTACTCTCTGACATGTGCATTCATGTCGGAGAGCTAAAGCCTATACTACGTTGCCCAGTTTGGTTACTCTGTCTTTGAGGAATCTGTGTAGGGATATTAAGTGGCACCTGGCAGCTTGTGGTGAGGAACGAATCATCTTCCGAAGAAAACTGGAGAGAAGTTTTTGGAGCAACTGCTTTGTGATGTGTGTATTCATCTCATAGAGTTAAATCATTCTTTGGATTGAGCAGTTTGAAATCAGTGTTTTTGTGGAACCTGAGAAAGGTTATTTGGGAACGCTCTTAAGAATATGCTAAAAAGAAACACACTCCGATAAAAACCAGAAGGAAACATTCTGTGAAACTGCTCTAGGTCACGTGAATTCCACTCACACGGTTCAGGATCTGTTTTCATTGAGCAGTATTCTAACACTGTTTTAGGTTAGCCAGTTAAGGGATACTCGGTAGCGTTTTGAGGCTTCCGGTGAAAACGTAAATATCTTCAGACAGATATTGGAGAGAAAATTTCGAGGAGCTACTTTGTGATGTACACTTTCCACTCACAGAGTTATACTTTTCTTCTCAGAGAGGTTTGTGGAATCCTGCTTGGAGAAAAGCTACCAGGGGACATCCAGGAGTATATGGATGGCTATGCTGAAAAAGGAAATATCCGTAGACAAAAAGTTTAAAGAAGCTTTCTGTGAAACTGTTTTGTGGTAAATATGTCTATTCATCTCACATAGATAAAACTTAATTTCTATTACACAGTTTTGAAACTGCATCATGGTCGGATTCGCGAAGGGACATTCGGGAGTACATTCAGGCCGGTAGGGAAATATGACATATCTGCAGATAAAAACTGGAGAGAAGCATTCTGAAAACTACTTTGTGATGTGTGCATTCCATACAGGGAGTTATACCTCTTTTCTCATAAGACAGTGTTTGAACACTGTTCCTGTAACACTGAAAAAGTGATATTTTGCAGCATATTGAACTCTATAGCGAAAAGTGAAATATCCTGAAATAAAACCCAGAAAAAATCATTCCGAGAAACTGCTCTCTGACGTGTGCATTCATTTCAGAGAGTTAAAGCTTACACTACATTGCCCAGTTTGGAAACTCTATCTTTGAGTAATCTGTGAAGGAATATTAAATGGGGCCCAGAAGCTTGTGGTGAGAATGGAAACGTCTTCCGATGAAAACTGGAGAGAAGCTTTCAGAGCGACTGCTTTGTGATGTGTGTATTCATCTCATACAGTTAAATCATTCTTCGGATTAAGCAGCCTGAAATCACTGTTTCTGCGGAACCTGAGAAAGGACATTTGAGAATGCTCTTAAGAATATAATGAGAAAGAAATACTCTCCCATAAAAACCAGAAGAAAACTTTCAGTGAAACTGCTCTAGGTCAAGTGAATTCCACTCACACAGTTAAGCTTCTGTTTTCATTGGGCATATTCTCATACTGTTTTTGCTTAGTCAGCTAAGGAATACTCGGGAGCACTTTGAGGCTTATGGTGAAAACGGAAATAACTTCAGATAGGTACTGAATAGAAGATCTCCGAGGAGTTGCTTTTTGAGGTGTGCATTCCACTCACAGAGTTATACTTTCTTTCTCAGAGAGGATTACAGAATCCCGTTTGGAGAAAAAGCTACCAGGGGGCATTTGGAAATATATGGACGGCTATGGTGAAAAAGGAAATATCCTCAGACAAAAACTGGAAAGAAGCTTTCTGTGACACTGCTTTGCGATAGATATGTCTATTCATGTCACATAGATAAAACTTTCTTTCTATTACACAGTTTTGAAACTGCGTCATGGACAGATTTGTGAAGGGACATTGGGGAGCACATTCAGGCCTCTGGGGAAATAGGAGATATCCTCAGATAAAAACTGGAGAGAAGCTTTCTGAGAAAATGCTTTGTTATGTGTGCATTCCACTAAGGGAGTTATGCTTCTTTTCTCATAAGGCAGTGTTTGAACACTGTTCCTGTAAATCTGAGAAAGTAATATTTTACAGTGCTTTGTAGACTATGGCAAAAAGTGAAATATCCTGAAATAAAACCCAGAGAGAAGCGTTCCAAGAAATTGCTCTCTAACGTGTGTATTCGTTTCAGAGAGTTAAAGCTTACACTACGTTGCCAGTTTGGCAACTCTGTCTGTGAGGAATCTGTGTACTGATATTAATTAGCACATGGAGGCTCGTGGTGAGAAAGGAAACGTCTTCCATTGAAAATTGGAGTGAAGATTTCAGAGCAACTGCTTTGTGATGTGTGTATTCATCTCATAGAGTTAAATCATTCTTTGATTTGAGTAGTTTGAAATCACTGTTTCTTTGGAACCTGAGAAAGGACATTTGGGAACGCTTTTAAGAATATGCTGAAAAAGAAAAACACTGCGATAAAAACCAGAAGGAAACTTTCTGTGAAACTGCTTTAGGTCACGTGAAGTTAACTCACACAGTTAAGCTTCTGTTTTCATTGAGCTGTATTCTAACACTGTTTTAGGTTAGTCTGCTAAGGGACTCTCAGGAGCTCTTTGAGGCTTATGGTGAAAACGGAAATATCTTCAGATAGATACTGGAGAGAAGATTTCCGAGGAGCTGCTTTGTGACGTGAGTATTCCACTCACAGAGTTATACTTTTCTTCTCATAGAGTATTGGGGTATCCCTTTTGGGCAAAAAGCTACCAGGGGACATTCGGGCATATATGGACTGCTATGATGAAAAAGGAAACATCCTCAGACAAAAACTGGAAAGAAGCTTTCTGTGAAACTGCTTTGTGATAGACATATCTATTCATTTCACATAGATAAATCTTTCCTTCTCTTACGCAGTTTTGAAACTGGGACATAGACGGATTCATGAAGGGACGTTCGGGAACACATTCAGGCCTGTGGGGATATAGGAAATATCTTCAGATAAAAACAGAAGAGAAGTTTTCTGAGAAACTGCTTTGTGATGTGTGTATTCCACTCAGGAAGTTATACCTCTTTTCTCATAAGGCAGTGTTTGAACACTTCCTGTAAAACTGAAACAGTGATATTTTGCAGGGCATTGAAGACCATGGAGAAAAGTGAAATATCCTGGAATAAAACACAGAAAGAAACATTCCAAGAAACTACTCTCTGACGTGAGCATTCATTTCAGAGAGTTTAAGCTTACACTATGTTGCCCAGTTTGGAAACTCTGTCTTTAAGGAATCTGTGAAGGGATATTAAGTGGAGCCTGGAGGCTAGTGGTGAGAAAGGAAACGTCTTCTGATGAAAACTGGAGAGAAGCTTTTGGAGCCACTGTTTTGTGATGTGTGTATTCATCTCATAGAGTTTAATCATTCTTTGGATTGAGCTGTTTGTAATCACCGTTTTTGTTCAACCTGAGAAAGGACATTTGAGAACGCTCTTAAAAATATGCTGAAAAAGAAAAACACTGCGACAAAAACCAGAAGGAAACTTTCTGTGAAACTGCTTTAGGTCACGTGAATTCCACTCGCACATTTAAGCTTCTGTTTTCATAGAGCAGTATTCTAACACTGGTTTTGGTTAGTCAGCTAAGGGATACTCAGTAGCGCTTTGAGGCTTGCGGTGAAAACGGAAATATCTGCAGATTAGATACTGGAGAGAAGATTTCCTAGGAGCTGCTTTGTGACGTGTGCATTCCACTCACAGACTTATTCTTTTCTTTTCATAGAGTTTTGGGGCATCCCATTCATAGAAAACGTTAGCAGGGGCCATTCTGGAGTATATGGACAGCTTCTGTGAAAAAGGAAATATTCTTAGACAAACTGAAAAGAAGATTTCTCTGAAACTGCTTTGGGATGGATATGTCTATTCATCTCACATAGATAAAACTTTCTATTACACAGTTTTGAAACTGCATCATGGACGGATTTGCAAAGGGACATTCGGGAGCACATTCAGGCCTGTGGGGAAGTAGAAAATATCTTCAAATACAAACTGGGAGTAGCTTTCCGAGACACAAATTTGTGATGTGTGCATTCCACTCAGGGAGTTATATCTATTTTTTCACAAGGCAGTATTTGAACACTGTTTCTGTAAAAATGAAAAAGTGATGTTTTGCAACGCTTTGAAGACTATGGTGAAAAGTGAAATATCCCAAAATAAAACCCAGAAAGAAGCATTCCAAGAAACTGCTGTCTGACGTGTGCATTCATTTCAGAGAGTTAGAGCTTACACTACATTGCTCAGTTTCGAAACTCTGTCTCAGGAATCTGTGAAGGGATATTAAGTAACTCACGGAGGTTTCTGGTGAGAAAGAAAACGTCTTCCGATGAAAACTGGACAGAAGCTTCTGGAGCAACTGGTTTGTGATGTGTGTATTCATCTCATAGAGTTAAATCCTTCTTTGTATAGAGCAGCTTGAAATCACTCTTTCTGTGGAACCTGAAAAGGCCATTTGGGAACGCTCTTAAGAATATGCAGAAAAAGAAATACCCTCTGATAAAAACTAGAAGAAAACTTTCTGTGATACTGCTCTAGGTCACTTGAAGTCCACTGGCACAGTTAAGCTTCTGTTTTCATTGAGCAGTATTCTAACATTCTTTCAGGTTGTCAGTAAGGAATACTCAGGAGGGCTTTAAGGCTTACGGTGAAAACGGAAATATATTCAGATAGATACTGGATAGAAGATTTCCGAGGAGCTGCTTTGTGACGTGGGCATTTCACTCACAGAGTTATACCTTTCTTGTCATAGAGGATTGAGGAATACCGTTTCTAGGAAAACACTACCAGGAGACTTTTGGGAGTATATGGACAGCTGAGGTGAAAAAGGAAGTATCCTCAGACAAAAACTGAAAAGAAGCTTTGTGTGTAACTGTTTTGTGATAGATATGGCTATTCATCTCACATAAATAAAACTTTCTTTCTATTACGGAGTTTTGAAACTGCATCATGGACGGATTCGTGAAGAGACATTCAGGAGCGCATTCAGTAACGTGGGGTAATAGGAGATTTCTTCAGATAAAAACTGGAGAGAAGCTTTCTGAGAAACTGCTTTGTGATATGTGCATTCCACTCAGTGAGTGATACCTCTTTTCTCATAAGACAGGTTTGAACACTGTTCCTGTAAAACTGAAAAGGTGATATTTTACAGAGCATTGAAGACTATGGAGAAAAGTGAAATATCCAGAAATAAAACCCAGAAAGAAGTATTAAAAGAAAGTGTTCTCTGACGTGTGCATTCATTTCAGAGAGTTAAAGCTTACACTACATTGCCCAGTTTGAAAACTCTGTCTTCAAGGAATCTATGAAGGGATATTAAGTGGCGCACAGAGTCTTGTGGTGAGAAAGAAATCGTCTTCCCATGAGAACTGGAGAGAAGCTTTTGGAGAAACTGTTTTGTGATGTGTGTATTCATCTCATGGAGTTATATCATTCTATGGATAGAGCAGCTTGTAATCATTATTTCTGTGTAACCTGAGAAAGTACATTTATAAACACTCTTAAGAATATGCTGAAAAAGAAATACCCTCCGATAAAAACCAGAAGGAAATTTTCTGTGAAACTGCTCTAGGTCACGTGCATTCCACTCACACAGTTAAGTTTCTGTTTCATTGAGCAATATTCTAACACTCTTATAGGTTAGTCAGCTAAGGGATACTCAGGAGCGCTTTGAGGCATATGGTGAAGAAGGAAATATCTTCAGATAGATACTGGAGAGACGATTTTCGATGAGCTGCTTTGTGAGGTTTGCTTTCTATTCAAAGAGTTATACTTTTCCTTTCAAAGAGGATTGGGGAATCCCGCTTGGTGAAAAAGCAACCAGGGGACATTTGGGAGTATATGGACGGCTTTGGTGAAAAAGGAAATATCCTCAGACAAAAACTGGAAAGAAGCTTTCTGTGAAACTACATTGTGATATATGTGTCTATTCATCTCACATAGATAAAACCTTCATTCCATTACAGAGTTCTGAAACTGCATCATGGACGGATTTGTGAAGGGACATTCAGGAGCACATTCAGGCCTGTGGGGAAATAGGAGATATCTTCAGATAAAAACAGAGAGAAGCTTTCTGAGAAACTGCTTTGTGATGTGTGAATTCCACTCAGGGAGTTATACCTCTTTTCTCATAAGACAGTGTTTGAACACTGTTCCTGTAAAACTGAAAAAGTGACATTTTGCAGCACATTTGAGACTATGGAGAAAAGTGAAATATCCTGAAATAAAAACCAGAAAGAAGCATTCCAAGAGACTGTTCTCTGACGTGTGCATTCATTTCAGAGAGTGAAAGCTTACACTACGATGCCCAGTTTGGAAACTCTGTCTTTGAGGAATTGTTGAAGGGATATTAAGTGGCACCTGGAGGTTGTGGTGAGAAAGTAATCGTCTTCCGATGAAAACTGGAGAGAAGCTTTCGGAGCACCTGCTTGGTGATGTGTGTATTCATCTCATAGAGTTTCATCATTCTTTGGATTGAGCAGTTTGGAATCACTGTTTCTGTGGAATCTGAGAAAGGACATTTGTGAATGCTGTTATAAATAAGCTGAAAAACAAATACCCTCTAATGAAAAATGGAAGGAATCTTTCTGTGAAACTGCTCTAGGTCAGGTGAAGTCCACTCGCACAGTTAAGGTTCTATTTTCATTGAGAAGTATTCTAACACTGTTTTAGATTAGTCAGCTAAGGGATACTCGGGAACGCTTTGAGGCTTATGGTGAAAACGGAAATACCTTCAGATAGATACTGGTGAGATGATTTCTGAGGAGCTGCTTTGTGACGTGTGCATTCCACTCACAGAGTTATACTTTTCTTCTCATAGAGGATTGGGGAATCCTGTTTGGAGAAAAAGCTACCAGGGGACATTCGGGAGTAAATGGACGGCTGTGGTGAAAAAGGAAATATCCTCAGACAAAAACTGGAAAGAAGCTTTCTGTGAAACTGCTTTCTGATAGATATGTCTACTCATCTCACATAAATAAAATAATCTTTCTATTATGCAGTTTTGAAACTGCGTCATGGAGGGATTCGAGAAGGGACATTCGGGAGCACATTCAGACCTGTGGGAAAGTAGGAAGTACCTTGAGATAAAAACAGGAGAGTAGCTTTCCGAGACACAACTTTGTGATGTGTGCATTCCACTCAGGGAGTTATACTTTTTTTCTCATAAGGCAGTCTTTGAACACTGTTCCTGTAAAACTGAAAAAGTGATATTTTACAGCTTTTTGAAGACTATGGCTAAAAGTGAAATATCCTGAAATAAAACCCAGAAAGAAGCGTTCCAAGAAACTGCTCTCTTACGTGTGCATTCATTTCAGAGAGTTAAAGCTTACACTACGTTGCCTAGTTTGGAATCTCTGTCGTTGATTAATCTGTGAACTGATATTAAGTGGCGCCTGGAGGCTTCTGGTGTGAAAGGAAACGTCTTCCGATGAAAACTGGAGGGAAGCTTTTGGAGAAACTGCTTTGTGATGACTGCATTCATCTCATTGAGTTAAATCATTCCTTGGATTGAGAGGTTAGAAATCACTGTTTCTGTGGAACCTGAGAAAGGACATTTGGGAACGCTCTTAAGAATATGCTGAAAAAGAAATACCCTCCAACAAAAAGCAGAAGGAAACATTCTGTGAAACTGCTTTATGACACGTGAAGTCCACTCGCACAGTTAAGCTTCTGTGTTCATTGAGCAGTATTCGAACACTCTTTTAGGTTATTCAGCTTTGCAAAACTCGGGAGCGCTTTCAGGCTTATGGTGAAAACGGAAATATCTGCAGATAGATACTGGAGAGAAGACTTCTGAGGATCTGCTTTGTGACGTGTCCATTCCACTCACCGAGTTATACTTTTCTTCTCACAGAGGATTGGGGAATCCCGTTTGGACAAAAAGCTACCAGAGGACATTCAGGAGTATGTGGACAGCTATGGTGAAAAAGGAAATATCCTCAGACAAAAACCGGCAGGAAGCTTTCTGTGAAACTGCTTTATGATAGATACGTCTATTCATCTCAATAGATAAAATATTCCTTCTATTATGCAGTTTTGAAACTGCATCATGAACGGATTCGGGAAGGGACATTCAGGAGCACATTCTGGCCTGTGGAGTAACAGGAGATATCTTCAGATAAAAACACGAGAGGAGCTTTCTGAGAAACTTCTTTGTGGTGTGTATATTCCACTCAGGGAGTTATACCTCTTTTCTCATAAGGCTCTGTTTGAACACTGTTCCTGTAAAACTGAAAAAAATGTTATTTTGCAGTGCATTGAAGACTATGGGGAAAAGTAAAATACCCTGAAATAAAAACCAGAAAGAAGCGTTCCAAGAAACTGCTTTCTGACGTGTGCATTCATTTCGGACAGTTAAAGCTTACACTAAGTTGCCCAGTTTGGAAACTTTGTCTTTGAGGAATCTGTGAGGGAATATTAAGTGGGGCATGGAAGCTTGTGGTGAGAAAGGAGACATCTTCTGATGAAAATTGGAGTGAAGCTTTCAGAGCAACTGCTTTGTGACGTGTGTATTCATCTCACAGAGTTAAATCATTCTTCCGATTGAGCAGTTTGAAATCACTGTTTCTGCGGAGACTGAGAAAGGACATTTGGGAAGGCTCTTAAGAATATGCTGAAAAAGAAGTACCCTACGATGAAAACCAGAAGGAATCTTTCTGTGAAACTGCTCTAGGTCAGGTGAAGTCCACTCGCACAGTTAAGCTTCTGTTTTCATTGAGCAGTATTCTAACACTGTTTTAGGTTAGTTAGCTAAGGGATACTCGGGAGCGCTTTGAGGCTTACGTTAAAAACGAAAATATCTTCAGGTAGATACTGGAGAGAAGATTTGAGAGGAGATGTTTTGTGATGTGTACATTCCACTCACAAGTTTGTACTCTTCTTCTCATAGGCGATTGGGGATTCCCGTCTAGAGAAAAAGCTACCAGTGGACTTTGAAGAGTATATGCATGGCTATGGTGAAAAAGGAAATGTCCTCAGACAAAAACTGGAAAGAAGCTTTCTATGAAACTGCTTTGTGATAGATATGTCTATTCATCTCACAAAGATAAAACTTTATTTCTATTACACAGTTTTGATATTGCGTCTTGGACGGATTTGCGAAGGGACATTTGGGAGCACATTCAGGCCTGTGATGAAATACGAGATATCTTGAGATAAAAACTGGAGAGAAGCTTTCTGAGAAACGGCTTTGTGATGAGTGCATTCCACTCAGGGAGTTATACCTCTCTTCTCAGAAGGCAGTGTTTGAAAACTGTTCCTGTAAAACTGAGAAAGTGATATTTTGAAGTGCTTTGAAGAGTATGGCGAAAAGTGAAATATCCTGAAATGAAACCCAGAAAGAAGCATTCCAAGAAACTGCTCTCTGAAGTTTGCATTCATTTCAGAGAGTTAAAGCCTACACTACATTGCCCAGTTTGGAAATTCTGTCTTTGAGGAATCTGGCAGTGGAGCCTGGAGGCTTGTGGGGAGAAAGGAAACATCTTCCGATGAAAACTGGATGGAAGCTTTAGGAGCAACTGCTTTGTGATATGTGTATTCATCACATTGAGTTTAATCATTCTTTGGATTACGCAATTTGAAATCACTGTTTCTGTGGAACCTGAGAAAGGACATTTGGGAAAGCTCTTAAGAATATGCTGAGAAAGAAATACCCTCCAATAAAAACCGGAAGGAAACATTCTGTGAAACTGCTTTATGTCACGTGACGTCTACTCACACAGTCAAGCTTCTGTTTCCATTGAGCAGTATTCTAACACTGTTTTAGGTTAGTCAGCTAAGGGATACTCGGGAGCGCTTTGTGGCTTATGGTGAAAACGGAAATATCTTCAGATAGATACTACAGAGAAGATTTCCGAGGAGCTGCTTTGTGACGTGTGTTTTCCACTCACAGAATTATAATTTCCTTCTCAGATAGGATTAGGGAATCCCGTTTGGAGATTCATCTCATAGAGTTAAATTATACCTTGGATTCCGCAGTTCGAAATCACTGTTTCTGTGGATCCTGAGAAAGGACATTTGGGAACACTTTTAAGAATATGCTGAAAAAGAATTACTCTCTGATAAAAACCAGAAGGAATCTTTCGGTGAAACTGCTCTAGGTCATGTGAATTCCACTCACACAGTTAAGCTTCCATTGTCATTGGGCAGTATTCTAACACTGTTATTGGTTAGTCAGCTAAGGAATACTCGGGATCGCTCTGAGACTTACGGTGAAAACGGAAATATCTTCAGATAGACACTTGAGTGAAGATCTCCGTGGAGCTGCTTTGTGACATGTGCATTCCACTCACAGTGTTATACTTTCCTTCTCAGACAGGATTGAGGAATCTCATTTAAAGAAAAAGCTACAAGGGGGCATTCGGGAGTATATGCATGGCTATGATGAAAAAGAAAGTATCCACAGACAAAAACTGGTAGCAAGCTTTCTGTGAAACTGCTTTGTGATAGATATGTCTATTCATCTCACATTTATAAAACTTTCTTTCTATTATGCAGTTTGAAACTACGTCATTCATGAAGGGACTTTTGGGAGCACATGCAGGGCTGTGGGGAAATAGCACATAACTTCAGATAAAAACTGGATAGAAGCTTTCTGAGAAAATGCTATGTGATGTTTGCATTCCACTCAGGGAGTTATACCTCTTTTCTCATAAGGCAGTGTTTCAACACTGTTCATATAAAACTGAAAAAGTGATACTTTGCAGCGCATTGAAGACTATGGTAAAAAGTGAAATCCGGAAACAAAACCCAGAAAGAAGTATTGCTCGAAAATGCTCTCTGACGTGTGCATTCATTTCAGAGAGTTAAATCTTACACTACGTTGCCCCGATTGGAAACTCTGTCTTTGAGGAATCTGTCAAGGGATATCAAGTGGCACCCAGGGACTTGTGGTGAGAAGGGAAACCTCTTCCACTGAAAACTGGAGGGAAGCTTTCGGAGCAACTGCTTTGTATTGTGTGTATTCATTTCATAGAGTTTAATCATCCTTTGAATTGAGCTGTTTGTCATCACTGTTTCTGTGGAATGTGAGAAAGGACATTTGGGAATACTCTTAAGAATACGCTGAAAAAGAAATACCCCACAATAAAAACCATAAGGAAACTTCCTGTGAAATTGCTCTAGGTCACGTGAAGTCCACTCACAGAATTAAGCTTCTGTTTTCATTGGGCAATATTCTTACACTGTTTTAGGTTAGTCAGCTAAAGGATACTCGGGAGCACTTTGAGGCTTACAGTGAAAGTGGAAATAGCTTTAGATAGATACTGGAGAGAAGATTTCCGAGGAGCTGATTTGTGACGTGTGCATTCCACTCACAGACTTACACTTTTCTTCTCATAGAGGATTGAGGAATCCCGTTTGGAGAAAAAGTTACCAGGGGACATTCGGGAGTATATGGACGGCTATGGTGAAAAAGGAAATATCCTCAACAAAAACTGGAAAGAAGCTTTCTGTGAAACTGCTTTGTGATAGACATATCTATTCATCTCACATAGATAAAACCTTCTTTCTATTACGCAGTTTTGAAACTGCGTCATGAACGGATTCGCGAAGGGACATAAGGGAGAATATTCAGGCCTGTGTGGAAATAGGAAATATCTTCAGATAAAAACTGGAGAGAAGCTTTCTGAGAAACTGCTTTGTTTTGTGTGCATTCCACTCAGGGACTTATACCTCTTTTCTCGTAAGGCAGTGTTTGAACACTGTTCCTGTAAAACTGAAAAAATGATATTTTGCAGCGCATTGAAGACAACGGTGAAAAGTGAAATATCCTGAAATAAAACCCTGAAAGATGCATTCCAAGAAACTGCTCTGACGTGTGCATTCATTTGAGAGAGTTAAAGATTAATCTACCTTGCCCAGTTTGGAAACTTTGTCTTTGAGGAATCTGTGAAAGTATGTTAACTGGTGCCTGGAGGCTTGCGGTGACAAAGGAAACGACTTCCTTTGAAAACTGGAGAGAAGCTTTCAGAGCAACTGCCTTGTGGTGTCTGTATTCATCTCATAGAGTTAAAGCATTCTGTGGATTGAGCAGTTTGAAATCACTGTTTCTGTGGAACCTGAGAAAGGACATTTGGGAACGCTCTTAAGAATATGCTGAAAAAGAAATACCCTCCAATAAAAACCAGAAGGAAACTTTCTGTGAAACTGCTCTAGGTCACGTGAAGTGCACTCACACAGTTAATCTTCTGTTTTCATTGAGTAATATTCTAACACTGTTTTTGCTTACTTAGCTGAGGGATACTCAGGAGCTCTTTGATGCTTACAGTGATAATGGAAATATCTTCATATAGATACTGGAGAGAAGATTTCCGAGAAGCTATTTTGTGATGTGTACATTCCACTTACAGAGTTATAATTTTTTTTTAGGGTATTGGGGTATGCCGTTTGGAGAAAACGCTACCAGGGAACATTTGGGAGTATATGGATGGCTATACTGAAAAAGGAAAGATCCTCAGACAAACTGGAAAGAAGCTTTCTGTGCAACTGCTTTGAAATAGATATGTTTATTCATCTCACATAGATAAAATGTTATTTCTATTACGCAGTTTTGAAACTGCATCATGGACGGATTCACAAAGGGACATTCGGGAGCATATTCTGGCCTATGGAGAAAAAGGAGATATATTCAGATAAAAGCAGGAGAGAAGCTTTCTGAGAGACTGCTTTGTGGTACGTGCATTCCACTCAGGGTATTTTACCTTTTTCTCAAAAGGCAGTGTTTGAACACTCTTCTTGTAAAACCAAGAAAGCAATATGTACGAACGCATGAAAGACTATGGTGAAAAGTGAAATATCCTGAAATAAAACCCAGAAAGAAGCATTCCAAGAAACTGCTCTCTGACGTATGCATTCTTATCAGATGCTTAAAGCTTACACTACATTGCCCAGGTTGGAAACTCTGTCTTTTAGGAATCTGTGAAGGGATATTAAGTGGCGCTTGGAGGCTTGTGGTGAGAAAGGAAACGTCTTCCAATGAAAACTGGATAGAAGCTTTCGGAGAAATTACTTTGTGATGTGTTTATTCGTCTCATAGTGTTAAATCATTCTTTGTATTGAGCAGTTTGAAACCACTGTTTTTGTGGAACCTGAGAAAGGACATTTGGGATTGCTTTTAAGAATATGCTAAAAAAGAAATACCCTCTGATAAAAACCAGAAGGAAACTTTCTGTGAAACTTCTCTAGGTCACGTGAAGTCAACTCACACAGTTAAGTTTCTGTTTTCATTGAGCAGTATTCTAACACTGTTTTAGGTTAGTCAGCTAAGGGATACTCGGGAGCGCTTTCAGGCTTATAGTGAAAACGGAAATATCTTCAGATAGATACTGGAGAGAAGATTTCCCAGGAGCTGCTTTGTGACGTGAGCATTACACTCACAGATTTATACTTTTCTTCTCATAGAGGATTGGGAAATCCTGTGTGGAGAAAAGCTACCAGGGGACATTCGGGAGTATATGGACGGCTATGGTGAAAAAGGAATTAGGCTCAGACAAACACTGGAAAGAAGCTTTTTGTGAATCTGGTTTGTGATAGATATGTCGATTCATCTCACACAGATAAAGCTGTCTTTCTATTACGCAGTTTAGAAACTCCGCCATTTATGGATTCGCGAAGGGACATTCGGGAGCACATTCAGGACTACGATGAAAAAGGAGATACCTTCAGCTAAAAACTGGAGAGAAGCTTTCTGAGAAACTTCTTCGTGATGTGTGCATTCCACTCAGGGAGTTGTACCTCTTTTCTCATAAGGCAGTGTTTGAACACTGTTACTGTAAATCTGAAAGAGTGATATTTTGCCGCGCATTGAAGACTGTGGTGAAAAGTGAAAATCCGGAAATAAAATCCAGAAAGAAGCATTGCACGAAACTGCTCTTTGATGTGTGCATTCAATTCAGGGAGTTAAAGCTTTCACTACATTGCCCAGCTTGGAAACTGTCTTTGAGGAATCTGTGAAGGGATATAAAGTGGTGCACGGAGGTTTGTGGTGAGAAAGGAAAGGTCTTCCGATGAAAACTGGAGAGAAGCTTTTGGAGCAACTACTTTGTGATGTGTGTATTCAACTCGGAGAGTTAAATCATTCTTTGGATTGAGCAGTTTGAAATCACTGTTTCTCTGGAACCTGGGAAAGGACATTTGGGAATGCTCTTAAGAATATGCTGAACAAGAAATACTCTTCGATAAAAACCCAAAGGAAACTTTCTGTGAAAGTACTCTAGGTCACGTGAATTCCACTCACACAGTTTAACTTCAGTTTTCACTAAGAAGAATTCTAAAACTGTTTAAGCTAGTCACCTAAGGGATACTCGGGAGCGCTTTGAAGCTTACAGTGAAAACGGAAACATCTTCATAGATACTAGAGAGAAGATTTCCGAGGAGCTGCTTTGTGACATGTGCATTCCACTCACAGAGTTACACTTTTTTTTCAGAGAGCATTGGGGAATCCCGTTTGTAGAAAAGGCTACTAGGGGCCATTTGGGAGTATATGAAGAGCTATGGTGAAAACGGAAATATCCTCAGACAAAAACTGAAAAGGAGCTTTCTGTGAAACTGCTTTGTGATAACGATGTCTATTCATCTCACATAGATAAATCCTTCTTTCTATTACACCGTTTTGAAACTGTGTCATAGACCAATTCACGAAGGGACATCCGGGAGTACATTCAGGCCTGTAGGTTTATAGCAGATATCTTCAGAGAAAAACAGAAGAGATGCTTTCTGAGAAACTTTTTTGTGATGTGTACATTCCACTCAGGGAGTTGTACCTCTTTTCTCATAAGGCAGTGTTTGACACTGTTTCTGTAAAACTGAGAGTGTGATATTTTGCAGTGCATTGAAGACTACGGAGAAAAGTGAAATATGCTGGAATAAAACACAGAAAGAAACATTCCAAGAAACTGCTCTCTGACGTGTGCATTCATTTCAGAGAATTAAAGCTTACACTGCATTGCCCAGTTTGGAAACCCTGTATTTAAGGAATCTGTGAAGGGATATTGAGTGGCGCCCGGAGGTTTGTGGTGAGTAAGGAAACGTCTTCCGATGAGAAGTGGAGAGAAGCTTTCAGAGCTCTATGCTTTGGGATGTTTGTATTCATCTCATAGAGTTTCATCATTCTTTGGATTGAGCAGTTTGTAATCACTGTTTATGTGGAACCTCAGAAAGGACATTTGGGAATGCTCTTAAGATTATGCTGAAAAAGAAATACGTTCCAATAAAACCAGAAGGAAACTTTCTGTGAAACTGCTCTAGGTCACGTGAATTCCCCTTGCACAGATAAGCTTCTATTTCATTGAGCAGGATTCTAACACTGTTTTTGGTTAGTCAGCTAAGGAATACTCGGGAGTGCTTTGAGGCTTATGGTGAATATGGAAATATCTGCAGATAGATACTGGAGAGAAGATTTCCGAGGAGCTGCTTTGTGACGTGTGCATTGCACTCACAGAGTTATACTTTTCTTTTCATAGAGTTTTGAGGCATCTCGTTTGGAGAAATCGCTACCAGGGGCCATTCAGGAGTATATGGATGGCTATGGTGAAAAAGGAAATATCCTTAGACAAACTGTAAAGAAGATTTCTCTGAAACTGCTTTGTGATAGATATGTCTATTCATCTAACATAGGTAAACTTTCTTTCTATTATGTGGTTTTGAAACTGCGTCATGAACGGATTTAAAAAGGGACATTCTGGAGCACATTCAGGATGGTTGGGAAATAGGAATTATCTCCAGATAAAAACTGGAAGGAAGCTCTCTGAGAAACTGCTTTGTGATGTGTGCATTCCACTCAGGGAGTTATTCCTCTTTTCTCATAAGGTAGTGTTTGAACACCGTTCCTGTAAAACTGAAAAAGTGATATTTTGCACTGCATTGAAGACTATGGCGAAAAGTGAAATATCCTGCAATAAAACCCAGAAAGAAGTGTTCCAAGAAACTGCTCTCTAACGGGTGCATTCATTTCAGAGAGCTAAAGCTTACACTACGTTGCCCAGTTTGGAAACTCTGTCTTTGAGGAATCTGGGAAGGGATATTAAGTGGCGACCGGAGGCTTGTGTATAGAAAGGAAGCATCTTACAATGAAAACTGAAGAAAAGCTTTTGGGGCAACTGCTTTGTGATGTGTGTCTTCATCTCAAAGAGATAAATCATTCTTTTTAATCGAGCAGTTTGAAATCACTGTTTCTGTGGAACCTGAGAGAGGACATTTGGGAACGCTCTTAAGAATATGCTGAAAAACAAATACCCTCCAATACAAACCTGAAGGAAACGTTCTGTGAAACTGCTCTAGGTCACCTGAATTCCACTCAAACAGTTAAGCTTCTGTTTTCATTGAGACGTATTCTAACACTGTTTTAGGTTAGTCAACTAAGGGATACACGGGAGCGCTTTGAGGCTAACGATGAAAACAGAAATATATTCAGAGAGACGCTGGAGAGAAGATTTCCGAGGAGCTGTTTTGTGATGTGTGCATTCTTCTCACAGAGGATTGGGTAATCCCATTTGGAGAAAAAGTTACCATGGGACATTCAGGAGTATATGGACGGCTATGGTGAAAAAGGAAACATCCTCAGACAAAAACTGGAAAGAAGCTTTCTGTGAAACTGCTTTGGAAAATATATGTCTATTCATCTCACATAGATAAAATTTCCTTTCTATTACGTACTTTTGAAACTGCATCATGGACTGATTCGCAAACGGAATTTCAGGAGCACATTCAGGCCAGTGGGGAAATAGGAGATATGTTCAGCTAAAAACTGGAGAGAAGCTTTCTGAGAAACTGCTTAGTGATGTGTGCATTCCACTCAGGGAGCTATATCGCTTTTCTCATAAGGCAGGGTTTGAACACTGTTCCTGAAAAACTGAAAAAGTGATATTGTGCCACTCATTGAAGACTATGGCGAAAATTGACATATCTTGAAATAAAACTCTGAAAGAAGCGTTCCAAGAAATTGCTCTCTGACGTGTGCATTCATTTCAGAGAGTTAAAGCTTACACTATGTTGCAAATTATGGAAATTCTCTCTTTGAGGCATCTGTGAAGGGATGTTAAGTGGCACCCGGAGGCTTGTTGTGAGAAAGAAAACATCTTCCTATGAAAACTTGAGAGAAGCTTTCAGAGCAACTGCTTTGAGATGTGTGCATTCATCTCATAGAGTTAAATCATTCTTTGGATTGAGCAGTTTGAAATCATTGTTTCTGTGGAACCTGAGAAAGGACATTTGGGAACGCTCTTAGGAATATAGAGAAAAAGTAATACTCTCTGAAAGAAACCAGAAGGAAAATTTCTGTGAAACTGCTCTAGGTCACATGGATTTCACTCGCACAGTTAAGCTTCTCTTTTCACTGAGCAGTATTCTAACATTATTTTAGGTTAGTCAGCTAAGGGATACTCTTTAGCGCTTTGAGGCTTACGGTGAAAATGGAAATATCTTCAGATAGATACTGGAGGGAAGATTTCCGAGGAGATGCTTTGTGATGTGTACATTTCACTCACAGAGTTATACCTTTCTTCTCATAGAGAATTGGGGAATTCCGTTTGAAGAAAAAGCTACCAGATGACCTTTGGGAGTATATGGACTTCCATGGTAAAAAAGAAAGTATCCTCAGACAAACACTGGAAAGAAGCTTTCTGTGAAAGTGCTTTGGAAAAGATATGTCTATTCATCTCACATAGATAAAACTTTCTTTCTATTACGCAGTTTTGAAACTGTGTCATGAACGGATTCACGAAGGGACATTTGAGAGCACATTCAGGCCTGTCTGGAAATAGGAAATATCACCAGATAAAAACTGGAAGGAAGCTTTTTGAGAAACTGTTTTCTGATGTGTGCATTCCACTCAGGAAGTTATTTCTCTTTTCTCATAAGGCAGTGTTTGAACACTGTTCCTATAAAACTGAAAAAGTGATATTTTGCAGTGTATTGAAGACTATGGTGAAAAGTGACATATTCTGAAATAAAACCCAGAAAGAAACGTTCCAAGAAACTGCTTTCTGACGTGTGCATTCATTTCAGAGAGTTAAAGCATACACTGCGTTGCCCAGTTTGGAAACTCTGTCTTTGAGGAATCTGTGAAGGCATATTAAGTGGCACCTGGAGGCTTATGGTGAGAAAGGAAATGTCTTCCAATGAAAACTGGAGAAAAGCTTTCGGAGCAACTGCTTTCTGATGTGTGTATTCATCTCATAATGTTAAATCATTCTTTGGATTGAACAGTTTCAAATCACTTTTTCTTTGGAACTTGAGAAAGCACATTTGGGAACGCTCTTAAGAATATGCTGAAAAACAAATACCCTCCGATAAAAAACAGAAGGAAGCTTTATGTGAAACTTCTCTAGGTCACATGAAGTCCACTCCCACAGTTAAGCTTCTGTTTTCATTGAGCAGTATTCTAACACTGTATTGGGTTAGACAGCTAAGGGATTCTCGGGAGCTCTTTGAGGCTTATGGTGAAAATGTAAATATCTTCAGATAGATACTGGAGAGAAGACTTCCGAGGAGCTGCGAAATATCTTCAGATAGATACTGGAGAGAAGACTTCCGAGGAGCTGCTTTGTGTCGTGTGTATTCCACTCACAGAGTTATGCCTTTCTTCTCATAGAAGGTGGGGGAATCCCGTTAGGAGAAAATGCTACCAGGGGACATTCGGGAGTATGTGGATGGCTATGGTGAAAAAAGAAATATCCTTAGACAAAAACTGGAAAAAACTTTTCTGTGATACTTCTTTGTGATTGATATGTCTATTAATTTCACATAGATAAAACTTTCTTTCTATTACGCAGTTTTCAACTGGCGTCTTGGACGGATTCATGAAGGGACATTCGGGAGCACTTTTGGGACTGTGGGGAAATAGAAGATATCTTCAGATAAAAACTGGAGAGAAACTTTCTGAGAAACTGCTTTGTGATGTGTACATTCCACTCAGGAAGTTATACCTCTTTTCTCATAAGGCATTGTTTGAACACTGTTCCTGTAAAACTGAAAAAGTGATATTTTGCAGCGCATTGAAGACTATGGTGAAAAGTGAAATATCCAGAAATAAAACCAGAAAGAAGCATTCCAAGAATGTGCTCGCTGACGTGCACATTCATTTCAGAGAGTTAAAGCTTACACTACATTTCCAAGTATGGAAACTCTGTCTTTGAGGAATCTGGGAAGAGAAATTTAGGGGTGCCCGGAGGATTTGATGAGAAAGAAAACGTCTTCTGATGAAACCTGGAGAGAAGCTTTTGGAGCAACTGCTTTGTGATGTGTGTATTCATCTCATAGAGTTAAATCATTCTTTGGATTGAGCAGTTTGAAATCACTGTTTCCGTGGAACCTGAGAATGGACATTTGGGAACGCTCTTAGGAATATAAAGAAAAAGTAATACCCTCCGATGGAAACCAGAAGGAAATTCTCTGTGAAACTGCTCTAGGTCTCGTGACTTTCACTCGGACAGTTAAGCTTCTGTTTTCAATGAGCAGTATTCTGACACTGTTTTAGGTTAGTCAGCTAGGGGATACTCGTTAGCGCTTTGAGGCTTACGGTGAAAACGGAAATATCTTCAGATAGATACTGAAGAGAAGATTTCTGATGAGCTGCCTTGTGACGTGCACATTCCACTCACAGAATTATACCTTTTTTTTCATAGAGGACTGAGGAATCCCGTTTTTAAGAAAACGCTACCAGGGGACATTCGGGAGTATATGGACTTCTATGGTGAAAAAGGAAGTATCCTCAGACAAGAACTGGGAAGAAGCTTTCTCTGAAACTGCTTTGTGAGGGATATGTCTATTCATCTCACGTAGATAAAACTTTCTTTCTATTACACAGTTTTGAAACTGTGTGATGGACGGATTCGCAAAGGGACATTCAACAGCACATTCAGGCATCTGGGGAAACAGGAAATATCTCCAGATGAAAACTGGAGAGAAGCTTGCTATGACACTGCTTTGTGATGTCTGTATTCCACTCAGGGAGTTATACCTCTTTTCTCATAAGGCAGTGTTTGAACACTGTTCCTGTAAAACTGAAAAAGTGATATTTTGAGCACATTGAAGACTATGGCTAAAAGTGAAATATCCTGAAATAAAACCCAGAAAGAAGCATTCCAAGACTGTTCTCTGACATGTGCATTCACTTCAGAGAGTTAAAGTTTACAGTACATTGCTCAGTTTGGAAACTCTGTCTTTGAGGAATCTGTGAAGGGATATTAGGTGGCATCTGGAGCCTTGTGGTGAGAAAGGAAACGTCTTTTGATGAAAACTGGAGAGAAATTTTCGGAGCAACTGCTTTGTGATGTGTGTATTCATCTAATAGAGTTAAATCATTCTTTGGATTAAGCTGTTTGAAATCACTGTTTCTTTGGAACCTGAGAGAGGACATTTGAGAATGATCTGAAGAATATGCTGAGAAAGAAATTCATTGCAATAAAAACCGGACAGAAACTTTCTGTGAAACTGCTTTAGGTCACGTGAAGTGAAGTCGCACAGTTAAGCTTCTGTGTTCATTGAGCTGTATTCTAACAATGTTTTTGGTTAATCAGCTAAGGGTTACTAGGGAGCACTTTGAGGCTTACAGTGAAAACGGAAATATCTTCAGCTAGATACTGGAGAGACTTTAGAGAAGCTGCTTTGTGACATGTGCATTCCACCCTCAGAGTTATACTTTTCATCTCATAGAGGATTGGGAAATCACGTTTGGAGAAAAAGCTACCAGGGGACATTCGGAAGTATATGGATAGTTATGGTGAAAAAGGAAATATCCTCAGACAAAGTGGAAAGAAGCTTTCTGTGAAACTGCTTTGGGACAGATATGTCTATTCATCTCACATAGACAAAGCTTTCTTTCTCTTACGCAGTTTTTAAACTGCATCATTGACGGATTCACGAAGGGACCTTCGGGACACATTCTGGTCTGTAGGGAAATAGAAAAAGACTTGAGATAAAAACTGGAGAAAAGATTTCTGAAAAACTGCTTTGTGATGTGAGCATTCCAGTCAGGGACTTATACCTCTTTCAAATAAGGCAGTGTTTGAACACTGTTCCTGTAAAACTGAAAAGGTGATATTTTGCAGCACGTTGAAGACTGTGGTGAAAAGTGAAAATTTGGAAATAAAACCCAGAAAGAAGCATTGCACGAAACTGCTCTCTGACGTGTGCATTCATATCAGATGGTTAAAGTTTACACTACGTTGCTGATGTTGGAAACTTTGTCTTTGAGCGATCTGTGAAGGGATATTAAGTGGCGCTCAGAGGCTTGTGGTGAGAAAGGTAACGTCTTCTGATGAAAACTATAGAGAAGCTTTTAGAGCAACTGCTTTGTGATGTGTGTATTCATTTCATAGAGAAAAGTCATTGTTTGGATTGAGCAGTTTGAAATCACTGTTTCTGTGGAACCTCAGAAATGACATTTGGGAACGCTCTTAGAAATATACTGAAAAAGTAATACTCTCCGATAGAAACCAGAAGGAAAGTTTCTGTGAAACTGCTATAGGTCACGTGAATTCCACTAGCACAGTTTAGCTTCTGTTTTCGTTGAGCAGTATTCTAACACCGTTTTAGGTTAGTCAGTTAAGGGATACTCGGGAGTATTTTGAGGCTTACGGTGAAGAAGAAAATATATTCAGATGGTTACTGGAAAGAAGATTTCCGAGGAACTGCTTTGTGACGTGTGCATTCCACTCATAGAGTTATACCTTTCTTCCAATAGGGGATTGGGGAATTCCATTTAGGGAAAAGGCTACCAGGAAGCATTCGGGGGTATATGGGTAGCTATGGTGAAAAAGGAAGTATCCTCACAAAAACTGGAAAGAAGCTTTCTGTGGAACTGCTTTCTGATAGATACATCTATTCATCTCACATAGATAAACTTTCTTTCTATTACACAGTTATGAAACTGCATCATGGATTGATTCACGAAGGACATTCGGGAGCACATTCAAGACTGTGGGGAAATAGTAAATGTATCCAGATAAAAACTGGAGAGAAGCTTTCTGAGAAACTGCTTTGTGATTTGTGCATTCCACTCAGGGAGTTATTCCTCTTTTCTCATAAGGCACTGTTTGAACACTGTTCTTGTAAAACTGAAAAGGTGATATTTTGCAGCACATTGAAGACTATGGTGAAACGTGACATATCCTGAAATAAAACCCAAAAAGAAGCGTTTCAGGAAACAACTGTCTGACGTGTGCATTGATTTCAGAGAGTTAAAGCTTACACTATGTTACTAGGTTTGGAAGTCTTTGAGGAATCTGTGAAGGGATATTAAGTGGCACCCAGAGGTTTGTGGTGAGAAAGGAAACGTCTTCTGATGAAAACTGGAGAGAAGTTTTTGGGGCTGCTGCTTTGTGATGCGTGTACTCATCTCATAGAATTAAATCATTCTTTTTAATTGAGCAGTTTGAAATCACTGTTTCTGTGGAACTTGAGAAAGGACATTTGGGAATGCTCTTAATAATATGCTGAAAAAGAAATACCCTCCGATACAAACCAGAAGGAATCCTTCTGTGAAACTGCTCTAGGTCACCTGAATTCCACTTGCACAGTCAAGCTTCTGTTTTCATTGAGCAATATTCTAACACTGTTTTAGGTTAGTCAGCTAAGGGATACTCGGGAGCGCTTTCATGCTTCCGTGAAAACGGAAATATCTTCAGATATATACTGGAGAGAAGATTTCCGAGGAGCTGCATTGTGACATGTGCATTCCACTCAAAGAGTTATACTTTTCTTCTGATAGAGGATTGGGGAATCCCGTTTGGAGAAAAAGCTACCAGGGGACATTCGGGAGTTTATGGATGGCTATGCTGAAAAAGTTAATATGCTCAGACAAAAACTGGAAAGAAGCTTTCTGTGAAACTGTTTTGTGATAGATTTGTCTATTCATCTCACATAGATAAACGTTCTTTCTATTACATAGTTTTGAAACTGTGTCATGGACAGATTCTTGAGGGGACATTCGGGAGCACATTCAGGACTGTGGGGAAATAGGAGATATCATCAGATAAAAACTGGTGAGAAGCTTTCAGAGAAACTGCCTTGTGATGTGTGCATTCCACTCAGGGAGTTTTAACTCTTTTCTCATAAGGCAAGTTTGAACACTGTTCCTGTAAAACTGAAAAAGTGATATTTTGCAGCGCTTTGAAGACTATGGTGAAAAGTGAAATGTCCTGAAATAAAACCCAGAAAGAAGCGTTCAAAGAAACAGCTCTCCAATGTGTTCATTCAGTTCAGGGAGTTAAAGCTTACACCACATTGCCCAGTTTGGAAACTCTGTCTTTGAGGAATCTGTGAAGACATATTTAGTGGCACCCGGAGGCTTGTGATGAGAAAGGAAACGTCTTTTGATGAAAACTGGAGAGAACCTTTTCGAGCAACTGCTTTGTGATGTATGTATTCATCTCATAGAATTAAATCATTCTTTGGATTGAGCAGTTTGAAATCAATGTTTCTGTGGAAGATGAGAAAGGACATTTGGGAACGCACTTAAGATTATGCTGAAAAAGACACACCCTCTGGTAACAACCAGAAGGAAACTTTCTGTGAAACTGCTCTAGGTCACTTGAAGTCCACTTGCGCAGTTAAGTTTCTGTGTTCATTGGGCAATATTCTAACACTGTTTATGGTTAGTCAGCTAAGGGATACTCAGGAGGGCTTTGAGTTACGGTGAAAACAGAAATATCTTCAGATAAATACTGGAGAGATTTCCGAGGAGCTGCTTTTGACATGTGCATTCCACTCACAGACTTATACTTTTCTTCTCATAGAGTATTGGGGTATCCCATTTGCAGAAAACGCTACCAGGGGACATTCGGGAGTATATGGACCACTAAGGAGAAAAAGGAAATATCCTCAGACAATCTGGAAAGAAGCTTTCTGTGAAACTGCTTTGGAAAAGATATGTCTATTCATCTCACATAGATAAAATTTTCTTTCGATTACACAGTTTTGAAACCGTCATGGATGGATTTGCGAAGGGAATTTCGGGAGCACATTCAGGCCTGTGGGGAAACTGGAAATATCTTCAGCTAAAAACTGGAGAGAAGCTTTCTGAGAAACTGCTTTGTGATGTGTGCATTCCACTCAGGGACTTATACCTTGTTTCTCATAAGGCCGTGTTTGAACAGTGTTCCTGTAAAACTGAAAATGTGATATTTTGCACCGCTTTGAAGACTATGTCAAAAATTGAAATATCCTGAAATAAAACCCAGAAAGAAGCATTCCAAGAAACTGCTCTCTGAGGTGTGCACTCATTTAAGAGAGTTAAAGCTTATACTACATTACCCAGTTTGGAAACTCTGTCTTTGAAGAATCTGTGAAGGGATATTAAGTGGTGCCCGGAGGCTTCTGTTGAGAAGGGGAACATCTTCCAATGAAAACTGGAGAGAAGATTTCAGAGCAAATGTTTTGTGATGTGTGTATTCATCTCATAGAGTTCAATCATTCTTTGGTTTGAGCAGTTTAAAATCACCTTTTCTGTAGAACCTGTGTTGGAGTCCACGTGTTTCCTAAAAAAAGGAATGAACACACAAGACAACACAAGACCAGAGAAACATCGTGGCAACCTCGAATGGCGCGCTGTGCTTTATTTTATGCAGTTATTTGTGGAATGTTGCCAAGTCACAAGACACATTATTGTTTTTCTGACCTTTCCCTCACTTTCTGGATTTTCAAGATGTTAACACATAAACAAGTCCCCAATGCCCGCTTCGTTTGCAAGAGCAGGACATATTGGGAACGCCCTGCTTCATTTGCAAGAGCAGGACTTATCAGGAAGGTCTCGTTTGTGAGCACGTAGTCCTCTACAACCTGCGGAAGGAAATTTGGAAACGTTCTTAAGAATATGCTGAAAAAGAAATACCCTCCAATAAAAACCAGAAGGAAGCTTTATGTGAAACTGCTCTAGGTCACGTTAAGTCCACTCTCACAGTTAAGTTTCTGTTTTCATTGAGCACTATTCTAACACTGTTTTAGGTTAGTCAGCTAAGGGATTCTCAGGAGCGCTTTGAGGCTTACGGTGAAAACGGAAATATCTTCAGATAAGTACTGGAGAGAAGATTTCCGAGGAGCTGCTTTGTGACGTGTGCATTCCACTCACAGAGTTATACTTTTTTTCTCATAGAGGATTGGGGAATCCCGTTTGGAGAAAAAGCTAACAAGGGACATTCGGGAGTATATGGACGGCTATGGTGAAAAAGGAAATATCCTCAGAAAAAAGCAGGAAAGAAACTTTTGGTGAAACTGCTTTGTGATAGATATGTCTATTCATTTTACATAGATAAAATTTCTTTCTAATACGCAGTTTTGAAACTGCCTAATGGACGGATTCAGGAAGGGACATTCGGGAGCACCTTCAGGCCTGTCGGGAAATAGGAAATATCTTAAGATAAAAACTGGAGAGAAGTTTTCTGAGAAATGGCTTTGTGATGTGTGCATTTCATTCAGGGAGTTATACCTCTTTTCTATGAAGGCAGTGTTTGACCACTGTTTCTGTGAAACTGAAATAGTGATATTTTGCAGCGCATTGAAGACTGCGGTGAAAAGTGAAATACCCAGAAATAAAACCCAGAAAGAAGCGTTCCAAGAAACTGCTCTCTGACGTGTGCATTCATTTCAGAGAGTTAAAGCTTACACTACGTTGTCCAGTTAGGAAACTGTCTTTGAGGAATCTGTAAAGGGATATTGAGTGGCGACTGGAGGCTTCTGGTGAGAAAGGAAAAGACTTCCTGTGAAAACTGGAGAGAAGCTTTTGGAGCAACTGCATTGTGATGTGTGTATTCATCTCATAGAGTTAAATCATTCTTTGGATTGAGCAGTGTGAAATCACTCTTTCTGTGGAACCTGAGAAAGGACACTAGGAAACGCTGTTTAGAATATGTCGAAAAAGGAATACCCTCCAGTAAAAAACAGAAGGCAACTTTCTGTGAATCCGCTCTAGGTCAATTGAAGTCCATTCGCACAGTTAAACTTCCGTTTTCATTGAGTAGTATTCTAACAGTGTTTTAAGTTAGTCAACCAAGGGATACTCGGGAGTGCTTTGATTCTTACGGTGAAAATGGAAATATCATCAGATAGATACTGGAGAGTAGATTTCTGAGGAGCTGCTTTGTGACGTGTGCACTCCACTTCCAGAGTTATAGTTTTCTTATCATGGAGGATTTGGGAATCCCGTTTGGAGAAAAAGCTACCAGGGGACATTCGGGAGTATATGGACGGCTAAGGAGAAAAAGGAAATACCCTTAGACAAAAACTGGAAAGAAGCTTTCTGTGAAACTGCTTTGTGATACATATGTCTATTCATCTCACATAGATAAAACTTTCTTTCTATGACACAGTTTTGAAATTGCATCATGGACGTATTCACGAAGTGATATTCGGGAGCACATTCAGGCCTATGGGTAAATAGGAAATATCTTCAGATAAAAAATGAAGAGAAGCTTTCCGAGAAATGGCTTGGTGATATGTGTATTCCGCTCAGGGTGTTATGCCTCTTTTCTGATAAGGTAGTGTTTGAACACTGTTCCTGGAAACCTGAAAAAGTGATATTTTGAATCGCTTTGAAGACTATGGCGAAAAGTGATATATCCTGAAATAAATCCCAGAAAGTAGCATTCCAAGAAACAGCTCTCTGACGTGTGCATCCATTTCAGAGTTAAAGCTTACACTCTGTTGCCCAATTTGTAAACTTTGTTTTTGAGGAATCTGGGAAGGGATATTAAGGGCGCCCAGAGGCCTGTGGTAGAAAGGAAGCATCTTCCGATGAAAACTGGAGAGAAGCTTTCAGGGCGGTTCCTTGTGATGTGTGTCTTCATCTCATAGAGTTAAATAATTCTTTTTAATTGAGCAGCTTGAAACCACTGTTTCTGTGGAACCTGAGAAAGGACATTTGGAAACGCTCTTAAGAATATGCTGAAAAAAAAATACCCTCCGATACAAAGCAGAAGGAAATTTTCTGTGAAACTCCTCCAGGTCACCTGATTTCCACTCGCACTGTTAAGCTTCTGTTTTCATGGAGACGTATTCTAACACTGTGTTAGGTTAGTCAGCTAAGGGATACTCGGGAGTGCTCTGAGGCTTACGGTGAAAAAGGAAATATCTTCAGAAAGATACTGGAGAGAAGATCTCCGAGGAGCTGCTTTGTGACGTGTGCATTCCACTCACAGAGTTATACATTCCTTCTCAGAGAGGAATAGGGAATCCCGTTTGGAGAACAAGCTACCAAGGGGCATTCAGGAGTATATGGATGGCTACAGTGAAAAAGGAAATATCCTCAGACAAAAACTGGAAAGAAGTTTCTGTGAAACAGCTTTGTGATAGATATGTCTATTCATCTCAATAGATAAAAAATTCTTTCTATTACGCAGTTTAGAAACTGCGTCATGGATGGATTCGGGAAGGGACATTCGGGGGCATATTCTGGCCTGTGGGGAAATAGGAGATATCTTCAGAAAAAAACAGGAGAGGAGCTTTCTGAGAAACTTCTTTGTGGTGTGTACATTTCACTTAGGGAGTTATACCTCTTTTCTCATAAGGCTCTCTTTGAACACTGTTCCTGTAAAACTGAAAGAGTGATATTTTGCAGCTTATTGAAGAATATCGTGAAAAGAAAATACCTGAAATAAAAACTAGAAAGAGACGTTCCAAGAAACTGCTCTCTGATGTGTGCATTCATGTCAGAGAGTTAAAGCTTACACTACATTGCCCAGTTTGGAAATTCTGTCTTTGAGGAATCTGTGAAGGAATATTAAGTGGGACTTGGAAGCTTGTGGTGAGAAAGGAAACGTCTTCTGATGAAAACTGGAGAGAAGCTTACAGAGTAACTGGTTTGTGATGTGTGTATTCATCTCACAGAGTTAAGTCATTCTTCAGATTCAGCAGTTTAATATCACTGTTTCTGCAGAACCTGAGAAAGGACATTGGAGAGCGCTCTTAAGAATACGATGAAAAAGAAATACCCTCTGATAAAAACCAGAAGGAACCTTTCTGTGAAACTGCTCTAGGTCACGTGAATTTCACTCACACAGTTAAGCTTCTGTTTTTGTTGAGAAGTATTCTAACACTGTTTTATGTTAGTCAGCTAAGGGATACTCGTTAGCACTTTGAGGCTTATGGTGAAACCGGAAATATCTTCAGCTAGACACTGGAGAGAAGATTTCCGAGGAGCTGCTTTGTGACATGTTCATTCCACTAACAGAATTATACTTTTCTTCACATAGAGGATTGGAGTGTCCTGCTTGGAGAAAAAGCTACCAGGAAATATTCGAGGGTATGTCAACCACTATGTTGAAAAAGGAAATATCCCTGGACAAATACTGGTGAAAAGCTTTCTGTGAAACTGCTTTATGATAGATACGTCTATTCATCTCAATAGATAAAACAGTCCTTCTGTTACGGCGATTTGAAACTTTGTCATGGACGGATTCGGGAAGGAACATTCTGGAGCTCCTTCTGGCCTGTGGGGAAATAGGAGATATCTTCAGATAAAAACAGGAGAGGAGCTTTCTGAGAAACTTCTTTGTGGTGTGTAAATCCACTCAGGGAGTTATACCTCTTTTCTTGTAAGGCATTGTTTGAACACTGCTCCTGTAAAACTGAAAAAGTGATATTTTGCAGCACATTGAAGACTATGGCCAAAAGTGAAATATCCGGGAAAAAAAAAAAAAACTGAAAGAAGCATTCCAAGAAACTGCTCTCTGATGTGTGCATTCATTTCAGAGATTTAAAGCTTACCCTACGTTGCCCAGTTTGGAAACTCTGTCCTTGAGGAATCTGTGAAAGAATATTAAGTGGGGCCCAGAAGCTGGTAGTGAGAAAGGAAACGTCTTCCGATGAAAACTGGAGAGAAGCTTTCAGAGCAACTGCTTTGTGATGAGTGCATTCATCTCATAGAGTTAAATCATTCTTTGGAGTGAGGGGCTAGAAATCATTGTTTTTGTGGAACCTGTGAAAGGGCATTTGGGAACGCTCTTAAGAAAATGCTGAAAAAGAAACACCCTCCGATAAAAAACAGAAGCAAACATTCTGTGAAACTGCTTTATGTCACGTGAATTCCCCTCGCACAGTTAAGCTTCTGTTTTCATTCAGCAGTATTCTAATACTGTTTTTCGTTAGTCAGCTAATGGATACTTGGGAATGCTTTCAGTCTTATGGTGAAAACGGAAATATCTTCTGATAGATCCTGGAGAGAACATTTCTGAAGAGCTGCTTTGTGACGTGTGCATTCCCTCACAGAGTTACACTTTCCTTCTCAGAGAGGATTAGGGAATTCTGTTTGGAGAAAAAGCTACCAGGGGCCATTCAGGAGTGTATGGATGGCTTCGGGATAGATATGTTTCTGTTTTCATTGAGCACTATTCTAACACTGTTTTAGGTTAGTCGGCTAAGAGATTCTCAGGAGCACTTTGAGGCTTACAGTGAAAACGGAAATATCTTCAGATAGGTACTGGAGAGAAGATTTCCGAGGAGCTGTTTTGTGACGTGTGCATTCCACTCACAGAGTTATACTTTTTTTCTTATAGAGGATTGGGGAATCCCGTTTGGAGAAAAAGCTAACAAGGGACATTCAGGAGTATATGGACGGCTATGGTGAAAAAGGAAATATCCTCAGAAAAAAGCAGGAAAGAAACTTTTGGTGAAACTGCTTTGTGATAGATATGTCTATTCATTTTACATAGATAAAACTTTCTTTCTATTATGCAGTTTTGAAACTGCGTCATGCACGGATTCGCGAAGAGACTTTCGGGAGCACATTCAGGCCTGTCGGGAAATAGCACATATCTTCAGACAAAAACTGGATAGAAGCTTTCTGAGAAACTGCTTTGTGATGTGTGCATTACACTCAGGGAGTTATACCTCTTTTCTCATAAGGCAGTGTTTCAACACTGTTCATGTAAAACAAAAGAGTGATACTTTGCAGTGAATTGAAGACTATGGTGAAAAGTGAAAATCCGGAAACAAAACTCAGGAAGAAGCGTTATTCAAAACTACTCTCTGATGTGTGCATTCATTTCAGAGCGTTAAAGCTTACACGATGTTGCCATGTTTGGAAATTCAGTTTTTGAGAAATCTGTGAAGGTATATAAAGTGGCACAGGGAGATATGTGTTGAGAAAGGAAACGTCTTCTGTTGAAAACTGGAGAGAAGCTTTCACAGAAACTGCTTTGTGGTGTGTGTATTCATCTCATAGAGTTAAATCATACTTTTGAGTGAGAGGCTAGAAATCACCGTTTCTGTGGAACCTGAGAAAGGACATTTGGGAACACTCTTAAGAATATGCTGAAAAAGAAATACCCTCCGATAAGAACCAGAAGAAAACTTTCTGTCAAACTGCTCTTAGTCTCATGCGTTCCACTCACACAGTTAAGCTTCTGTTTTGTTTTAGCAGTATCTTAACACTGTTTTTGGGTAGTCAGCTAAGGGATACTTGGGTCCTGTGAAAACGGAAATATCTTCAGATAGATACTGGAGAGAAGATACTAGAGAGTTGCTTTGTGATGTGTGCATTTCACTCACAGAATTATACTTTTCTTCCCATAGAGGATTGGGGAATCCCATTTGAACAAATAGCTACCAGGGGACATTCAGGAGTATATGGACTGCTATGGTGAAAAAGGAAACATCCTCAGACAAAAACTGGAAAGAAGATTTCTGTGAAACTGCTTTGTGATAGATATGTCTATTCATCTCACATAGATAAAACTTTCTTTCTGTTATGCAGTTTTGAAACTGCATCATCGATGGATTCGCGAAGGGACATTCGGGAACATATTCAGGCCTGTGGGCAAATAGGACATATCTTCAGATAAAAACTGGAGAGAAGCTTTCAGAGCAACTGCTTAGTGATGTTTGTATTCATCTCATAGAGTTAAATCATTCCCTGGATTGAGCTGTTTGAAAACACTGTTTCTGTGGAAGTTGAGAAAGGACATTTGGGAACACTATTAAGAATATGCTAAAAAGAAATACCCTCCAATAAAAACCAGAAGGAAACATTCTGTGATTAGGTCACGTGAATTCCACACCCACAATTAAGCTTCTGTTTTCATTGAACAGTATTCTAACACTGTTTATGCTTAGTCAGCTAAGGAATAATCAGGAGCGCTTTGAGGCTTTGGTGAAAAAGGAAATATCTTTGGATAGATACTGGAGAGATATCCAAGGAGCTACTTTCTGATGTGTGCATTCAAATCACAGAGATATACTTTTCTTTTCATAGATGATTGGGGAATACTGTTTGGAGAAAAAGCTACGAGAGAACATTCAGGTGTGTATGGTCAGCTATGGTGAAAAAGGAAATATCCTCAGACAAAAACTGGAAAAGAGCTCTCTGTGAAACTGCTTTGGGATAGATATGTCTATTCATCTCACATAGATAATACTTTCTTTCTATTATGCAGTTTTGAAACTGCATCATGGACGGGAGCATATTCAGGCTTGTGGGGAAGTAGGAAATATCTTCAGATAAAAACTGGAGAGAAGCTTTCTGCGAAACTGCTTTGTGATATGTGCATTCCACTCAGGGAGTTATACTTCTTTTCTCAAAAGGCAGTGTTTGAACACGTTTCCTGTAAAACTGAAAAAGTGATATATTGCAGCGCATTGAAGACTATGGCAAAAAGTGAAATATCCTGAAGTAAAACCCAGAAAGAAGCATTCCATGAAACTTCTCTCTGACGTGTGCATTCATTTCAAAGAGTTGAAGCTTACACTGCGTTGCCCAATTTGGAAACTCTGTCTTTGAGGAAACTGTGAAGGGATATTAAGTTGTCAACGGAGGCGTGTGGTGAGAAAGTAAACGTCTTCCAGTGAAAACTGGAGAGAAACTTTCGGAGGAACTGCAAGTGATGTGTGTATTCATCTCATAGAGTTAAATCATTCTTGGATTGAGCAGTTTGAAATCACTGTTTCAGAGGAACCTGAGAGAGAATATTTGGGAATATTCTTAAGAATATGCTGAAAAATAAATACATTCCACTCAGGGAGTTTTACCTATTTTCTCATAAGTCAGTGTTTGAACACTGTTCCTGTAAAACTGAAAAAGTGATATTTTGTGGCACATTGAAGACTGTAGCAAAAAGTGAAATATCCTGAAGTAAAATCCAGAAAGAAACATTCCAGGAAACTGCTCTCTGACGTGTGCATTCATTTCAGAGTGAAAGCTTACAGTACGTTGCCCAGTTTTGAAACTCTGTCTTTGAGGAATCTGTGAAGGTATATTAAGTGAAGCCTGGAGGCTTGTGGTGAGAAAGGAAACGTCTTCCGGTGAAAGCTGGAGAGAAGCTTTCAAGCAACTGCTTTTTGATGTGTGTATTCATCTCATAGAGATAAATCATTCTTTTAATTGAGCAGTTTGAAATCACTGTTTTGGTGGAACCTGAGAAAGGTCATTTAGGAACGCCCTTAAGAATATGCTGAAAAACAAATATCCTCCAATAATAACCAGAAGGAAACAATTTGTGAAACTGTTCTAGGTAACTTGAAGTCCACTGGCACAGTTAACCTTCTGTTTTCATTGAGCAGTATTCTAACACTGCTCTAGGTTAATCACCTAAGAGATACTCAGGAGTGCTTTGAGGCTTATGGTGAAAGCGGAAATATCTTCAGATAGATCCTGGAGGGAGATTTCCGAGGAGCTGCTTTGTTATGTGTGTATTCCATTCACAGAGTTATACCTTTCTTCAAATAGAGGATTGGGGAATCCAGTTTGGGGAAAACGCTACCAGGGGATATTTGGTATTATAGGAACATCTATGGTGAAAAGGGAAATATCCTCAGAAAAAAACAAGAAAGAAGCTTTCTGAAAACTGCTTTGTGATAGATATGTCTATTAATCTCACATAGATGAAACTTACTTTCTATTACAAAGTTTTGAAACTGTGTCATGGAGGGATTTGCAAAGGGACATTTGGGAGCACATTCAGGCCTATGGGGTAATATGAAATATCTTCAGATAAAAACTGGAGAGAAGCATTCTGAAAAACTGGTTTGTGATGTGTGCATTCCAAACAGAGAGTTATACCTCTTTTCTCATACAGCAGTGTTTGAACACTGTTCCTTTAAAACTGAAAAAGTCTTCTTTTGCAGTGCATTGAAGATTCTGGTGAAAAGTGAAAATCCGGAAATAAAACCCAGAAAGAAGCGTTGCAAGAAACTGCTTTCTGACGTGTGCATTCATTTCAGAGAGTTAAAGCTTACACTACGTTGCCCAGTTTGGAAACTGTCTTTGAGGAATCTGTGAAGGAATATTAAGTGGGGCACGGAAGCTTGTGGTGAGAAAGGAGACGTCTTCTGATGAAAACTGGAGTGAAGCTTTCAGAGCAACTGCTTTGTGACGTGTGTATTCATCTCACAGAGCTAAATCATTCTTCCGATTGAGCAGTTTGAAATCACTGTTTCTGCGGAGACTGAGAAAGGACATTTGAGAAGGCTCTTAAGAATATGCTGAAAAAGAAATACTCTCTGATGAAAGCCAGAAGGAAACTTTCTGTGAAACTACTCTAGGTCAGGTGAAGTCCACTCGCACAGTTAAGCTTCTGTTTTCATTGAGCAGTATTCTAACACTGTTTTAGGTTAGTCAGCTAAGGGATACTCGGGAGCGCTTTCAGGTGATATTTTGCAGTGTATTGAACTCTATGGTGAAAAGTGAAATATCCTGAAATAAAATCCAGAAAGAAGCATTCCAAGAAACTGCTCTCTGACGTGTGCATTCGTGTCAGAGTGTTAAAACTTATACTACGTTGCCCAGTTTGGTATCTCTGTCTTTGAGTAATCTGTTAAGGGATATTAAGTGATGCTCGGAGGCTTGTGGTGAGACAGGAAATGTCTTCTGAAGAAAACTGGAGAAAAGCTTTCGGGGCAACTGCTTTGCAATGTGTGTATTCATCTCATAGATTTAAATCATTTTGGATTGAGTAGTTTGAAATTACTGTTTCTGTGGAACCTGAGAAAGGATATTTGGGAACGCTCTAAAAAATATGCTGAAAAAGAAATATCCTCTGATAACAACCAGAAGGAAACTTTCTGGGAAACTGCTTTAGGTCACGTGAATTCCACTCGCACAGTTAAACTTCTGTATTCATTGAGCAGAATTCTAACAATGTTTTAGGTTAATCAGCTAAGGGATACTCGGGAGCGCTTTGAGGCTTCCGTGAAAATGGAAATATCTTCAGGTATATATGTAGAGAAGATTTTTGAGGAGCTGCTTTCTAAGGTGTGCATTCCACTCACAGAGTATGCTTTTCTTCTCATAGAGGATTGGGGAATCCTGTTTGGAGAAAAAGCTACCAGGGGACATTCGGGAATATATGGATGGCTATGGTGAAAAAGAAAATATCCTGAGACAAAAACTGGAAAAAGCTTTCGGTGAAACTGCTTTGTGATAGATATGTCTGTTAGTCTCACATAGATAAAACTTTCCTTCTATTATACAGTTTTGAAAATGCATCATGGACGGATTCGCGAAGGGTCATTGGGGAACAAATTCAGGCCTGTGGGGAAATAGGAAATATTTTCAGACAAATATTGGAGAGAGGCTTTCTGAGAAACTGCTTTGTGATGTGTGCATTCCACTCAGGGAGTTATACCCGTTTTCTCATAAGGCTGTGTTTGAACACTGTTCCTGTAAAACTGAAAAAGTGATATTTTGCAGTGCATTGAAAACTATGGTGAAAAGTAAAATATCTTGAAAAAAAACTCTGAAAGAAGCATTCCAAGAAACTTGTCTCAGACGGGAGCATTCATTTCAGAGAGGTAAAGCTTACATTACATTGCAAAGTTCGGAAACTCTGTCTTTCAGGAATCTGTGAAGAGATATTAAATGGTGCTGGAGCCTTGTGGTGAGAGAGGAAACGTCTTCCGATGAAAACTGGAGAGAAGCTTTTGCAGCAACTGCTTTGTGTGCATTCATCTCATAGAGTTAAATCATTCTTTGGATTGTGCAGTTTGAAATCACTTTTTCTGTGGAATCTGAGAAAGGACATTTGGGAACACTCCTAAGAATATGCTGAAAATGTATTACACTCCAATAAAAACCAGAAGGAAACTTTCAGTGAAACTGCTCTAGGTCATGTGAATTCCACTCGTACAGTTAAGCTTCTGTTTTCATTAAACAGCATTCTAACACTGTTTTAGGTTATTCAGCTAAGGGATACTCGGGAGTGTTTTCAGACTTACGGTGAAGAACGAAATATCTTCAGTTAGATACAGAGAGGAGATTTCTGAGGAACTGCTTTGTGACGTGTCCATTCCACTCACAAAGTTATATCTTTCTTCTCATAGAGGATTGGTTTAATCCCACTAGTAGAAAACGCTACAGGTGGCATTTGGTTGTATATGGGCAGCTATGGTGAAAAAGGAAGTATCCTCGGGCAAAAACTGGAAAGAAGCTTTCTGTGAAACTGCTTTGTGATAGATATGACTTTTCAACTCACATAGACACACTTTCTTTCTACTACGCAGTTTTGAAACTGCGTCATGGACGGATTCGCGAAAGGACATTTGGGAGCACATTGAGGACTGTTGGAAAATAGGAAATATCTCCAGATAAAAACTGGAGAGAGGCTTTCTGAGAAACTGCTTTGTGATGTGTGCATTCCACTCAGGGTGCTATACCTCTTTTCTCATAAGACAGTGTTTGAACATTGTTTCTGTAAAACTGAAAAAGTGATATTTTGCTGCGCATTGAAGACTATGGTGAAAAGTGAAATATCCTGAAATAAAAGCCAGAAAGAAGCATTCCAAGAAATAGCTCTCTGACGTGATCATTCATTTCGGTGAGTTAAAGTGTACACTATGTTGCGCCGTTTGAAAATCCTGTCTTTGAGGTATCTGGGAAGGGATATTAAGTGGCGCCCGGAGGCTTGTATTGAGAAAGGAAACATCTTCTGATGAAAACTGGAGAGAAGCTTTTGGATCAACTGCTTTGTGACATGTGCATTCATCTCATAGAGTTAAATCAATCTTTGGATTGTGCAGTTTGACATCACTTTTTCTGTGGAACCTGAGAAAGGACATTTGGGAACACTCTTAAGTATATGCTGAAAATGTATTACACTTCAATATAAACCAGAAGGAAACTTTCAGTGAAACTGCTCTAGGTCATGTGAATGCCACTCGTACAGCTAAGCTTTTGTTTTCATTGAGCAGCATTCTAACACTGTTTTAGGTTATTCAGCTAAGGGATATTCGGGAGCCTTTCCGGGCTTACGGTGAAGAACGAAATATCTTCAGATAGATACTGGAGTGGAGATTTCCGAGGAACTTCTTTGTGACGTGTGCATTCCACTCACAGAGTTATATCTTTCTTCTCATAGAGGATTGGTTTAATCCCACTTGTTGAAAACGCTACCAGGAGCATTTGGCAGTATATGTGCAGCTATGCTGAAAAAGGAAGTATCCTCGGACAAAAACTGGAAAGAAGCTTTCTGTGAAACTGCATTGTGATAGATATGTCTTTTTAACTCACATAGACACACTTTCTTTCTATTACGCAGTTTTGAAGCTACGTCATGGACAGATTCATGAAGTGACATTCAGGAGCACTTTCAGGCCAGTGGGGAAATAGGAAATATCTGCAGATAAAAAATACAGAGAAGTTTTCTGAGAAACTGCATTGTGATGTGTGCTTTCCACTCAGGGAGTTGTACTTCTTTTCTCATAAGGAAGTGCTTGAACACTGTTTCTCTAAAACTTAAAAAGTGATGTTTTGTAGCACTTTGAAGACTATGGTGAAAAGTGAAATATCTGGAAGTAAAATCCAGAAAGAAGCATTCCAAGAAACTGCTCTCTGACTTGTGCATTCATGTCAGAGAGTTAAAGCTTACACTACGTTGTCCAGTTTGGGAACTCTGTATTTGAGTAATCTGTGAAGGGATATTAAGTAGCACCCAGAGGCTTTTTTTGAGAAAGCAAATGTCTTCTGATGAAAACTGTAGAGAAGTATTCAGAGCAACTGCTTTGTGATGTGTGTATTCATCTCATAGAGTTAAATCATTCTTTGAATTGGGCAGTCTGAAATCACTGTTTCTGTGGAACCTGAGAAAGGATATTTGGGAATACTCTTAAGAATATGCTGAAAAATAAATATCCTCCAATAAAAACCAGAAGGAAAGTTTCTCTGAAACTGCTCTAGGTCACGTGAAGTCCACTCACACAGTTAAGCTTCTATTTTCATTAAGCACTGTTTTAGGTAAGTCAGCTAAGGGATACTCGGGAGCGCTTGGAGGCTTACAGTGAAAACGGAAATATCTTCAGATATATATTGGAGAGAAGATTTCCACGGAGCTGCTTTGTGACGTGTGCATTCCACTCACAGAGTTATACTTTTTTTCTCATAGAGGATTGGGAAATCCAGCTTGGAGAGAAAGCTACCAGGGGATATTCGGGAGTATATGGACGGCTATGGTGAAAAAGGATATATCATCAAACAAAGACTGGAAAGAAGCTTTCTGTGAAACTGCTTTGTGATAGATATATCCATTCATCTCACATAGATAAAACTTTCTTTCTATTTCGCACTTTTGAAACTGCATCATGGGTGGATTCGCGAAGGGACATTTGGGAGCACATTCAGACCTGTGAGGAAATAGGAAATATCTTCAGACAAAAACTGGAGAGAATATTTCTGAGAAACTGCTTTTTGATGTGTGCATTCCACTCAGGGACTTATACCTCTTTTCTCATAAGGCAGTGTTTGAACACTGTTCCTGTAAAACTGAAAAGGTGATATTTTGCAGTGCATTGAAGACTATGGAGAAAAGTGAAATATCATGAAATAAATCCCAGAAAGAAGCGTTCCAAGAAACTGCTCTCTGACCTGTGCATTCATTTCAGAGAGTTAAAGCTTACACTACGTTGCCCATTTCACAACTCTGTCTGTGAGGAATCTGTGAACTGATATTAAGTTGCGCCCAGAGGCTTGTGGTGAGAAAGGAAACATCTTCCGATGAAACTGTAGAGAAGGTTTTGGAGCAACTGCTTTATGATGAGTGCATTCACCTCATAAAGTTAAATCATTCTTTGGATTGAGAGGCTTGAAATCACTGTTTTTGTGGAATCTGTGAAAGGACATTTGGGAATGCTCTTAAGAATATCCGGAAAAAGAAAAGGCCTCCAATATAAACCACAAGGAAACATTCTGTGAAACTGCTCTGGGTCACGTGAGTTGCTATCACACAGTTAAGCTTCGATTTTCATTCAGCAGTATTCTAATACTGTTTTTCGTTAGTCAGCTAATGGATACTCGGGAACACTTTCAGGCTTATGGTGAAAACGGAAATATCTTCAGATAGATACTGGAGAGAACATTTCTGAGTAGCTGTTTTTGACATGTGCATTCCCTCACAGAGTTATACTTTCCTTCACAGAGAGGATTAGGGAATCCCGTTTGGAGCAAAAGCTACCAGGGAACAGTCGGGAGTATATGGATGGCTATGGTGAAAAAGGAAATATCCTCAGACAAACTGGAAAGAAGATTTCTGTGAAACTAGTTTGGGATAAATACATGTATTCTTCTCACTTAGATAAAACTTTCTTTCCATTACACAGTTTTCAAACTGTGTCATGGACAGATTCGCGAAGGGACATTCGGGAGCTCATTCAGGCCTGTGAAGAAATAGCAAATATCTTGAGATAAAAATTGGAGAGAAGGTTTCTGAGACACTGCTTTGTGATATGTGCATTCCACTCAGGGACTTATACCTCTTTTCTCATAAGGCAGTGTTTGAACACTGTTCCTGTAAAACTGAAAAAGTGATACTTTGCAGCGTTTTGAAGACTATGGAGAAAAGTGTGAATCCGGAAATAAAACCCAGAAAGAAGCATTCCAAGAAACTGCTCTCTGACCTGTGCATTCATTTCAGAGGGTTAAAGCTTACACTGCGTTGCCAGGCTTGGAAAACTGTCCTTGAGGCATCTGTGAAGGGATATTAAGTGGCGCCCAGAGGCTTGTGGTGAGAATGGAAACGTCTTCCGATGAAAACTGGAGAGAAGCTTTTGGAGCAGCTGCTTTGTGATGTGTGTTTTAATCTCCTAGAGTTAAATTATTCTTTGGATTCAGCAGTTTGAAATCACTGTTTCTGTGGAACCTGAGAAAGGGCACTTGGGAACGCTCTTAAGAATATGCCGAAAAAGAATTCCTCTCCAATAAAAACCAAAAGTAATCTTTCTGTGAATCTGCTCTAGGTCACGTGAATTCCACTCTCACAGTTTAGCTTCTTATTTCATTGAGCAGTATTCTAACACTGTTTTGCGTTAGTCAACTAAGGGATACTTGGAAGCGCTTTCAGGCTTACGGTGAAAATGGAAATATCTTCAGATAGATACTGCAGAGAAGATTTCTGAGGAGCTGCTTTGTGACGTGTGCATTAAACTCACAGAGTTATACTTTTTTTCTCATAGACGATTGGGGAATCTCTTTTGGAGAAAAAGCTACCAGCGGGCATTTGGGATTATATGGATGGCTATGGTGAAAAACGAAGTATACCCATCCAAAAACTGGAAAGAAGTTTTCTGTGAAACTGCTTAGTGATAGATATGTCTATTCATCTCACATAGATAAAACTTTCTTTCTGTTATGCAGTTTTGAGATTGCGATGTGGACGGATTCGCAAAGGGATATTTGGGAGCACATTCAGGGTGTGGGGAAATAGGAAATATCTTCAGCTAATAACTGGAGAGACACCTTCTGAGAAACTGCTTTGTGACGTGAGCATTCCACTCAGGGACTTATACCTCTTTGTCATAAGGCAGTGCTTGAACACTGTTAGTGTAAAACTGAAAAATGATATTTTGCAGCACATTGAAGACTATGGTGAAAAGTGAAATATCCTGAAATAAAACCCAAAAAGAAGCATTCAAAGAAACTGCTCTCTGACCTGTACATTCATTTCAGAGAGTTAAAGAGTACACTACATTGCCCAGTTTGGAAACTCTGTCTTTCACGAATCTGTGAACTGATATTAAGTGGCGCCCAGAGTCTAGTGGTGAGAAAGGAAACGTCTTTTGATGAAAACTGGAGAGAAGTTTTATGAGCAATGGCTTTGTGACGTGTGTATTCATCTCATAGTGTTATATCATTCTTGATTTGAGTAGTTTGAAATAACTGTTTCTTTGGAACTTGAGAGAGGACGTTTGGGAACACTCTTAAGAATATGCTGAAAAAGAAATACACTGCGATAAAAACCAGAAGGAATCTTTCTGTGTAACTGCTTTAGGTCACGTGAAGTCCACCCACACAGTTAAGCTTCTGTGTTCATTGAGCTGTATTCTAACACTGTTTTTGGTTAGTCAGCTAAAGGATACTCGGGAGGGCTTTGAGGCTTATGGTGAAAACAGGAATATCTTCACAAAATACTGGAGAGAAATTATTGAGGAGCTGCTTTTTGACGTGTGTATTCCACTCACAGAGTTATACTTTTCTTCTCATAGAGTATTGGGGTATCCCGTTAGGACAAATAGCTACCATAGGTCATTCAGGAGTATATGGACTGCTATCATGAAAGAGGAAACATCCTCAGACAAAAACTGGAAAGAAGCTTTCTGTGAAACTGCTTTGTGATAGATATGTGTATTCGTCTGAAATAGATAAATCTTTCTTTCTATTATGCAGTTTTAAACTGTGTCATTGATGGGTTCATGAAGGGACATTCGGGAGCACATTCAGGACTGTGGGCAAATAGGACACATCTTAGATAAAAACTGGAGAGATGATTTCTGAGAAACTGCTTCATGATGTGTACATTCCACTCAGAGAGGTATACCTCTTTTCTCATAAGACAGTGTTTGAACACTGTTTCTGTAAAACTGAAAAAGTGATAACTTGCAGCACATTGAAGACTATGGTGAAAAGTGAAATATCCTGAAATAAAACCCAAAAGTAGCATTCCAAGAAACTGCTCTTTGACGTGTGCATCCTTATCAGAGAGTTAAAGCTTACACTACGTTGCTCAGTTTGGAAACTCTGTCTTTGAGGAGTCTGTGAACGGATATTAAGTGGCGCCTGGAGGATTGTGGTGAGAGAGGAAACATCTTCCGATGAAAAATGGAGAGAAGGATTCTGAGCAACAGCTCTGTGATGCATGTATTCATTTTATAGAGTTAAATCATTATTTGGTTTGAGCAGTTAGAAATCACTCTTTCTGTGGAAGCTGAGAAAGGACATTTGGGAACGCTCTTAAGAATATGCTGAAAAAGAAATAACCTCTGATAAAAACTGGAAGGAAACTTTCTGAGAAACTGCTCGAGTTACGTGAATTCCACTCACACAGTTAATCTTCTGTTTTCATTGAGTAGTATTCTAACAGTATTTTAGGTTAGACAGCTAAGGGATACTCGGGAGGGCTTTGAGGCTTATGGTGAAAATGGAAATACCTACAGATAGACGCTGGAGAGAAGATTTTCGAGGAGCTACTTTGTGACGTGTGCATTCCATTCACAGAGTTATACTTTTCTTCTCATAGAGGATTGGGGAATCCCATTTGGAGAAAAAGCTACCAGGGGACATTCATGAGTATATAGATGGCTATGGTGAAAAAGAAAATATCCTCAGTCAAAAATTGGAAAGAAGTTTTCAGTAACACTGCTTTGTGATTGATATGTCTATTCATCTCACATAGATAAAACTTTCTTTCTATTACGCAGTTTTCAAACTGCATCACGGACAGATTTCCAAAGGGACAGTGGAAAGCACATTCAGGACTGTCGGGAAAGAGGAGATATCTTCAGATAGAAACTGGAGAGAAGCTTTCTGAGAAACTGCTTTGTGATCTGTGCAATTCAGTAAGGGAGTTTTACCTCTTTTCTCATAAGGCAGTGTTTGAACACTGTTCCTGTAAAATTGAAAAAGTGATATTTTCAAGCGCTCTGTAGACTATGGTGAAAAGTGAAATATCCTGAAATAAAACCCAGAAAAAGGTTCCAGGAAACTGCTCTCTGACTGTGCATTCATTTCAGTGAGTTAAAGCTTACACTACATTACGCAGTTTGGAAACTCTGTCTTTGAGGAATCTGTGAAGGGATATTTAGTGGCGCCTGGAGGCTTGTGGTGAGAAAGGAAACGTCTTCCG
>NW_012101623.1:109564-134942 GCF_000951045.1 Mandrillus leucophaeus | reverse complement strand
GGGTTCATGAAGGGACATTCGGGAGCACATTCAGGACTGTGGGCAAATAGGACACATCTTAGATAAAAACTGGAGAGATGATTTCTGAGAAACTGCTTCATGATGTGTACATTCCACTCAGAGAGGTATACCTCTTTTCTCATAAGACAGTGTTTGAACACTGTTTCTGTAAAACTGAAAAAGTGATAACTTGCAGCACATTGAAGACTATGGTGAAAAGTGAAATATCCTGAAATAAAACCCAAAAGTAGCATTCCAAGAAACTGCTCTTTGACGTGTGCATCCTTATCAGAGAGTTAAAGCTTACACTACGTTGCTCAGTTTGGAAACTCTGTCTTTGAGGAGTCTGTGAACGGATATTAAGTGGCGCCTGGAGGATTGTGGTGAGAGAGGAGACATCTTCCGATGAAAAATGGAGAGAAGGATTCTGAGCAACAGCTCTGTGATGCATGTATTCATTTTATAGAGTTAAATCATTATTTGGTTTGAGCAGTTAGAAATCACTCTTTCTGTGGAAGCTGAGAAAGGACATTTGGGAACGCTCTTAAGAATATGCTGAAAAAGAAATAACCTCTGATAAAAACTGGAAGGAAACTTTCTGAGAAACTGCTCGAGTTACGTGAATTCCACTCACACAGTTAATCTTCTGTTTTCATTGAGTAGTATTCTAACAGTATTTTAGGTTAGACAGCTAAGGGATACTCGGGAGGGCTTTGAGGCTTATGGTGAAAATGGAAATACCTACAGATAGACGCTGGAGAGAAGATTTTCGAGGAGCTACTTTGTGACGTGTGCATTCCATTCACAGAGTTATACTTTTCTTCTCATAGAGGATTGGGGAATCCCATTTGGAGAAAAAGCTACCAGGGGACATTCATGAGTATATAGATGGCTATGGTGAAAAAGAAAATATCCTCAGTCAAAAATTGGAAAGAAGTTTTCAGTAACACTGCTTTGTGATTGATATGTCTATTCATCTCACATAGATAAAACTTTCTTTCTATTACGCAGTTTTCAAACTGCATCACGGACAGATTTCCAAAGGGACAGTGGAAAGCACATTCAGGACTGTCGGGAAAGAGGAGATATCTTCAGATAGAAACTGGAGAGAAGCTTTCTGAGAAACTGCTTTGTGATCTGTGCAATTCAGTAAGGGAGTTTTACCTCTTTTCTCATAAGGCAGTGTTTGAACACTGTTCCTGTAAAATTGAAAAAGTGATATTTTCAAGCGCTCTGTAGACTATGGTGAAAAGTGAAATATCCTGAAATAAAACCCAGAAAAAGGTTCCAGGAAACTGCTCTCTGACTGTGCATTCATTTCAGTGAGTTAAAGCTTACACTACATTACGCAGTTTGGAAACTCTGTCTTTGAGGAATCTGTGAAGGGATATTTAGTGGCGCCTGGAGGCTTGTGGTGAGAAAGGAAACGTCTTCCGGTGAAAACTGGAGAGAAGCTTTCGGAGTAACTGCTTTGTGATGTGTGTATTCATCTCATAGAGTTAAATCATTTTCTGAATTGAGCAGTTTGAAATTAGTGTTTCTGTGGAACCTAAGAAAGGACATTTGGGAACGCTCTTAAGTACATGCTCAAAAGGAAATACCCTCTGATAAAAACCAGAAGGAAACATTTTGTGAAACTACTATAGGTCATGTGAAGTCCACTGGCACAGTTAAGCTTTTGTTTTCATTGATCAGTATTCTAACACTCTGTTAAGTTAGTCAGCTTTGGAATACTCGGGCGTGCTTTCAAGCTTATAGTGAAAATGGAAATATCTTCATATAGCTACTGGGGAGAAGATTTCCGAGGAGCTGCTTTGTGATGTGTGCATTCCACTCACAGAGTTATACTTTTCTTGTCATAGAGTATTGGTGAATCCCGTTTGGAGTAAACGCTACCAGGAGACATTCTAGAGTATATGCACGGCTATGGAGAAAAAGGAAATATCCTCAGACAAAAACGGTAAAGAAGCTTTCTGTTAAACTGTTTTGTGATAGATATGGCTATTCATCTCACATAAATAAAACTTTCTTCCTGTTAAGCAGTTTTGAAACTGCCTCATGGATGGATTCGTGAAGAGACATTCGGGAGCACATTCAGGAATGTGGGGTAATAGGAGATTTCTTCAGATAAAAATTGGAGAGAAACTTTCTGAGAAACTGCTTTGTGATATGTGCATTCAACTCAGTGAGTTATACGTCTTTTCTCATAAGGAAGGTTTGAACACTGTTCCTGTAAAACTGAAAAAGTGTTATTTTGCAGCGCATTGAAGATTATGGTGAAAAGTGAAATATCCAGAAATAAAACCCAGAAAGAAGCATTCCAAGATACTGCGCTCTGACGTGTGCATTCATTTCATTGAGTTAAAACTTACACTACGTTGCCCAGTTTGGAAACTCTGTCTTTGAGGAATGTGTGAAGGGATATTAAGTGGCATCTGGAGGCTTGTGGTGAGAAAGGAAACGTCTTCCAATGAAAACTGGAGAGAATCTTTCGGAGCAACTACTTTGTGATGCGTGTATTCATCTTGGAGAGTTAAATCTTTCTTTGGATTGAGCACTTTCAAATCACTGTTTCTGTGTAACCTGAGAAGGACATTTGGGAATGCTCTGCAGAATATGCTGAACAAGAAATACCCTCCGATAAAAACCAGAAGGAAACTTTCTGTGAAACTGCTGTAGGTCACATGAAGTCCACTTCACACAGTTAAACTTCTGTTTTCATTGAACAGTATTCTCACACTGTTTCAGGTTAGTCAGCTAAGGGATAATTGGGAATGCTTTGAGGCTTACAGTGAAAATGGAAATATCTTCAGATAGATACTAGAGAGAAGATTACCGAGAAGCTGCTTTGTCACATGTGCACTCCACTTATACTTTTCTTCTCATAGGGGATTGGGGAATCCCATCTGGAGGAAAAACTGCTAGGGGATATTTGGGAGTATATGAACGGCTATGGTGAAAAAGGAAATATTCTCAGTCAAAAACTGGAAAGAAGGTTTCTCTGAAACTACTTTGGAATAGATATGACTATTCATCTCACATAGATAACGTTTTCTTTCTATTATGCAATTTAGATACTGCATTATGGACGGATTCACGAAGGGACCTTCGGGAGCACATTCAGTCCTGTGGGGAAATAAGAAAAGTCTTGAGATAAAAACTGAAGAGAAGATTTCAGAAAACTGTTTTGTGATGTGTGTATTCTACTCAGGGAGTTATACGTATTTTCTCATAAGGCAGTCTTTGAAAACAGTTCCTGTAAAAATGAAAAAGTGATATTTTGCAGCGCATTGAACACAATGGCGAAAAGTTAAATATCCAAAAGTAAAACCCAGAAAGAAGCGTTCCAAGAAACTCCTCTCTGACGTGTGCATTCATTTCAGAGATTTAAAGCTTACATTACATTGCCCAGTTTCAAAACTCTGACTTTTAGGAATCTGTGAAGGGATATTAAGTGGCACATGAAGGTTTGTGGTGAGAAAGGAAACGTCTTCCGATGAAAACTGGAGAGAACCTTTTGGAGCAACTGCTTTGTGATGTGTGTATTCATCTCATAGAGTAACGTCATTCTTTGTATTAAGCAGTTTGAAATCACTGTTTCTGTGGAACCTGAGAAACGACATTTGGGAACGCTCTTAAGAATATGGTGAAAAAGAAATACCCTCCGGTCAAAACTAGTAGAAACCTTTCTGTGAAACTGCTCTAAGTCATGTGAAGTCCACTGGCACAGTTAAGCTTCTCCTTTAATTGAGCAGTATTCTAACACGGTTTTAGGTTAGTCAGCTAAGGGATACTCGGGAGTGCTTGGAGGCTTATGGTGAAAACGGAAATATCTTCAGATAGATACTGGAGAGAAGATTTCCGAGGAGCTGCTTTGTGACGTGTGCATTCCACTCACAGAGTTATACTTTTCTTCTCATAGAGGATTGGGGAATCGTATTTAGAGAAAAAGAATTAGGGGACATTCGGGAGTACATGGACGGCTTTGGTGAAAAAGGAAATATCCTCAGACAAAAACTGGAAAGAAGCTTTCTGTGAAACTGCTTTGTGATAGATACGTTTATTCATCTCACATAGATAAAACTTCCCTTATATTACACAGTTTAGGAATTCTGTCATGGACGGATCCGCGAAGGGACGTTGGAGAGCACATTCAGCCCTATGTTGAAAAAGGAGATATCTTCAGATGAAAATTGGATAGAAGCTTTCTGTGAAACTGCTCTGTGTTATGTGTATTCATCTCACCTAGATAAAGCTTTCTTTACATTACGCAGCTTGCAAACTCTGTCATGGACAGATCTGTGAAGGGACATTTGGGAGCACGTTCAGGACTATGGTGGAAACGGAAATATCATCAGATAAAAACTGGAGAGAAGCTTTCTCAGAAACTGATTTGTGATGTGTGCATTTCACTCAGGGAGATATACCTCTTTTCCCATAAATCAGTGTTTGAATAGTGTTCATGTGAAAGCCTCTCTTTTCATTGAGCAGTTTTCTAACCCTGTGTATCTTTAGCGTGTGAAAGGATATTCGGAAGCACTTTGAGGCTTGTGGTGAAAAAGAAAATATGTTCAGACCGAAACTGGAGAGAAGCTTTCTGAGGAACTGCTTTATGATGTGTGCATTCCACTCACAGTGTTATACCTCTTTTCTCATACAGCATCGGGGAAACTCTTTTAAAGGAAAAGGTACTAAGTAATATTCGGGAGCATGTTGATGCCTATCGTGAAAAGGGAAATAGTCTCAGACAAAAACTGGAAAGAAGCTTTCTGTGAAACTGCTCTGTGATATGTGTATTCATCTTACATAGATAAAGATTTCTTTACATTATGCAGCTTGGAAACTCCATCATGGATGAATCCACGAAGGGATATTCGGGATCACATTCTTGCCCATGGTGAAAAAGGAAATATCATCAGATAAAAGCTGGAGAGAAGTTTTCTGAGAAACTGCTTGGTGATGTGTGCATTCCACTCATGGAGTTATGCCTTTCTTCTGGTAAGACACTGTTTGAATACTGTTCCTGTAAAACTAAAAAAGTGATATTTGGAGCACATTGAAGACAATGGAGAAAAGTGAAATGTCATCCAATAAAACTCAGAAAGAAGCATTCCAAGAAATTGCTCTCTGACATGTCCATTCATTTCACAGAGTTAAAGCTTACTCTCCACTTCTCAATTTGGAAAGTCTGTCTTTGAGGATTCTGTGAAGGGATATTATGTGGCAACTGGAGGCCTGTGGCGAGCAAGCAAACCTCTTCCATTTTAAACTGGAGAGAAGGTTTCTTCAACTTTTTTGTGATGTTTGTGTTCATATCATAGAATTAAATCATTCTTTGGGTTGAGCACTTTGAAATCACTTTCTGTGGAATCTGAGAAAGGACATTTGGGAACACCCTTTAGTATATCCTGAAAAAGAAATAACCTCAGATAGAAACCAGAAGGACGCTTTCTGTGAAACTGCTTTGTGTAGTGTAAATTCCACTCACACAGTTAAGCTTCTGTTTTCATTGAGCAATATTCTAACACTGTTTCTGTTTAATCTGTGAAGGGATATTTGGGAGCACGGTGAGGCTTATGGTGATAAAGGAAATAAATTCAGACAGGAACTGGAGAGAAGCTTTCCCAGAAGCTGCTTTATGATGTGTGCATTCCACTCACAGAATTGTACCTTTCCTGTCATAGAGGATTGGGAAATCCCTTTTGGAGAATAAGCTACAAAGGGACATTCGGGAGTATATGGACAACAATTGTGAAAAAGGAAATATCCTCTCACAAAAACTGGAGAGAAGCTTTCTGTGAACTGCTTTGAATAGATACGTCTATTCATCTCACATAGATAAAACCTTCTTTCTATTTTGCAGTTTTGAAACCGCATCATGGACGTATCTGCGAAGGGACATTCAGGAGCACATTCAGGCCAATGGTGAAAAAGGAAATATATTCAGGTAAAAACTGGAGAGAAGCTTTCTGTGAAATTTATTTGTGATGGGTGCATTCCACTCAGGTAGTTATACTTCTTTTCTCATAAGGCAGTGTTTGAACACTGTTCATATAAAACCAAAAACGTGATATTTTAGAGCGCATTGAAGACTATGGCGGAAGGTGAAATATCCTCAAATAAAACCCAGAAAGAAGCGTTTCAAGAAACTACTCACTGATATATGCATTCATTTCACAAAGTTAAATTTACTCTAGACTGCCCACTTTGGAAAATCTGTCTTTGAGGTTTCTGCAAAGGGAGATTAAGCAGTGACTGGGTTCCTGTGGCAAGCAAGGAAATGTCTTCCATTGAAAACTGGAGAGAAGATTTCTGAACAACTACCTGTGATCTGTGTTTTTAACTCATAGAGGTAAATCATTCTTTGGATTGAGCTGTTTGGAATCACTCTTTCTGTGGAACCTGAGAAGGGACATTTGGGAACGCTCTTAAAAATATGCTGACAAGAAATACCTTCCGATAAAAAGCAGAAGGAAACCTTCTATGAAACTGCTCTGTGTCATGTGAATTCCACTCACACAGTTAAGCTTCTGTTTTCATTGAGCAGTATTCAAACACTGTTTTAGTTTACTCAACTAAGGGATACTCGGGAGTGCTTTGAGGCTTCTGTTAAAACAGAAATATCTTCAGATATATACTGGAAAGAAGATTTCCGAGGAGCTGATTTGTGACGTGTGCATTGCACTCACAGAATTATACTTTTTTTCTCATAGAGGATTGGGGAATCGCATTTGGAGAAAAAGCAACCAGGGGACATTCGGGAGTACATGGACGGGTATGGTGAGAAAGGAAATATCCTCAGACAAATACTGGCAAGTAGCTTTCTGTGAAACTGCTTTGGGATAGATATGTCTATCATCTCACATAGATAAAACTTTCTTTCTATTATGCGGTTTTGAAACTGCATCATGGATGGATTCACGAAGGGACATTTGGCAGCACATTCAGGGCTTTGGGGAAATAGAAGATACTTTCAGATAAAAACTGGACAGAAGCTTTCTGAGAAACTGCTTTGTGATACGTGCATTCCACTAAGGGAGTTAAGCCTCTTTTCTCATAAGACAGTGTTTGAACACTGTTCCTGTAAAACTGAAAAAGTGATATTTTGCAGTGCATTTAAGACTATTTAGAAAAGTGAAAAATCCTGAAAAAAAACCCAGAAAGAAGCATTCCAAGAAACTGCTGTCTGACGTGTGCATTCATTTCAGAGAGTTAAAACTTACATTACGTTGCACAGTTTGGAAACTCTGTCTTTGAGGAATCTGTGAAGGGATATTAAGTGGCTCCTAGAGGCATGTGGTGAGAAAGGTAACGTCCTATGAAGAATACTGGAGAGAATCTTTCAGAGCACTTCTTTGTGATGTGTGTATTCATCTCATAGAGATAAATCATTCTTTGGAATGAGCAGTTTGAAATCACTTTTTCTGTGAAACATGAGAATTGACATTTGGGAACATTGTAAGAATATCTTGAAAAAGAAATACCCTCTGATAAAAACCAGATAGAAACTTTCTGTGAAACTGCTCTATGTCACGTGAATTCCACTCACACAGTTAAACTTCTGTTTTCATTGAGCAGTATTCTAACACTGGTTTAAGTTAGTCAGCGAAGGGATACTAGGGAGCGCTTAGAGGCTTACAGGGAAATCGAAAATACCTTCAGCTAGATCCTGGAGAGAAGATATTCGTGGAGCTGCTTTGTTATGTGTGCATTCCACTCACAGAGTTATACTTTTCTTCTCACAGAGGATTGGGGCATCCCGTTTGGAGAAAAAGCTACCAAGGGACATTCGGGAGTATATGGATGGCTATGGTGAAAAAGGAAATCTCCTCAGACAAAAACTGGAAAGAAGCTTTCTTTGAAACTACTTTATGATAGATATGCCTATTTATCACACAGAGAAAAAACTTTCATTCTATTACGCAATTTTGAAACTGCGTCATGGACGGATTCACGAGGGGACATTCGGACACACATTCAGGCTTTTGGGGAAATTGGAAATATCTTCAGATAAAAGCTGGAGAGAAGCTTTCTGAGAAACTGCTTTGTGATGTGTACATTCCACTCAGGCAGTTATACCTCTTTTCTCATGAGGCAGTGTTTGGACACTGTTCCAGTAAAGCTTAAAAAGTGATATATTGCAGCGCATTGAAGACTATGGAGAAAAGTGAAATATCCTGAAATAAAACCCAGAAAAGAGTGTCCCAAGAAACTGCTCTCAGACATGTCCTGTCATTTCAGGGAGTTAAAGCTTACACTACGTTGTCCAGTTTGGAAACTCTGTCTTCAAGGAATCTGTGAAGAGATATTTAGTGGCTCCTGAAGGCTTGTGGTGAGAATGGTAACGTTCTCTGATGAAAACTGGACAGAAGCTTTCAGTGCAACTGCTTTGTGATGTGTGTATTCATCTCATAGAGTTTAATCATTCTTTGGATGGAGCAGATTGAAATCACTTTTTCTGTGGAACCTCAGAAAGGACATTTGGGAACGCTCTTAAGAATATGTTAAAAAAGAAATACCCTCCAATAAAAACCAGAAGTAAATTTTTTGTGAAACTGCTCTAGGTCGCGTGAAGTCCTCACACACAGTTAAGCTTCTCTTTTCATTGAACAGTATTCTAACACTATTTTAGGTTAGTCAGGTAAGGGATACGGGAGCACTTTGAGGCTTACGGAGAAAACGGAAATACCTTCAGATAGACGCTGGAGAGAAGATTTCTGGGGAGATGCTTTGTGACATCTGCATTCCACTCAAGAGTTAGTTATACTTTTCTTCTCATAGAGGATTGCGGTATACCATTTGGAGAAAAAGCTACCAGGGGACATTCGGGAGTACACGGATGGCTACAATGAAAAAGGAAATTTTCTCAGACAAGAACTGGAAAGAAGCTTTCTGTGAAACTGCTTTGTGATAGATATGTCTATTTATCTCACACAGATAAAATTTTCTTAGTATTACGCAGTTCTGAAAATGGACAGATTCATGAAGGGACATTTGGGTGCCAATTCAGGCCTGAGGGGAAAAGGAGATATCTGAAGATACAAACTGGAGAGAAGCTTACTGAGCAACTGCTTTGTGATGTGTGCATTCCACTCAGGAAGTTACACTTCTTTTCTCATAAGGCAGTGTTTGAACACAGTTCCTGTAAAACTGAAAAAGTGATATTTTGCCACGCATTGAAAACTCTGGTGAAAAATGAAATATCCTGAAATAAAAGCCAGAAAGAAGCATTCTAGGAAACTGCTCTCTGACGTATGCATTCATGTCAGAGAGTTAAAGCTTACACTACGTTGCCCATTTTGGAAACTCTGTCTTTGAGGAATCTGTGAAGGGATATTAAGTGGCGCCCGGAGGCTTGTGGTGAAAAAGGAAACAAGTTCTATGAAATCTGGAGAGAAGCTTTCAGAGTAACTGCTTTGTGATGTGTGTATTCATTTCATGGAGTTAAATCATTCTCTGGATTGAACAGTTTGAAATCACTGTTTCTGTGGAACCTGAGAGAGGACATTTAGGAACGATTTGAAGACTATTCTGAAAAGGAAATATGCTCTAATAAAAACCAGAAGAAAACTTTCTGTGAACCTTCTCTAGGTCACGTGAAGTCCACTTGCACAGTTAAGCTTCTGTTTTCATTGAGCAGTATTCTAACACTCTTTAAGTTAGTCAGTTAAAGGATACTCGGGACCATTATAAGGCTTACGGTGAAAACGCAAATATCTTCAGATAGATAATGGAGAGAAGATTTCCGAGGAGTTGCTTTGTGACATCTGCATTCCACTCACAGATTTATACTTTTTTTTTTTTTTTTACAGAGGATTAGGGAATCCCGTTTGGAGTCAATGCTACCAGGAGACATTCAGGAGTATATGCAGGGCTATGGAGAAAAAGGCAATATGCTCTGACAAAAACAGGAAAGAAGCTTTCTGTGTAATTGTTTTGGGATAGATATGGCTATTCATCTTACATAAATAAAACATTCTTTCTGTTACACAGTTTTTAAACTGCCTCATGGACGGATTTGCGAAGAGACATTCAGGAGCACATTCAGGATTGTGGGGTAATAGGAGATTTCTTCAGATAAAAATTGGAGGGAAGCTTTCTGAGAAACTGCTTTGTGATGTTTGCATTCCACTCAGGGAGTTATACCTTTCTCATAATGCAGTGTTTGAACATTGTTCCTGTAAAACTGAAAAAGCGATATTTTGCAATGCATTGAAGACTACGGCCCAAACTGAAATATCTTGAAATATAACCCAGAAAGAAGTGTTCCAGGAAACTTCTTTCCAACGTATGCATTCATTTCAGAGAGGTAAAGCTTACACTACGTTGCCCAAATTGGAAAATCTGTCTTTGAGGAATCTGTGAAGGGATATTAAGTGGTGCCTGGAGGCTTGTGGTGAGAAAGGAAACGTCTTCCAATGAAAACTGGAGAAAAGCTTTCGGAGCAACTGCTTTGTGATGTGTGTATTCATCACATAGAGTTAAATCATTCTTTGGATTGAGCAGTCTGAAATCAATGTTTCTGTGGAACCTGAGAAATGACATTTGGGAACGCTCTTAAGAAGATGCTGAAAAGGAAATACCCTTTGATAAAAACCAGAAGGAAACTTCCTGTGAAACTGCTCTAGGTCACGTGAAGTCCACTCGCATAGTTAGGCTTCTGTTTTCATTGAGCAGTATTCTAACACTCTTTCAGGCAAGACAGCTAAGGGATACCCGGGGGAGCTTTAAGACTTATGGTGAAAACAGAAATATCTTCAGATAGATACTGGAGAGAAGATTTCCGAGGAGGTGCCTTGTGACCTGTGCATTCCACTCACAGACTTACACTTTTCCTCTCATAGAGTATTGGGGAATCCCATTTGGAGTAGACGCTACCAGGAGATACTCAGGAGTATATGCACGGCTATGGAGAAAATGGAAATATCCGCAGAAAAAAACTGGAAAGGAGTTTTCTGTGAAACTGATTTGTGATAGTTATGTCTATTCATCTCACATAGATAAAATTTTCTTTCCATTACTCAGTTTCAAAACTGCATCATGGACGGATTCGCAGACAGACTTTCGGGAGCACAATCAGTAAAGTGGGGTTAAACGAGATTTCTTCAGATAAAAAACGAAGAGAAGTTTTCTGAGAAACCGTTTTCTGATGTGTGCATTCCACTCAGGGAGTTACACCTCTTTTCTCAAGAGGTAGGTTTGAACACTGTTCCTGTAAAGCCGAAAAAGTGGTATTTTGCAGTACATTGAAGACGATGGCGAAAATTGAAATATCCTGAAAGAAAACCCAGAAAGAAGCATTCTAAGAAACTGCTCTGTGACGTGTGCATTCATTTCAGAGAGTTAAAGGTTACACTACGTTGCCCAGTTTGGAAATTGTCTTTGAGGAAACTGTGAAGGGCTATTAAGTGGTGTCCAGAGGCTTGTGGTGAGGAAGGAAACGTCTTCCGATGAAAACTGGAGACTAGCTTTTGGAGCAACTGGTTTGTGATGTGTGTATTCATCTCATAGAGGTAAATCAATGTTTGGTTTGAGCAGTTTGATATCACTGTTTCTGCACAACCTCAGAAAGGGCATTTGGGAACGCTCTTAAGAAAATGCTGAAGAAGAAGTACCCTCTGATAAAAACAAGAAAGAAACTTTCTGGTAAACTGCACTAGGTCACGTGAAGTCCACTCACACAGTTAAGCTTCTGTTTTCATTGAGCAGTATTTTAACACTCTTTTACGTTAGTCACCTAAGGGATATTCAGGAGTGCTTAAAGGCTTACGGTGAAAACAGAAATATCTTCAGATAGATACTCTAGGGAAGATTTCCGAGGAGCTGCTTTGTGACCTGTGTATTGCACTCACAGTGTTATACTTTTCTTCTCATAGAGTGTTGGGTAATCCTGCTTGTTGAAAAAGCAACCAGAGGACATTCGGGAGTGTATGGATGGCTATGGTGAAAAACGAATTATCCTCAGACAAAAGTTGGAAAGAAGCTTTCTGTGAAACTGTATTGTGATATATATGTGTATTCATCTCACATAGATAAAACCTTCTTTGCATTATGCAGTTTTGAAACTGCGTCATGACAGATTAGCGAAGGGACATTCGGCAGCACATTCAAGCCAATGGTGAAAATGGAGATACCTTCAGATAAAAAGTGGAGAAAAGCTTTCTGACAAACTACTTTGTTATGTGAGCATGCCACTGAGGAAGTTATACATCTTTTCTCATAAGGCAGTGTTTGAACACTGTTCCTGTAAAACTGAAAAAGTGACATTTTGCAGTGCATTGAAGACTACGGCAAAAAGTGAAATATCCGGAAATAAAACGCAGAAAGAAACGTTAAAAGAAACTGCTCTCTGACGTGTGCATTGATTTCAGAGAGCTAAAGCTTACACTACGTTGCCCAGTTTGGAATTTCTGTCTTTGAGGAATCTGTGAACTGTTATTAAGTGGCATCCGAAGGCTTCTGGTGAGAAAGGAAATGACTTTTGAAGAAATCTGGAGAGTTTTCTGAGCAACGACTTTGTGATGTGTGTCTTCATCTCATAGAGTAAAATCATTCTTTGATTTCAGCCGTTTGAAATCACTGTTTCTTTGGAATCTGAGAAAGGACATTGGGAACGCTCTTAAGAATATGCTGAAAAAGAAATACACTGCGATATAAACCAGAAGGAAATGTTCTCTGAAAAAGCTTTAGGTCACGTGAAGTGCACTCACACTGTTGAGCTTCTGTGTTCATTGAGCTGTATTCTAACACTGTTTTTCATTAGTCAGTTAAGGGATCCTTGGGAGTGCTTTGAGGCTTACAGTGAAAACGGAAATATCTTCAGATAGACACTGGAGAGAAGATTTCCGAGGAGTTGCCTTGTGACCTTTTTCTTTCCACTCACAGAGTTAAACTTTTATTCTCATAGAGGATGGGGGAATCCCGTCTGGAGAAAAAGCTACCAGGGGACATTCAGGAGTATTCAGACAGATATGGTGAAAAAGGAAATATCCTCAGACAAAAACTAGAAAGAAGCTTTCTGTGAAACTGCTTTGTGATAGATGTCTATGCATGTCACATACATAAAACTTTCTTTCTATTATGCAGTTTTAAAACTGCGTCATGGACGGATTTGCGAAGGCACATTCGGGAGGACATTCAGGCCTGTGGTGAAATAGGAAATATCTTCAGACAAAAACGTTATAGAAACTTTTGGAGAAACTGCTTTGTCATGTGTGCATTCCACTCAGGACTTATACCTCTATTCTCATAAGGCAGTGTTTGAACACTCTTCCTGTAAAACTGAAAAGTTGTTGATTTGCAGCGCATTGAAGACTATGTGGAAAGTACAATAACCTGAAATGAAACATAGAAGGAAGCGTTCCAAGAAACTGCTCTCTGACGTGTGCTTTCATTTCAGAGAGTTAAAGCTTACTCTACGTTGCCCAGTTTGGAAACTCTGTCTTTGAGGAATCTGTGAAGGCATATTAAGTGGCGACGGGAGGCTTGTGGTGAGAAAGGAAACATCTTCCGATGAAAACTCCACAGAAGCTCTCAGAGCAACTGCTTTGTGATGTGTGTGTTCATCTCATAGAGTTAAATCATTCTTTGGATTGAGTAGTCTGTAATCACTGTTTCTGTGGAACCTGAGAAAGGACATTGGGAACGCTCTTAAGAATATGCTGAAAAAGCAATATCCTCTGATAAAAAACAGAAGGAAACACTCTGTGAAACTGCTCTAGGTCACGTGAAGTCCACTCTCACAGTTATGCTTCTGTTTGAATTGAGCAGTATTCTAACACTGTTTTAGGATACTCAGCCAAGGGATACTCGGAAGCGCTTTGAGGCTTACAGGGAAAACTGAAATATCTACAGATACATACTGGAGAGAAGGTTTCTGAAGAGCTGCTTTATGAAGTGTGCATTCCACTAACAGTGTTATACTTTCTTCTCATAGAGGATTGGGGAATCCCGTTTGGATAAAAAGCTACCAGGGGACATTCATGAGTATATGGATGGCTATGCTGAAAAAGTTAATATGCTCAGACAAAAACTGGAAACAAGCTTTCTGTGAAACTGTTTTGTGATAGATATGTCTATTCATCTCGCATAGATAAAACTTTCTTTCTATTACACGGTTTTGAAACTGCATCACGGATGGATTCACGAAGAGACATTAGGCAGCACATTCAGGCCTGTGGGGAAACATAATATATCTTCAGAAAAAAACTGGAGAGAAGTTTTCTGAGAAACTGCTTTGTGATATGTGCATTCCACTCAGGGATTTATGCCTATTTTCCCATAAGATAGTGTTTGCACACTGTTCCTGTAAAACTGAAAAAGTGATAGTTTGCAGTGCATTGAAGACTATGGCGAAAAGTGAAATATCCTGAAATAAAGCTCAGAAAGAAGCGTTCAAGAAACTGCTCTTAGACCAGTGCCTTCATTTCAGAGAGGTAAAGCTTACACTACGTTGATCAGTTTGGAAACTCTGTCTTTGAGGAATCTGGGAAGGGATATTAAGTGGCCCCCGCAGGCTTGTGGTGAGGAAGGAAACATCTTCCAATGAAAAGTGGAGAGAAGATTACGGTGCAACTGCTTTGTGATGTTTGTATTCATCTCATAGAGTTAAATCATTCTTTGGATTGAGCAGTTTGAAATCACTGTTTCTGTGGGTCCTCATAAAGGACATTTGGGAACACTCATAAAAATACACTAAAAAAGTAATACCCACTGATAAAACCAGAAGGAAGCATGGAAACTTTCTCTGAAACTGTCCTAGGTCACGTGAATTCCACACGCACAGTAAGGCTTCTGCTTTCATTGAGCAGTATTCCTACACTGTTTCAAGTTAGTCAGCCACGGGAAACTCCGGAGCACTCTCAGGCTTCTGGTGAAAACGGAAATATCTTAAGATAGATACTGGAGAGAAGATTTCCGAGGAGCTGCTTTGTGACGTGTGCATTCCACTCACAGAGTTATATCTTTCTTCTCATAGAGGATTGGGGAATCCAGTTAGGAGAAAAGACAACCAGGGGACATTCAGGAGTATATGGACGGCTATGAGGAAAAAGAAAATATCCTCAGAAAAAAAGTGGAAAGAAGTTTTCTGTGACACTGCTTTGTGATCAGTTTGGAAACTCTGTCTTTGAGGAATCTGGGAAGGGATATTAAGTTACCCCCGGAGGCCTGTGGTGAGAAAGTAAACGTCTTCCGGTGAATACTGGAGAGAATTTTTGGAGGAACTGCATGTGATGTGTGTATTCATCTCATAGATTTAAATCATTCTTTGGATTGAGCAGTTTGAAATCACTGTTACTGTAGAACCTGAGAAAGGATATTGGGAATGCTCTTAAGAATATGCTGAAAAAGAAATGCCTTACACTCAGGGAGTTTTACCTCCTTTCTCATATGTCAGTGTTTGAACACTGTTCCTGTGAAACTCAAAAAGTGATATTTTGCAGCACATTGAAGACTGTAGCGAAAAGTGAAATATCCGGAAGTAAAACCAAGAAAGAAGCATTCCAGGAAACTGCTCTCTGACGTGTGCATTCATTTCTTAGGGTTAAAGCTTAAACAACGTTGCCCAGTTTTGAAACTCTGTCTTTGAGGAATCTGTGAAGGTATATTAATTGACGCCCAGAGGCTTGTGTTGAGAAACGTAACGACTTCCGCTGAAAGCTGGAGAGAAACTTTCGGAGCAACTGCTTTGTGATGTGCGTATTCATCTCATAGAAATAAATCATTCTTTTAATTGAGCAGTTTGAAATCACTGTTTCCATGGAAATTGAGAAAGGACATTTAGGAATGCTCTTAAGAATATGCTGAAAAAGAAATACCCTCCGATAAACACCAGAAGGAAACATTTTGTGAAAGTGTTCTAAGTAACTTGAAGTCCCCTCACAGAGTTGAGCTTCTGTTTTCATTGAGCAGTATTCTAACACTTTTTTATGTTAGTCAGCTAAGGGGTACTGGTTAGCGCTTTGAGGCTTATGGTGAAAGCGGAAATATCTTCAGATTTATCCTGGAGAGGAGATTTCCGAGGAGCTGCTTTGTGACGTGTGCATTCCACTCACAGAGTTATACTTTTCTTCTGATAGAGGATTGGGGAATCTGCTTTGAAGAAATAGCTACCAAGGGAGATTCGGTATTGTATGGACATCTATGGTGAAAAGGGAAATATCCTCAGACAAAAACAAGAAAGAAGCATTCTGTGAAACTGCTTTGTGATAGATATGTCTATTCATCTCACATGGATAAAACTTTCTATTACGCAGTTTTGAAATTGCGTCATGGAAGGATTAGCGAATTGACATTTGAGAGAACATTCAGGCCAATGGGGAAATAGGAGATATCTTCAGATAAAAACTGGAGAGGAGCTTTCTGAGACACTTCTTTCTGATGTGTGCATTCCACTCAGGGAGTTATACCTCTTTTCTCATAAGGGAGTGTTTGAACACTGTTACTGCAAAACTGAAAATGTGATATTTTGCAACTCATTGAAGACTACGGAGAAAAGTGAAATATCCTGAAATAAAACCCAGAAAGAAGCATTTCAAGAAACTGCTCTCTGACGTGTGCATTCATGTCAGAGAGTTAAAGCTTATACTACGTTGCCCAGATTGGTAACTCTGTCTTTGAGTAAACTGTTAAGGGATATTAAGTGGCGCATGGAGGCTTGTGGTGAGAAATGAAACATCTTCCGAAGAAAACTGGAGAGAAGCTTTCGGAGCAAATGCTTTGTGATGTGTGAATTCATGTTACAGATTTAAATCATTGTTTGGATTGAACAGTTTGAAATCACTGTTTCTGTGGAAGCTGAGAAAGGACATTTGGGAACGTTCTTAAGAATATGTTGAAAAAGAAATATCCGCCTATAAAAACCAGAAGGAAACATTCTATGAAACTGCTCTATGTCACGAGAATTTCACTCACACGGTTCAGCATCTGTTTTCATTGAGCAGTATTCTAACACTGTTTAAAGTTAGACAGCTAAGGGCTACTCGGCAGCGCTTTGAGGTTTCCCGTGATAACGTGAATATCTTCAGATTTATACTGGAGAGAAAATTTCGAGGACCTACTTTGTGACGTGTACTTTCCACTCAGACAGTTATATTTTTCTTCTCAGAGATGTTTCTGGTATCCTGCTTGGAGAAAAGCTGCCAGTGGACATCAGAGAGTATATGGATGGCTATGGTGAAAAAGGAAATATCCTCATACAAATAGTTTAAAGAAGCTTTCTGTGAAACTATTTTGTGATAGATATGTCTATTCATCTCACGTAGATAAATATTACTTTCTATTATGCAGTTTTGAAACTGCATCATGGACGGATTCATGAAGGGACATTTGGGAGCACATTCAAGCCTGTAGGGAAAATGAGATATCTTCAGATAAAAACTGGAAAGAAGCATTCTGAGAAACTGCTTTGTGATGTGAGCATTCCACTCAGGGAGTTATACCTCTTTTCTCTTAAGGCAGTGTTTGAACACTGTTCCTGTAAAACTGAAAAAGTGATATTTTGCAGCACATCGAAGACTGTGGTGAAAAGTGAAAATTCGGAAATAAAACCCAGAAAAAAGCATTGCACGAAACTGCTCTCTGACGTGTGCATTCATATCAGATGGTTAAAGCTTACACTACCTTGCCCATGTTGGAAACCTTGTCTTTGAGGAATCTGTGTAGGGATATTTAATTTTGCACAGAGGTTTGTGGTTAGAAAGGAAACGTCTTCTGATGAAAACATAGAGAAGTTTTCTGAGCAACTACTTTGTGATGTGTGTATTCATCTCATAGAGATAAATCATTCCTTTAATTGAGGAGTTTGAAATCACTGTTTCTGTGGAACCTGAGAAAGGACATTTAGGAATGCTCTAAGGAATATGCTGAGAAAGAAATACCCTGCTATAAAAACCAGAAGGAAACTTTCTGGGAGACTGCATTAGGTCACGTGAATTCCACACGCACAGTTAAGCTTCTCTATTCATTGAACAGTATTCTAACACTGTATTAGGTTTAGTCAGCTAAGGGATACTCGGGAGCGCTTTGAGGTTTCCGTGAAAACGGAAATATCTTCAGATATATAGGGAGAGAAGATTTCCGAGGAACTGCCTTGTGACGTGTGCATTCCACTCAGAGTATACTTTTCTTCTCATAGAGGATTGGGGAATCTCGTTTGGAGAAAAAGCTACCAGGAGACATTTGGGAGTATATGGACAGCTATGGTGAAAAAGAAAATATTCTGAGTCAAAAACTGGAAAAAGCTTTCTGTGAAAATGCTTTGTGATAGATATGTCTGTTAGTCTCACATACAAAAAACTTTCCTTCGATTACGCAGTTTTGAAACTGCATCATGTACGGATTCACGAAGGGTCATTCGTGAGAAATTCAGGCCTGTGAGGAAATAGGAAATATCTTCAGACAAAAACTGGAGAGTAGCTTTCTGAGAAACTGCTTTGTGACGTGTGCATTCCACTAAGGGAGTTATATCCCTTTTCTCATAAGGCAGTGTTTGAACACTGTTTCTGTAAAACTGAAAAAGTGATAATTTGCAGTGCATTGAAGACTATGGTGAAAAGAGAATTATCATGAAATAAAACCAAGAAAGAAGCATTCCAAGAAACTGCTTTCTGGCTTGTCCATTTATTTCAGAGGGTTAAAGCTTACACTATGATGCCCAGTTTGGAAACTCTGTCTTTGAGGAATCTGTGAAGGGATATTAAGTGATGCCTGGAGGCTTGTGGTGAGAAAGGAAGTGTCTTCAGATGAAAATTCGAGAGAATCTTTAGGAGTAACAGCTTTGAGATGTGTGTATTCATCTCATAGTGCTAAATCATTCTTTGGTTTGAGCAGTTTGAAATCACTGTTTCTGTGAAACCTGATAAAGGACATTTGGGAACACTCTTAAGAATATGATGAAAAAGAAATACCCTTCGATAAAAACCAGAAGGAAACTTTCTGTGTAACTGCTCTAGGCCACGTGAATTTCACTCACACATTTAAGATTCCATTTTCATGGGCAGTATTCTAACACTGTTTTTGCTTAGTCTGCTAAGGAATACTCGGGCGCACTTTGAGGCTTAGGGTGAAAACGGAAATATCTTCAGACAGGTACTGGGGAGAAGATCTCCGAGGAGCTTCTTTGTGAAGTGTGCATTTCACTCACAGAGTTATACATTCCTTCTCAGAGAGGATTAGGGAATCCTGTTTGGAGAAAAAGCTACCAGAGGGCATTCGGGAGTATATGGACGGCTATGGTGAATAAGGAAATATCCTCAGACAAAAACTGGAAAGAAGCTTTCTGTGAAAGTGGTTTGTGATAGATACGTATATTCATCTCATATAGATAAAAGTTTCTTTCTATTATGCAGTTTTGAAACTGCGTCACGGACGGATTAGTGAAGGGACATTCGGGAGCACATTCAGGCCTATAGGGAAATAGGAGATATCTTCAGATAAAAACTGGAGAGAAGCTTTCTGAGAAACTGCTTTGTGATGTGAGCATTCCACTAAGGGAGTTATACCTCTTTTCTCAAAAAGCAGTGTTTGAACACTAATCCTGTAAAACTGAAAATGTGATATTTTACAGCACATTGAAGACTATGACGAAAAGTGAAATATCCGGAAATAAAATCTAGAAGGAAGCATTCAAAGAAACTGCTGTCTGACGTGTGCATTCAGTTCATACAGCTAAAGTTTACACTGCATTGCCCGGTTTGGAAGCTCTGTCTTTGAGGAATGTGTGAACTGATATTAACTGGCGCCCGGATTCTTGTGCTGAGAAAGGAAACGTCTTTTGATAAATCTGGAGAGAAGTTTTTGGAGCAACTGCTTTGTGATGCACGTATTCATCTCATAGAATTAAATCATTCTTTGGATTGAGCAGTTTGAAATCACTGTTTCTTTGGAATCTGAGACAGGACATTTGGGAATGCTCCTAAGAATATGCTGAAAAAGAACTACACTGCGAGAAAAACCAGAAGGAAACTTTCTCTGAAACTGCTTGAGGTCATGTGAAGTGCACTGGCACAGGTAAGCTTCTTTGTTCATTGAGCTTGATTCTAACACTGTTTTTGGTTAGTCAGCTAAGGGATACTCAAGAGTGCTTTGAGGCTTATGGTGAAAACGGAAGTATCTTCAGATAGATACTGGAGAGATTTCCGAGGAGCTGCCTTTGACGTGTGCACTCCACTCACAGCATTACACTTTTCTTCTCATAGAGTATTGTGGTATCCGGTTTGGAGAAAACGCTACCAGAGGGCGTTCAGGAGTATATGGACCACTATGGTGAAAAAGGAAATATCCTCAGACAAACTGGAAAGAAGCTTTCTGTGAAAATGCTTTGGAAAAGATATGTCTATTCATCTCACATAGATAAAATTTTCTTTCTATTACACAGTTTGAAACTGCGTCATGGATGGATTTGGAAGGGAATTTCGGGAGTTCATTCAGGCCTGTGGGGAAATTCTAAATATCTTCAGCTAAAAACTGGAGAGAAACTTTCTGAGAAACTTCTTTGTGATATGTACATTCCACTCAGGGACTTATACCTCGTTTCTCATAAGTCAGTGTTTGAACACTGTTCCTTTAAAACTGAAAAAGTGATATTTTGCAGCGCATTGAAGACTGTGGTGAAAAGTGAAAATTCGGAAATAAAACCCAAAAAGAATCGTTCCAAGAAAATACTCTCTGACGTGTGCATTCATATCAGAGAGTTAAAGCTTACACTACGTTGCCTAGTTTGGAAACTCTGTCTTTGAGGAATCTGCGAAGGGATATTAAGTGGCACCCAGAGGTTTGTGGTAACCAAGGAAACGTCTTCCGAGGAAAACTGGAGAGAAGCTTTCGGAGCAACTGCTTTGTGATGTGTGTATTCATCTCTTAGAGTTAAATCATTCTTTGGATTGAGCAGTTTGAAGTCACTGTTTCTGTGGAAACTGTGTCAGGACATTTGGGAACACTCTTAAGAATTTGCTGAAAAGAAATACCCTGTGATAGAAACCAGACGGAAACTTTTTGTGAAACTTCTCTAGGTCATGTGAATTCCACTCGCACAGTTAAGTTTCTGTGTTCATTGAGCAGTATTCACTGTTTTTGGTTAGTCAGCTAAGGGATACTCGGAAGCACTTTGAGGTTTACGGTGAATAAAGAAATACCTTCAGATAGATACTGGAGAGAAGATTTCCGAGGAGCTGCTTTGTGACGTTTGCATTCCACTCACAGGGTTATACTTTTCTTCTCATAGAGGATTGTGGCATCCCTTTTGGAGAAAAAGGTAGCAGGGGACATTCGGGAGTATATATGGATGGCTATGGTGAAAAAGGAAATATCCTCAGATAAAAACTGGAAAGAAGGTTTCTGTGAAACTGCTTTTTGTAGATATGTCTATTCCTCTCACACAGATAAAACTTTCTTTCTATGACACAGCTTTGAAACTGCACCATGGACGGATTCATGAGGGACATTCTGGAACACATTCAGGCCACTGGGGAGACAGGAAATATCTTCAGATAAAAACTGGAGATAGCTTTCTGAGAAACTGCTTTTTGATGTGTGCATTACACACAGGGAGTTATACCCCTTTTCTCATAAGGCAGTGTTTGGACACTGTTCCTGTAAAACTGAAAGAGTGATATTTTGCAGCACATTGAAGACTATGGGGAAAGTGAACTATCCTGAAATAAAATCCAGAAAGTAGCTTTCCAAGAAACTGCTCTCGAACATATGCATTCGTTTCAGAGAGTTAAAGCTAACACTACATTGCCCAGTTTGGAAACTCTGTGTTTCAGGAATCTGTGAAGAGATATTAGGGAGCACACAGAGGTTCCTGGTGAGAAAGAAAACATCTTCCGATGAAAACTGGAGAGAAGCTTTAGGAGCAACTGCTTTGTGCTGTGTGTTGTCATCTCATAGAGTTAAGTTATTTTTTGGATTGAGCAGTTTGAAATCACTGTTTCTGTGGAAACTGAGAAAGGACATTTTGGAACGCTCTTAAGAATATGCTGATAAAGCAATAACCTCCAATAAAAACCAGATGGAAACTTTCTGTGAAACTGCTCTAGGTCACGTTAATTTCACTCACACATTTAAGCTCCTATTTTCATTGGACAGTATTCTAACCCTGTTTCTGAAACTGTTTTGCAATTTGTTCATTACACTCCGGGAGATATACATCTTTTCTTATAAGGCAGTGTTTGAACACTGTTCTTGTAAAACAGAAAAAGTGATATTTTGCAGCACAAAGAAGACTGTGGCAAAAAATGAAATATCCTGAAAGGAAACCCAGAAAGAAGCATTCCAAGAAATTGCTCTCTAAAGTTTGCATTCATTTCAGAGAGTTAAAGTTTACACTACGTTGCCCAGTTTAGAAACACTGTCTTTGAGGAATATGTGATGGGATATTAAGTGGCACCCAGAGGCTTGTGGTGAGAAAGAAAACGTCTTCCGATGAAAACTGGACAGAGGTTTTCAGAACAAGGGCTTTGTGATATGTGTATACATCTCATAAGTTAAATCATTCTTGGATTGAGCAGTTTGAAATCACTGTTTCTGTGGAACCTGAGAAAGGACATTTGGGAATGTTCCTAAGAATATGCTGAAAAAGAAATGCCTTCCACTCAGGGAGTTATACCTCTGTTCTCATAAGGCAGTGTTTGAACCCTGTTCCTGTACAACAGAAAAAGTGATATTTTGCAATGCATTGAAAACTGTGGCAAAAAGTGAAATATCCTGAAATAAAACCCGGAAAGAAGCATTCCAAGAAACTGCTCTCTAACGTGTGCATTCATTTCAGAGAGTTAAAGCTTACACTACATTGTGCAGTTTGGAAACTCTGTCTTTGAGGAATCTGTAAAGGGATATTAAATGCTGCCCGGAGGCTTGGGGTGAGAAAGGAAACCTCTTCCAATGAAAACTGGAGAGAATCTTTCGGAGCAACTGCCTTGTGATGTGTGTATTCATCTCATAGAGTTAAATCATCCTTTGGATTCAGCAGTTTGAAATAACTATTTCTGTGGAACCTGAGAAAGGGCATTTGGGAACACTCTTAAGAATATGCTGAAAAAGAAATACCCTCCAATAAAAACCAGAAGGAAACTTTCTGTGAAACTACTCTAGGTCACGTGAATTCCACTCGCACAGGTAAGCCTCTGTTTCCATTGAGCAGTATTCTAGCATTGTTTTAGGTTAGTCAGCTAAGGGATACTCGGGAGTGCTTTGAGGGTTATAGTGGAAACAGAAATGTCTTCAGACAGATACAGCAGAGAAGGTTTCTGAGGAGCTGCTTTGTGACGTGCACATTCCACTCACAGATTTATATTTTTCTTCTCATAGTGGTTTGGGGAATCCCATTTGGAAAAAAGCTACCAGGGGGCATTCTGGAGTATATGGATGGCTACGATGAAAAAAGAAATACCCTCAGACAAAAAATGGAAAGAAGTTTCTGTGAAACTGTTTTGTGATAGATACGACTATTCTTCTCACATAGATAAAACTTTCTTTCCATTACGCAGTTTTGAAACTGTGTCATGGACGGATTGTTGAGGGTACATTCAGGAGCACATTCCACACTGTGGGGATATAGGAGATATCTTCAGATAAAAACTGGAAAGAAGCTTTCTGAGAAACTGCTTTGTGATGTGTGCATTCCACTGAGGGAGTTATACCACTTTTCTCATAAGGCAGGTTTGAACACTGTTTCTGTAAACCTCAAAAAGTGATATTTGTACTACACTGAAGACTATGGTGAAAATTGAAATGTCTGAAATAAAACACAAAGAGAAGCATGACAAAAAATTGCTTTCTGACGTGTGCATTCATTTCAGAGCAGTAAAGCTTACACTATGTTGCCAAGTTTGGAAACTCTGTCTTTGAGGAATCTGTGAATGGATATTAAGTGGCACCGGGAGGCTTGTGGGGAGAAAGGAAACGTCTTCCAATGAAAACTGGAGAGAAGCTTTTGGAGCAACTGTTTTGGATGTGTGTATTCATCTCATAGGGTTAAATCAATCTTTGGATTGAGCAGTTTGCAATCACTGTTTCTGTGGAACTTGAGAAAGGACATTTGGGAACGCTCTTAAGAATATGCTGAAAAAGCAATACCCTCCGATAAAAACCAGAAGGAAACTTTCTGTGAAACTGCACTAGGTCACGTGAATTCCCCTCACACAGTTAAGCTTCTGTTTTCATTGAGCAGTATTCTAACACTGTTTTAGGTTAGTCAGCTAAGGGACACTCCGGAGTGCTTTGCGGCTTATGGTAAAAACGGAAATATCTTCAGATAGATACTGGAGAGAAGATTTCCGAGGAGCTGCTTTGTGATGTGGGCATTCCACTCACAGAGTTATACTTTTCTTCTCATAGAGGATTGGGGAATCACGTTTGAATAAATAGGCACCAGGGGACATTCGGGAGTATATGGACAGCTATGGTGAAAAAGGAAATATCCTCAGACAAAAACTGGAGAGAAGATTTCTGTGAATCTGGTTTGTGATAGATATGTCTATTCATTTCACACATATAAAGCTCCCTTTCTATTACGCAGTTTTGAAACTGCGTCTTGGACGGATTTGAGAAGGGACATTCGGGAGCACATTCAGGCCTACAATGAAAAAAGAGATACCTTCAGCTAAAAACTGGAGAGAAGCTTTCTGAGAAACTGCTCTGTGATAGATATGTCTATTCATCTCACATAGATAAAGCTTTCTTTCTATTATGCAGTTTTTAAACTGCATAATTGACAGATTCGCGTAGGGACCTTCGGGAGCACATTCATTCCCATAGGGAAATAGGAAAATTCTTGAGATAAAAACTGGAGAAAAGATTTCCGAGAAACTGCTTTGTGATGTGAGCATTCCAGTCAGAGAGTTATACCCCTTTTCTCATAAGGCAGTGTTTGAACACTGTTCCTGTAAAACTGAAAAAGTGATATTTTGCAGCATGTTGAAGACTGTGGTGAAAATGAATATTCGGAAATAAAACCCAGAAAAAAGCATTGCACGAAACTGCTCTCTGACGTGTGCATTCATATCAGATGGTTAAAGCTTACACTACGTTGCCCATGTTGGAAACCTTCTCTTTGAGGAATTTGTGAAGGGATATTAAGTGACACTGGGAGGCTTGTGGTGGGAAAGGTAACGTCTTCCCATGAAAACTGGAGAGAAGTTTTCTGAGCAACTGCTTTGTGATGTGTGTATTCATTTCATAGAGATAAGTCATTGTTTGGATTGAGCAGTTTGAAATCACTGTTTCTGTGGAACCTCAGAAATGACATTTGGGAATGCTCTTAGGAATATACTGAAAAAGTAATACTCTCCGATAGAAACCAGAAGGAAACTTTCTGTGGAACTGCTATAAGTCACGTGAATTCCACTTGCACAATTCACCTTCTGTTTTCATTCAG
>NW_012101623.1:106647-109514 GCF_000951045.1 Mandrillus leucophaeus | reverse complement strand
ATTCATTTCATAGAGATAAGTCATTGTTTGGATTGAGCAGTTTGAAATCACTGTTTCTGTGGAACCTCAGAAATGACATTTGGGAATGCTCTTAGGAATATACTGAAAAAGTAATACTCTCCGATAGAAACCAGAAGGAAACTTTCTGTGGAACTGCTATAAGTCACGTGAATTCCACTTGCACAATTCACCTTCTGTTTTCATTGAGCAGTATTCTAATACTGTTTTAGGTTAGTCAGCTAAGGGATACTCGGGAGCATTTTGAGGCTTACGGTGAAGAAGGAAATATCTTCAGATAGATACTGGAGAGAAGATTTCCGAGGAACTGCTTTGTGACTTGTGCATTTTCCTCACAGAGTTATACCTTTCTTCTCAAAGAGGATTGGGGAATTCCGTTTAGGGAAAACGCTACCAGGGAGCATTCGGGAGTATATGGGCAGCTATGATGAATAAGGAAGTATCCTCACAAAAACTGGAAAGAAGCTTTCTGTGAAACTTCTTGGTGATAGATGTGTCTATTCATTTCTCATAGATAAACTTTCTTTTTATTTCACAGTTATGAAACTGTGTCATAGACAGATTCATGAAGGACATTCAGAAGCACATTCAGGACTGTGGGAAAATAGGAAATATATCCAGATAAAAACTGTAGAGAAGCTTTCTGAGAAACTGCTTTGTGATGTGTGCATTCTACTCAGGGAGTTATTCCTCTTTTCTCATAAGGCAGTGTTTGAACACTGTTCCTGTAAAACTGAAAATGTGATATTTTGCAGCGCTTTGAAGACTGTGTCAAAAAGTGAAATATCTCGAAATAAAACCCAGAAAGAAATGTTCCAAGAAACTGCTCTCTGAGGTGTGCACTCATTTCAGAGAGTTAAAACTTTTACTACATTGCCCAGTTTGGAAACTCTGTCTTTGAAGAATCTGTGAAGGGATATTAAGTTGTTCCCGGAGGCTTCTGGTGAGAAAAGAAACGTCTTCTGATGAAAACTGGAGAGAAGCTTTCAGAGCAACTGTTTTGTTATCTGTGTATTCATCTCATAGAGTTCAATCATTCTTTGGTTTGAGCAGTTTAAAACCACCTTTTCTGTAGAACCTGTGTTGGAGTCCGTGTGTTTCCTAAACAAAGGAATGAACACACAAGACAACACAAGACCAGACAAGCATGGTGGCAGCGTCGAATGGCGTGCTCTGCTTTATTTTATACAGTCATTTGTGGAATGTTGCCAAGTCACAAGACACATTATTGTTTTTCTGACCTTTCCCTCACTTTCTGGATTTTCAAGATGTTTACACATAAACAAGCCCCCAACACACTGCTTCGTTTGCAAGTGCAGAAAGTATCGTGAACGCCCTGCTTCCTTTGCAAGAGCAGGACTTATCAGGAACCTCTCGTTTGCGAGCACATAGTCCTCTTCAACCTGAGAAAGGACATTTGGGAATGTTCTTAAGAATATGCCAAAAAAAGAATACCCTCCCATAAAAACCAGAAGGAAATTTTCTGTGAAACTGCTCTAGGTCACGTGAAGTCCACTCCTACAGTTAAGTTTCTGTTTTCATTGAGCACTATTCTAACACTGTTTTAGGTTTGTCAGCTAAGTGATTCTCAAGAGCGCTTTGAGGCTTCCGGTGAAAATGGAAATATCTTCAGATAAGTACTGGAGAGAAGATTTCCGAGGAGCTGCTTTGTGACGTGTGCATTCCACTCACAGAGTTATACTATTTTTCTCATAGAGGATTGGGGAATCCCGTTTGGAGAAAAAGCTAACAAGGGACATTTGGGAGTATATGGATGGCTATGGTGAAAAAGTAAATAAATATCCTCAAAAAAAGCTGGAAAGAAACTTTTGGGGAAACTGTTTTGTGATAGATACGTCTATTCATTTCACATAGATAAAACTTTCCTTCTAATACGCAGTTTTGAAGCTCCATAATGGACGGATTCAGGAAGGGACATTCGGGAGCACCTTCAGGCCTGTGGAGAAATAGGAGATATCTTCAGATAAAAACTGGAGAGAAAATTTCTGAGAAATGGCTTTGTGATGTGTGCATTTCACTCATGGAGTTATACATCTTTTCTCATAAGGCAGTGTTTGTCCACTGTTTCTGTGAAACTGAAATAGTGATATTTTGCAGTGCATTGAAGTCTGTGATGAAAAGTGAAATACCCTGAAATGAAACCCAGAAAGAAGGGTTCCAAGAAACTGCTCTCTGACGTGTGCATTCATTTCAGGGAGTTAAAGCTTACACTACGTTGTCCAGTTAGGAAACTCTGTCTTTGAGGAATCTGTAAAGAGATATTGGGTAGCAACCGGAGGCTTCTGGTCAGAAAGGAAACGTCTCCCAGTGAAAACTGGAGAGAAGCTTTCGGAGCAACTGCTTTGTGATGTGTGTATTCATCTCATAGAGTTAAATCATTATTTGGATTGAGCAGTGTGAAATCACTGTTTCTGTGGAACCTGAGAAAGGACATTAGGGAACGCTCTTTAGAATATGTTGAAAAAGATATACCCTCCAATAAAAAAACAGAAGGCAACTTCTGTGATTCTGCTCTAGCTCAACTGAAGTACATTCACACAGATAAACTTCTGTTTTCATTGAACAGTATTCTAACACTGTTTTAAGTTAGTCAGCCAAGGTATACTCGGGAGTGCTTTGATTCTTATGGTGAATACGGATATATCATCAGATAATTACTGGAGGTAAGATTTCCGAGGAGCTGCTTTGTGACTTGTGCACTCCACTCACAGAGTTACAGTTTTCTTCTCATGGAGGATTGGGAAATCCCATTTGGAGAAAAAGCTACCATGGGACATTCGGGAGTATATGGACGGCTAAGGTGAAAAAGGAAATATTCTCAGACAAAA
>NW_012101623.1:88361-105672 GCF_000951045.1 Mandrillus leucophaeus | reverse complement strand
CCCGGAGGCTTCTGGTGAGAAAAGAAACGTCTTCTGATGAAAACTGGAGAGAAGCTTTCAGAGCAACTGTTTTGTTATCTGTGTATTCATCTCATAGAGTTCAATCATTCTTTGGTTTGAGCAGTTTAAAACCACCTTTTCTGTAGAACCTGTGTTGGAGTCCGTGTGTTTCCTAAACAAAGGAATGAACACACAAGACAACACAAGACCAGACAAGCATGGTGGCAGCGTCGAATGGCGTGCTCTGCTTTATTTTATACAGTCATTTGTGGAATGTTGCCAAGTCACAAGACACATTATTGTTTTTCTGACCTTTCCCTCACTTTCTGGATTTTCAAGATGTTTACACATAAACAAGCCCCCAACACACTGCTTCGTTTGCAAGTGCAGAAAGTATCGTGAACGCCCTGCTTCCTTTGCAAGAGCAGGACTTATCAGGAACCTCTCGTTTGCGAGCACATAGTCCTCTTCAACCTGAGAAAGGACATTTGGGAATGTTCTTAAGAATATGCCAAAAAAAGAATACCCTCCCATAAAAACCAGAAGGAAATTTTCTGTGAAACTGCTCTAGGTCACGTGAAGTCCACTCCTACAGTTAAGTTTCTGTTTTCATTGAGCACTATTCTAACACTGTTTTAGGTTTGTCAGCTAAGTGATTCTCAAGAGCGCTTTGAGGCTTCCGGTGAAAATGGAAATATCTTCAGATAAGTACTGGAGAGAAGATTTCCGAGGAGCTGCTTTGTGACGTGTGCATTCCACTCACAGAGTTATACTATTTTTCTCATAGAGGATTGGGGAATCCCGTTTGGAGAAAAAGCTAACAAGGGACATTTGGGAGTATATGGATGGCTATGGTGAAAAAGTAAATAAATATCCTCAAAAAAAGCTGGAAAGAAACTTTTGGGGAAACTGTTTTGTGATAGATACGTCTATTCATTTCACATAGATAAAACTTTCCTTCTAATACGCAGTTTTGAAGCTCCATAATGGACGGATTCAGGAAGGGACATTCGGGAGCACCTTCAGGCCTGTGGAGAAATAGGAGATATCTTCAGATAAAAACTGGAGAGAAAATTTCTGAGAAATGGCTTTGTGATGTGTGCATTTCACTCATGGAGTTATACATCTTTTCTCATAAGGCAGTGTTTGTCCACTGTTTCTGTGAAACTGAAATAGTGATATTTTGCAGTGCATTGAAGTCTGTGATGAAAAGTGAAATACCCTGAAATGAAACCCAGAAAGAAGGGTTCCAAGAAACTGCTCTCTGACGTGTGCATTCATTTCAGGGAGTTAAAGCTTACACTACGTTGTCCAGTTAGGAAACTCTGTCTTTGAGGAATCTGTAAAGAGATATTGGGTAGCAACCGGAGGCTTCTGGTCAGAAAGGAAACGTCTCCCAGTGAAAACTGGAGAGAAGCTTTCGGAGCAACTGCTTTGTGATGTGTGTATTCATCTCATAGAGTTAAATCATTATTTGGATTGAGCAGTGTGAAATCACTGTTTCTGTGGAACCTGAGAAAGGACATTAGGGAACGCTCTTTAGAATATGTTGAAAAAGATATACCCTCCAATAAAAAAACAGAAGGCAACTTCTGTGATTCTGCTCTAGCTCAACTGAAGTACATTCACACAGATAAACTTCTGTTTTCATTGAACAGTATTCTAACACTGTTTTAAGTTAGTCAGCCAAGGTATACTCGGGAGTGCTTTGATTCTTATGGTGAATACGGATATATCATCAGATAATTACTGGAGGTAAGATTTCCGAGGAGCTGCTTTGTGACTTGTGCACTCCACTCACAGAGTTACAGTTTTCTTCTCATGGAGGATTGGGAAATCCCATTTGGAGAAAAAGCTACCATGGGACATTCGGGAGTATATGGACGGCTAAGGTGAAAAAGGAAATATTCTCAGACAAAATCTGGAAAAAAGCTTTCTGTGAAACTGTTTTGTGATAGATATGTCTATTCATCTCACATAGATAAAGCTTTCTTTCTATGACACCGTTTTGAAATTGCATCGTGGATGGATTCACGAAGGGATATTTGGGAGCACATTCAGGCCTATGGGTAAATAGGTAGTATCTTCAGATAAAAACTGGAGAGAATCTTTGTGAGAAACTGCTTTGTGGTATGTGTATTCCCCTCAGGGTGTTATGCCCCTTTTCTCATAAGGCAATGTTTGAACACTGTTCCTGTAAACCTGAAAAAGTGGTATTTTGAAGCGCTTTGAAGACTATGGTGAAAAGTGAAATATCCTGTTATAAAACTCAGAAAGAAGCGTTCCAAGAAACAGCTCTCTGACGTGTGCATTCATTTCAGAGAGTTAAAGTTTACACTACATTGCCCAGTTTTGAAACTCTGTTTTTGAGGAATCTGGATATTAAGTGGCGCCCAGAGGCCTGTGGTGAGAAAGGAAGCATCCTCTGATGAAAACTGGAGAAAAGCTTCAGGGCAGCCGCTTTGTGATGTGTGTCTTCATCTCATAGAGTTAAATAATTCTTTTTAATTGAGCAGCTTGAAATCACTGTTTCTGTTCAACCTGAGGAAGGACATTTGGAAACGCTCTTTAGAATAGGCTGAAAAAGAAATACCCTCTGATACAAACCAGAAGGAAACGTTCTGTGAAACTGCTCTAGGTCACCTGATTTCCAGCCGCACAGTTAAGCTTCTGTTTCATGGAGAAGTATTCTAACACTGTTTTAGGTTAGTCAGCTAAAGGGTATTCGGGAGCGCTTTGAGGCTTATGATGGAAACGGAAATATATTCAGATGGACATTGGAGTTAAGATTTCGGAGGAGCTGCTTTGGGACGTGTGCATTCCACTTACAGAGTTTTACTTTTCTTTTCACAGAGGAATGGGGAATCCAGTTTGAAGAAAAGTAAAACCGGGACATTTGGGAGTATATGGATGGCTATGGTGAGAAAGAAAACATCCTCAGACAAAAACTGAAAGAAGTTTTCAGTGACATTGGTTTGTGATAGAAATATCTATTCATCTCACGTAGATAAAGCTTTCTTTCTTTTTTTTTTTTTTTTTTTTTGAGACGGAGTCTCCCTCTGTCGCCCGGGCTGGAGTGCAGTGGCCGGATCTGGTTTACGCCATTCTCCTGCCTCAGCCTCCCGAGTAGCTGGGACTACAGGCGTCCGCCACCTCGCCCGGCTAGTTTTTTTTGTATTTTTTAGTAGAGACGGGGTTTCACCGTGTTAGCCAGGATGGTCAAAGCTTTCTTTCTATTACGCAGTTTTGAAACTGCGTCATCGACATGTACGCGAAGGGACATTCGGGAACACATTGATGACTGTGGGATAATAGGAAATATCTTCAGATAAAAACTGGAGAGAAGCTTTATGAGAAACTGCTTTGTGATTTGTGCATTCCACTCAGGGTTTATACCTCTTTTCTCATAAGGCAGTGTTTGAACACTGTTCCTGTAAAACTGAAAAAGTGATATTTTGCAGTGCATTGATGACTATGGTGAAAAGTGAAATATCCTGAAATAAAACCTAGAAAGAAGCATTCCAAGAAACAGATCTCTGATGTGTGCATTCATTTCAGAGAGTTAAAGCTTACACTAAGTTGCCCCATTTGGAAACTCTGTCTTTGAGGAATCTGTGAAGGCATATTAAGTGGCGCCTGGAGGCTTATGGTGAGATAGGAAACGTCTTCCGATGAAAACTGGAGAAAAGATTTTGGAGCAACTGCTTTCTGATGTGTGTATTTATCTAATAATGTTAAATCATTCTTTGGATTGGGCAGTTTGAAATCACTGTTTCTGTGGAACCTGAGAAAGGACATTTGGGAACACTCTTAAGAATATGCTGAAAAAGAAATACTCTCTGATTAAAACCAGCAGGAAACCTTCTGTGAAACTCCTCTAGGTCACGTGAAGTCCACCCACACAGTAAGGCTTCCAATGTCATTAGGCAGTATTCTAACACACTTTTTGTTCAGTCAGCTAAGGAATACTCGGGAGCGCTCTGAGGCTTACGGTGAAAAAGGAAATACCTTCAGATAGATACTGGAGAGAAGATCTCTGAGGAGCAGCTTTGTGACGTGTGCATTCCACTCACAGAGTTACACATCCCTTCTCAGAGAGGATTAGGGAATCCCGTTTGGAGAAAAAGCTACCAAAGGGCATTCGGAAGTATGTGGACAGCTACGGTGAAAAAGGAAATATCCTCAGACAAAAACTGGAAGGAAGTTTCTGTGAAACTGCTTTCTGAAAGATATGTCTATTCATCTCACATAGATAAAACTTTCTTTCTACTACCCAGATTTGAAACTGCATCATGGACGGATTCACGAAGGGATATTCAGGAGCACATTGAGTCCCGTGCGGTAATAGGAAAGATCTTCAGATAAAAACTGGAGAGAAGCTTTCTGAGAAATTGTTTTGTGATGTGTGCATTCCACTCAAGGAGTTATACCTCTTTTCTCATAGGGCAGTGTTTGAACACTGTTCCTGTAAAACTGAAAAAGTGATATTTTGCAGTGCTTTGAAGACTATGGAGAAAAGTGAAATATCCTGAAATAAAACCCAGAAAGAAGCGTTCCAAGGAACTGCTCTCTGACGTGTGCATTCATTTCAGAGAGTTAAAAGTTTCACTACATTGCCCAGTTTGGAAACTCTGTCTTTGAGGAATCTCTGAAGTTATATTAAGTGCGCCCGGAGGCTTGTGGTGAGAAAGGAAACGTCTTTTGATGAAAACTGGAGAGGCTTTTGGAGCAACTGCTTTGTGATTTGTGTATTCATCTCATAAAGTTAACTCATTTTTCGGATTGAGCAGTTTGAAATCACTGTATCTGTGGAACCTGAGAAAGGACATTTGGGAACGCTCTTGAGAATATGCTGAAAAAGAAATACCCTGCGATAAAATCCAGAAGGAAATTTTCTGTGAGACTCCTCTAGGTCACGTCAAGTTCACTCACAAGGTTAATCTTACGTTTTCATTTATCAGTATTCTAACACTCTTTTAGCTTAGTCAGCTAGGGGATATTTGGGAGCATTTTGAGGCCTATGGTGAAAACGGAAATATCTTCAGATAGATACTGGAGAGGAGATTTCTGATGACCTGCTTTGTGTCATGTGCATTCCACTCACAGAGTTATACTTTTCTTCCCATAGTAGATTGGGGAATCCCGCTTGGAGAAAAAGCTACCAGGGGATATTCGGGAGTATATGGACAGCTTTGGTGAAAAAGGAAATCTACTGAGACAAAAACTGGAAAGAAGCTTTCTTTGAAACAGTTTCATGATAGATATGTCTATTCATGTCACATAGATAATACTTTCTTTCTATTATACAGTTTTGAAACTACATCATGGAGGGATTCGTGAAGGGACACTAGGGAGTACATTCAGGCCTGTGGGTTAATAGGAAATATCTTCAGATAAAAACTGGAGAGAAACTTTCTGGAAAACTACTTTGAGATGTGTGCATTCCACTCAAAAGAGGAAGTTATACCTCTTTTCTCATAATGCAGTGTTTGAACACTGTTCCTGTAAAACTGAAAAATTGATATATTGCAGTGCATTGAAGACTATGGCGAAAAGTGAAATATCCTGAAGTAAAACCCAGGAAGAAGCATTCCGTTTTTGGTTAGTCAGCTAAGGAATACCTGGGAGCACTTTGAGGCTTACGGTGAAAACGGAAATATCTTCAGATAGATACTGGAGAGAAGATCTCGGAGGAGCTGCTTTGTGACGTGTGCATTCCACTCACAGAGTTATGCTTTCCTTCTCTGAGAGGATTGGGGAATCCAGTTGAAGAAAAAGCTACCAGGAGGCATTCGGGAGTATATGGATGGCTATGGTGAGAAACGAAATATCCTCAGATAAAACTGGAAAGAAGCTTTCTATGAAACTGCTTTGTGATAGATATGTCTATTCATCTCACTTAGATAAAACTTTCTATTATGCAATTTTCCAACTGCATCATGGACGGATTCTCGAAGGGACATTCGGGAGCATATTCCAGCCTGTGGGGAAATGGGAGATATCTTCAGATAAAAACTGGAGAGAGAATTTCTCAGAAACTGCTTTGTGATCTATGCATTCCACTCAGGGAGTTTTACCTCTTTTCACATAAGGCACCGTTTGAACAATGTTCCTGTAAAACTGAAAAAGTGATATTTTACAGTGCATTGAAGACTATGGTGAAAAGTGAAATATCCTGAAATAAAACCCAGAAAGAAGCATTCCAAGAAACTGCTCTCTGATGGGTTCATTCACTTCATGGAGTTAAAGCTTACACTGTGTTGCCAAGTTTGGAAACTCAGTCTTTTGGAAATCTGTGAAGGGATATTAAGTGGCACACGGAGGCTTGTAGTGAGAAAGGAGACGTCTTCCGATGAAAACTGCAAAGAAGCTTTTGGAGTAACTGCTTAGTGATGTGTGTGTTCATCTCATAGAGTTAAATCATTCTTTCGATTGAGTAGTTTGAAATTACTGTTTCTGTGGAACCTGAGAAAGGACATTTGGGAACGTTCTTAACAATATGCTGAAAAAGAAATACCCTCTGATAAAAAACAGAAGGAAACTTTCTGGAAACTGCTCTAGGTCTCATGAATTCCACTGACACAGTTAAGCTTCTCTTTTCATTCAGCAGTATTGTAACAGTGTTTTAGGTTAGTCAGCTAAGGGATACTTGGGATCGTTTTGAGGCTTCCGGTGAAAACAGAAATATCTTCAGATAGATACTCGAGAGAAGATTTCTGAGGAGCTGTTTTGTGACGTGTTCATTCCACTCTCAGAGTTATTCTTTTTTCTCATAGGGGTTTGGGGAATCCCGTTTGGAGAAAATGGTACGAGGGGACATCCGGGAGTATATGTTTGGCTATGGTGAAAAAGGAAATATCCTCAAATAGTTTACAGAAGTTTTCGGTGTAACTGTTTTGTGATAGATATGTCTATTCATCTCTCATAGATAAAACTTACTTTCTATTACACAGTTTTGAAACTGCGTCATGGACGGATTCGCGAAGGGACATTCTGGAGCACATTCAGGCCTGTTGGGACATACAAAATATCTTCAGATAAAAATTGGAGAGAAGCTTTCCGAGAAACTGCTTTGTGGTGTGTGCATTCCACTGAGGGAGTTATACCTCTTTTCTCATAAGGCAGTGTTTGAACTCTGTTCCTGTGAAACTGAAAAAGTGATATTTTGCAGTGCTCTGAAGAATATGGCGAAAAGTGAAATATCTTGAAATGAAACCCAGAAAGAAGCATTCCAGGAAACTGCTCTCTGAGGTGGGTGTGCATTCAGTTCAGAGAGTTAAAGTTTTCACTGCATGGTCCAGTTTGGAAACTCTGTCCTTGAAGAATCTGGAAAGGCATATTAAGTGGCACCCGGAGGCTTGTGGTGAGAAAGGAAATGTCTTCCGTTGAAAACTGGACAGAAGCTTTAAGAGGCACTGCTTTGCGATGTGTGTATTCATTTCATGGAGTTTAATCATTCTTTGGACTGAGCAGTTTGAAATCACTGTTTCTGTGGAACCTGGGAAAGGACATTTGAGAAAGCTCTTAATATGCTGAGAAAAGCTCTTAATATGCAATAAAAACCAGAAAGAATCATTCTGTGAAACTACTTTAGGTCACATGAAGTCCACTCGCACAGTTAAGCTTGTGTTTTCATTGAACAGTATTCTAACACTGTTTTAGGTTAGTCAGCTAATTGATACTCGGGAGTGCTTTTAGGCTTAAGTTGAAAACGGAAATATCTAGGGATAGATACTGGACAGAAGATTTCCGAGGAGCTGCTTTGTGAAGTGTGCATTCCACTCACACAGTTATACTTTTCTTCACATAGAGGATTGGGGTATCCTGCTTGGAGAAAAAGCTACAAGGGGACATACAGGAGCATGTGGATGGCTATGGTAAAAAAGGAAATCTCCTCAGACAAAAACTGGCAAGAAGCATTCTGTGAAATGGCTTTGTGATAGATATGTCTATTCATCCCAATAGATAAAAAATTCTTTCTATTATGCAGTTTTGAAACTGCATCAAGGATGGATTCTGGAGGGGACATTTGGGGGCACATTCTGTCCTGTGGGGAAAAAGGAGATATCTTCAGATAAAAACAGGAGAGGAGCTTTCTGAGAAACTTCTTTGTGGTGTGTACATTTCACTCAGGGTGTTATACCTCTTTTCTCATAAGGCACTGTTTGAACACTGTTCCTGTAAAACTGAAAGAGTGATATTTTGCAGTATTGAAGACTATGATGAAAAGTGAAATACCTGAAATAAAAACTAGAAAGAAACGTTCCAAGAAACTCTTCTCTGACGTGTGCATTCATTTCAGAGAGTTAAAGCTTACACTACGTTGCCCAGTTTGGAAATTCTGTCTTTGAGGAATGTGTGAAGGGATAATTAGTGGCGCCCGGAGGCTTGTGATGAGAAAGGAAACGTCTTCCGATGAAAACTGGAGAGAAGCTTACGGAGCAACTGCTTTGTGATGTGTGTATTCATCTCACATAGTTAAGTCATTCTTCAGATTCAGCAGTTTAATATCACTGTTTCTGCGGAACCTGAGAAAGGACATTCGAGAAGGCTCTTAACAATATGATGAAAAAGAAATACCCTCTGATAAAAATCAGAAGGAAACTTTCTCTGAAACTGCTCTAGGTCACGTGAATTTCACTCACACAGTTAAGCTTCTGTTTTTGTTGAGAAGTATTCTAACACTTTTTTATGTTAGTCAGCTAAGGGATATTCGTTAGCTCTTTGAGGCTTACGGTGAAACAGGAAATATCTTCAGATAGACACTGGAGAGAAGATTTCGGAGGAGCTGCTTTGTGACGTGTGCATTCCACTCACAGAGCTATACTTTTCTTCACATAGAGGATTGGGCTATCCTGCTTGGAGAAAAAGCTACCAGGGGACATTTGGGAATATATTGACCACTATGTTGAAAAAGGAAATATCCACAGACAAACAATGACGAGAAACTTTCTGTGAAACTGCTTTATGATAGATATGTCTATTCATCTCAATAGATAAAACATTCCTTCTGTTACGCCAATTTGAAATTTTGTCATGGACAGATTCGGAAAGGGACATTCAGGAGCACCTTCTGGCCTGTGGGGAAATAGGAGATATCTTCAGATAAACACAGGAGAGGAGCTTTCTGAGAAAATTCTTTGTGGTGTGTACATTCCACTCAGGGAGTTATTCTTCTTTTCTTATAAGACACTCTTTGAACACTGTTCCTGTAAAACTGAAAAAGTGATATTTTGAAGCGCGTCGAAGACTATGACCAAAAGTGAAATATCCAGAAAAAAAAATCAGAAAGAAGCATTCCAAGAAATTGCTCTCTGACGTGTGCATTAATTTCAGAGAGTTACAGCTTACACTACATTGCCCAGTTTGGAAACTCTTTGAGGAATTGGGAAGGGATACTAAGTGGCGCCTAGAGGCTTGTCTTGAGAAAGGAAACGTCTTCTGATGAAAACTGGAGAGAAGCTTTCGGGACAGGTGCTTTGTGATGTCTGTATTCATCTCATAGAATTAAATCATTCTTTTTAATTGAGCAGTTTGAAATTACTGTTTCTGTGGAACTTGAGAAAGGACATTTGGGAATGCTCTTAAGAATATGCTGAAAAAGAAATACCCTCCATTAAAAACGAGAAGGAAACTTTGTTAAACTGCTCTCGATCACCTGAATTCCACACGCACAGTTAGGCTTCCGTTTTCATGGAGCAATATTCTCACACTGTTTTAGGTTAGTCAAGTAAGGGATACTCGGGAGTGCTTTGAGGCTTCCGTGAAAACAAAAATATCTTCAGATATATACAGGAGATAAGATTTCCAAGGAGCTGTTTTGTGACGTGTGCATTCCACTCACAGGGTTATATTTTTCTACTCATAGAGGATTGGGAAATCCCATTTTGAGAAAAAGCTACTCAGGGACATTCGGGATTTTATGGAAGGCTATGCTGAAAAACTTAATATTCTCAGACAAAAACTGGAAAATCTTTCTGTGAAACTGCTTTTTGACATATATGTCTTTTCATCTCACATACATGAAACTTTCTTTCTATTATGCAGTTTTGAAACTGCGTGGTAGATGGATTCACGAAGGGACATTCAGGAGCACATTCAGGCCTGTGAGGAAATAGGAGCTATCTTCAGATAAAAACTGGAGAGAAGCTTTCTGAGATACTGCTTTGTGATATGTGCATTCCACTAAAGAAGTTATACCTCTTTTCTCATAAGGCAGCGTTTGAACACTGTTCCTCTAAAACTGAAAAAGTGATATTTTTCAGTGCTTTTAAGACTAGGGCAAAAAGGGAAATACCCTGAAGAAAAACCAAGAAAGAATCATTCAAAGAAACTGCTCTCTGACGTGTGCATTCATTTCAGAGAGTTAAAGCTTACACTACGTTGCCCAGTTTGGCAACTCTGTCTTTGAGGAATCTGTAAAGGGATACTAAGTGGTGCCCAGAGGCTTGAGGTGAGAAAGGAAACTTCTTCCGATGTAAACTGGAGAGAAGTTTTTGGAACAACTGCTTTGTGATGTTTGCATTCATCTCATAGAGATAAATCATTCTTTGGATTGAGTAGTTAGTAATCACTGTTTCTGTGGAACCTGAGAAAGGACATTTGGGAACGCTCTTAAGAACATGCTGAAAAAGAAATGCCCTCTGACAAAAACAAGAAGGAAACTTTCTGTGAAACTGCTCTTGGTCACGTGAATTCCACTCACACAGTTAAGTTATTTTCATGGTCAGTAATTTAACACTGTTTTTGCTTAGTCAGCTAAGGAATACTCGTAGCGCTTTGAGGCTTATGGTGAAAACGGAAATATCTTCAGATAGTACTGGAGAGAAGATCTCTGAGGAGCTGCTTTGAGACGTGTGCATTCCACTCACAGAGTTATACATTCCTTCTCAGAGAGGATTAGGGAATTCCATTTGGAGAAAAAGCTAATATGGGTCATTCTGAGTATATGGATTGCTACAGTGAAAAAGGAAATATCTTTAGACAAAAACTGTAAATAGGCTTTTTGTGAAAGTGCTTTGTGATAGATATATCTATTCATCTCACATAGATAAAACATTCTTTCTATTACGCAGTTTTGAAACTAAGTCATGGACGGATTCACGAAGGGACATTTGGGAGCACATTCAGGCCTATGGGGAAATAGGAGATTTCTTCAGATATAAACTGTAGAGAAGCTTTCTGAAAAACTGCTTTGTGATGTGTGCATTCCACTCAGGGAGTTATACCTCTTGTCTGATACGGCAGTGTTTGAACACTGTTCCTGTAATACTGAAAAAATGATATTTTACAGTGCTTTGAAGACTATGGCAAAAAGCGAAATATCCTGAAATAAAACGCAGAAAGATGCGTTCCAAGATACTGCTCTCTGACTTGTGCATATATTTCAGAGATTTAAAGGTTACACTATGTTACCCAGTTTGGAAACTGTATCTGAGGAATCTGTGAACTGATATTAAGTGGTGCCCAGAGGCTTGTGGTGAGAAAGGAAACGTCTTCTGATGAAAACTCGAGAGAAGCTTTGGGAGCAACTGCTTTCTGATGTGTGCATACATCTCGTACAGTTAAATCATTCTTTGGATTGAGCTGTTTGAAATCACTGTTTCTGTGGAACCTCAGAAAGGACCTTAGGGAACGCTCTTAAGAATATGCTGAAAAAGATATTCCCTCTGATAAAAACCGGAAGGAAACTTTCTGTCAAACTGCTCTTGGTCACTTGAATTCCACTTGCACTGTTAAGCTTCTGTTTTCATTTAGCAGTATTCTAACACTGTTTTTGGTTAGTCAGCTAAGGGATACTTGGGAGCGCTTTGAGGCTTCCTGTGAAAACGGAAATATCTTCAGATAGATACTGGAGAGAAGATTTCCGAAGAGCTTCTTTGTGACATGTGCATTCCACTCACAAAGTTATACTTTTCTTCTTATAGATAATTGGGGAATCCAGTTTGAAGAAAAAGCTACCAGGGGACATTCACGAGTGTATAGACGGCTGGGGTGAAAAAGGAAATATTCTCAGACAAAAACTGGAAAAAGCTTTCTGTGAAACTGCTTTGTGATAGGTATGTCTGTTCATCTCACAGAGATAAAACTTTCTTTCTACTACGCAGTTTTCAAACTGGGTCATGGATGATTCGCTAGGGGACATTCGGAAGCACAATCAGCACTGTAGTGAAATAGGAGATATCTTCAGATAAAAACTGGAAAGAAGCTTTCTGAGAAACTGCTTTTGATGTGTGCATTCCACTAGGGAGTTATATTTCTTTTCTCATAAGGCAGGTTTGAACACTGTTCCTGTAAATCTGAAAAAGTGATATTTTGCAGCACATTGAAAACTATGGTGAAAAGTGAAATATCCTGAAATAAAACACAGAAAGAAGCGTTTCAAGAAACTGCTCTCTGATGTGTTCTTTCATTTCAGGGAGTTAAAGCTTACACTATGTTGCCCAGTTTGGAAACTCTGTCTTTGAGGAATCTGTGAAGAGATATTTAGTGGCGCTCGGAGGCTTGTGGTGATAAAGGAAACGTCTTTCAATGAAAACAGTAGAGAAGCTTTTGGAGCAACTGCTTTATGAGATTGAGTAGTTTGAAATCACTGTTTCTGTGGAACCTGAGAAAGTACATTTGGGAATGCACTTAAGAATATGCTGAAAATGATATACCCTCCGGTAACAACCAGAAAGAAACTTTCTGTGAAACTGCTCTAGGTCACTTGAAGTCCACTCGCACAGTTAAGCTTCTGTGTTCATTGGGCAGCATTCTAACACTGTATTTGGTTAGTCAGCTAAGGAATACTCGGGAGCACTTTGAGGCTTACGGTGAAAACGGAAATATCTTCAGATAGATACTGGAGAGAAGATTTCCGAGGAGCTGCTTTGTGATGTCTACATTCCAATCACAGAGTTATACTTGTCTTCTCAGAGAGGATTGCGGAATCTCGTTTGGAGAAAAAGCTACCAGGGGGCATTCGGGAGTTAATGGATGGCTATGGTGAAAAAGGAAATATCCTCAGACAAACTGGAAAGAAACTTTCTGTGAAAGTGCTTTGGGACAGACATGTCTAGTCATCTCACATAGATAAAACTTTCTTTCTAATACGCAGTGTTGAAACTGCCTCATGGATGGTTTCATGAAGGGACATTCGGGAGCACATTCAGGCATGTGGGGAAGTAGGAAATATCTTCAGAAAAAAACTGGAGAGAAGCTTTCCGAGAAACCACATTGCGATGTGTGCATTCCACTCAGGGAGTGATGCCTCTTTTCTCATAAGGCAGTGTTTGAAACGTGTTCCTGCAAAAATGAAAAAAAAAAAAAGAATATTTTGCAGCGCTTTGAAAACTATGGCAAAAAGTGAAATATTTGGAAATAAAACTCAGAAAGAAGTGCTCCACGTAACTGCTCCCTCGTGTGCATTCACTTCAGAGAGTTAAAGCTTTCAATACATTGCCCAGTTTTGAAACTATGTCTTTGAAGAATCTCTGAAGGGATATTCAGTGGCCCACAGAGGTTTGCGGTGAGAAAGGAAACGTCTTCCGATGAAAACTGGAGAGAAGCTTTCAGAGCAACTGTTTTGTGATGTGTGCATTCATCTCATAGAGTTAAATCATTCTTTGGTTTGAGCAGTTTGAAACCACTGTTTCTGTAGAATCATAGAAAGGACATTTGGGAACGTTCTTAAGAATATGCTGAAAAGGAAATACCCTCCGATAAACAACAGGAGGAAACACTCTGTGAAACTGCTCTAGGTCACGTGAAGTCCACCCGCACAATTAAGTTTCTGTTTTCATTGAGCTGTTTCTAACACTGTTTTAGGTTAGTCAGCTAAGGAATACTCGGGAGCACTTTGAGGCTTACGGTGAAAACGGAAATATCTGCAGATAGATTCTGGAGAGAAGATTTCCGAGGAGCTGCTTTGTGACGTGTGCATTACACTCACAGAGTTATACTTTTCTTTTCATAGAGTTTTGGGGCATCCCATTTGGAGAAAACGCTACCAGGGGCCATTTGGGAGTATATGGATGGCTATGGTGAAAAAGGAAATATCCTCAGACAAAAAACTAGAGGGAAAAATTCTGTGAATCTGGTTTGTGATAGATATGTCTATTCATGTCACACAGATAAAGCTTTCTTTGTATTCCGCATTTTGAAACTGCATCATGGATGGTTTCGCGAAGGGACACTCAGGAGAACATTCAGGCCTATGATGAAAAAGGAGATATCTTCAGCTAAAAACTGAAGGGAAGCTTTCTAAGAAACTGTTTTGTGATGTGTGCATTCCACTCATGGAGTTATACCTCTTTTCTCATAAGGCAGTGTTTGAACACTGTTCGTTTAAAAATGAAAAAGTGATACTTTGCATTGCTTTGAAGACTATGGTGAAAAGTGAAATATCCTGAAATAAAACCCAGAAAGAAGCATTCGAAGAAACTACTCTCTGATGTGTGCATTCATTTTAGAGAGTTAAAGCTTACACTACGTTGCAAAGTTTGGAAACTCTGTCTTTGAGGCATCTGTGAAGGGATATTCAGTGGTGCTCAGAGGTTGTGTTGAGAAAGGAAACTTCTTCCGATGAAAACTGGAGAGACAATTTCAAAGCAACTGCTTTGGGAGGTGTGTATTCAACTCTGAGAGTTAAATCATTCTGTGCATTGAGCAGTTTGAAATCACTGTTTCTGTGGAACCTGAGAAAGGACATTTGGGAACGCACTTGAGAATCTGCTGAAAAATAAATTTCCTCCAATAAAATACTTTAGGAAACTTTCTGTGAAACTGCTCTAGGACACGTGAATTCCACTCGCACAGTTAAGCTTCTGTTTTCCTTGAGCAGTATTCTAACATTGTTTCTGGTTAGTCAGCTAAGGGATACTCAGGAGTGCTTTGAGGCTTCTGGTGAAAACGGAAATATCTTCAGATAGATACTGAAGAGGAGATATCCGAGTACCTGCTTTGTAACATATGCATTCCACTTACAGAGCTACACTTTTTTTCTCATAGAAGATTGGGGAATCCCCCTTGGAGAAAGAGCTTCCAGGGGACATCTGGGAGTATATGGACAGCTATGGTGAAAAAGGAAATATCCTCAGACAAAAACGGGAAAGAAGCTTTCTGTGAAACTGCTTTATGATAGATACGTCTATTCATCTGACATAGATAAAACTTTCTTTCTATTACGCAGTTTTGAAACTGCGTCATGGACGGATTCCCAAAAGGACGTTCGGGAGCACATTCAGGCCTGTGGGGAAATAGTAGATATCTTCAGATAAAAATAGGAGAGAAGTTTTCTGAGAAACTGCTTTGTGGTGGGTTCATTCCACTCAGTAAGATTTACTCTTTTCTCAAAAGGCATTGTTTGAACACTGTTCTTGTAAAACTAAAAAAGTGATATTTTGCAGTGTATTGAAGACTACGGCAAAAAGTGAAATATCCTGAAATAAAACCCAGAAAGAAGCATTCCAAGAGACTGCTCTCTGACGTGTGCATATACTTCAGAGTGTTACAGCTTACAATACGTTGCTCCTTTTGCAATCTCTGTCTTTGAGGAATCTGTGAAGGGATATTAAGTTGCGCCCGGAGGCTTGTGGTGAGAAAGGAAACGTCTTCTGATGAAAACTGGAGAGAAGTTTTTGGAGCAACTGCTTTGTGATGTGTGTATTCATCTCATAGAGTTAAATCGTTCTTTGGATTGAGCAGTTTGAAATCACTGTTTCTGTGGAACCTGAGAAAGGACATTTGGGAACGCTCTCAAGAATATGCTGAAAAAGTAACACTCTGCGATAAAAACCAGAAAGAAACTTTCTGTGGAACTGCCTTAGGTCACTTGATTTCCACTCGCACTGTTAAGCTTCCGTTTTCATTCAGCAGTATTCTAACAATGTTTTAGGTTATTCAGCTAAGGGATTCTCGGAAGCGCTTTGAGGCTTATGGTGAAAAAGGAAATATCTTCAGCTAGATACTGGATAGAGAATTTCCGAAGAGCTGCTTTGTGACGTGTGTGTTCCACTCACAGAATTATACTTTTTTCTCATAGAGGATTGTTGAATCCCATTTGCAGAAGAAGCTACCAGGGGACATTCGGGAGTATATGAACAGATTCAGTGAAAAAGAAAATCTCAGACAAAAACTGGGAAGAAGCTTTCTGTGAAACTGCTTAGTGATAGATATGTCTATTCATCTCACATAGAGAAAACTTTATTTCTATTACACAGATTTGAAACTTCGTCATGGAAGTATTCGGGAAGGGACCTTCAGGAGCGCATTCAGGCCTCTGGGGAAATGGAGCTATCATCAGGAAAAAAGTGGAGATAAGCTTTCTGAGAAACTGCTTTGTGATGTGTGCATTCCACTCAGTGAGTTATAGCCCTTTTCTCATAAGGCAGTGTTTGAACACTGTTCCTGTAAAACTGAAAACGTGATATTTTGCATTGCTTTGAAGTCTATGTCGAAAAGTGAAATATCCCGAAATAAAACCCTGAAAGCAACGTTCCAAGAAACTGTTCAATGACATGTGCAATCATTTCGGAGAGTTAAAGCTTATACTACGTTGCCCAGTTTGGAAAATCTGTCTTTGAGGAATTTGTGAAGGGATATTAAGTGTTCCCGGAGGCCTGTGGTGAGAAAGGAAACGTCTTCTGATGAAAACTGGAGAGGCTTTCGGAGCAACTGCTTTGTGATATGTGTATATCTCATAGAGTTAAATCATTCTTTGGAATGAGCAGTTTGAAATCACTGTATCTGTGGAACCTGAGAAAGGACATTTGGGAATGCTCTTAAGAACATGCTGAAAAAGAAATACCCTCCGATGACAACCAGAAGGAAATTTTCTGTGAGACTCCTCTAGGTCATGTGAATTCCACACACACAGTTAAGCTTCTATTTTCATTGGGCAGTATTCTAACACTGTTTTTTCTTAGTCAGTTAAGGAATACTAAGGAGTGCTTTCAGGCTTACGGTGAAAATGGAAATATTTTCAGATAGGTACTAGAGACGATCTCCAAGGAGTTGCTTTGTGACGTCTACATTCCACTCACAGAGTTATACATTCCTTCTCAGAGAGGATTAGGAAATCCCATATGGAAAAAAAGCTACCAAGGGGCATTCGGGAGTTTATGGATGGGTACAGATAAAAAGGAAATCCTCAGACAAAAAGTGGAAAGAAATTTCTGTGAAACTGCTTTGTGATAGATATGTCTATTCATCTCACATAGATAAAACTTTCTTTCTATTACGCAGTTTTGAAACTGCGTGATGGATGGATTCGCGAATGGACATTCAGGAGGCATTCAGGCCTGTGGGGATAGAGGAGATATCTTCAGAT
>NW_012101623.1:78856-88311 GCF_000951045.1 Mandrillus leucophaeus | reverse complement strand
AACTGCCTTAGGTCACTTGATTTCCACTCGCACTGTTAAGCTTCCGTTTTCATTCAGCAGTATTCTAACAATGTTTTAGGTTATTCAGCTAAGGGATTCTCGGAAGCGCTTTGAGGCTTATGGTGAAAAAGGAAATATCTTCAGCTAGATACTGGATAGAGAATTTCCGAAGAGCTGCTTTGTGACGTGTGTGTTCCACTCACAGAATTATACTTTTTTCTCATAGAGGATTGTTGAATCCCATTTGCAGAAGAAGCTACCAGGGGACATTCGGGAGTATATGAACAGATTCAGTGAAAAAGAAAATCTCAGACAAAAACTGGGAAGAAGCTTTCTGTGAAACTGCTTAGTGATAGATATGTCTATTCATCTCACATAGAGAAAACTTTATTTCTATTACACAGATTTGAAACTTCGTCATGGAAGTATTCGGGAAGGGACCTTCAGGAGCGCATTCAGGCCTCTGGGGAAATGGAGCTATCATCAGGAAAAAAGTGGAGATAAGCTTTCTGAGAAACTGCTTTGTGATGTGTGCATTCCACTCAGTGAGTTATAGCCCTTTTCTCATAAGGCAGTGTTTGAACACTGTTCCTGTAAAACTGAAAACGTGATATTTTGCATTGCTTTGAAGTCTATGTCGAAAAGTGAAATATCCCGAAATAAAACCCTGAAAGCAACGTTCCAAGAAACTGTTCAATGACATGTGCAATCATTTCGGAGAGTTAAAGCTTATACTACGTTGCCCAGTTTGGAAAATCTGTCTTTGAGGAATTTGTGAAGGGATATTAAGTGTTCCCGGAGGCCTGTGGTGAGAAAGGAAACGTCTTCTGATGAAAACTGGAGAGGCTTTCGGAGCAACTGCTTTGTGATATGTGTATATCTCATAGAGTTAAATCATTCTTTGGAATGAGCAGTTTGAAATCACTGTATCTGTGGAACCTGAGAAAGGACATTTGGGAATGCTCTTAAGAACATGCTGAAAAAGAAATACCCTCCGATGACAACCAGAAGGAAATTTTCTGTGAGACTCCTCTAGGTCATGTGAATTCCACACACACAGTTAAGCTTCTATTTTCATTGGGCAGTATTCTAACACTGTTTTTTCTTAGTCAGTTAAGGAATACTAAGGAGTGCTTTCAGGCTTACGGTGAAAATGGAAATATTTTCAGATAGGTACTAGAGACGATCTCCAAGGAGTTGCTTTGTGACGTCTACATTCCACTCACAGAGTTATACATTCCTTCTCAGAGAGGATTAGGAAATCCCATATGGAAAAAAAGCTACCAAGGGGCATTCGGGAGTTTATGGATGGGTACAGATAAAAAGGAAATCCTCAGACAAAAAGTGGAAAGAAATTTCTGTGAAACTGCTTTGTGATAGATATGTCTATTCATCTCACATAGATAAAACTTTCTTTCTATTACGCAGTTTTGAAACTGCGTGATGGATGGATTCGCGAATGGACATTCAGGAGGCATTCAGGCCTGTGGGGATAGAGGAGATATCTTCAGATCAAAAATGGAGAGAAGCTTTCTGAGAAACTTCTTTGTGATGGATGCCTTCCACTAAGGGAGTTATATGTCTTTTCTCAAAAGGCAGTGTTTGAAAACTGTTTCTGTAAAACCGAAAGAATGATATTTTACAGCGCATTGAAAACTAATGCAAAAAGTGAAATATCCTGAAATAAAACCCAGAAAGAAGCATTCCAAGATACTGGTCTCTGACTTGTACATTCATTTCAGAGATTTAAAACTTACACTACGTTGCGCAGTTTGGCAACTCTGTCTCTCAGGAATCTGTGAACTGATATTAAGTGGCGCCTGGAAGCTTGCAGTGAGAAAGGAAAGGTCTTCAGACGAAAACTGGAGGGGAGGTTTCGGAGCAATTGCTTTGTGATGTGTGCATTCATCTCATAGAGTTAAATCATTCTTTGGATTGAGCAGTTAGAAATCACTCTTTCTGTGGAAGCTGAGAAAGGACATGTGGGAACGCTCTTAAGAATATGCTGAGAAAGAAATAGCCTCCGATAAAAACCAGAAGGAAACTTTCTGTGAAACTGCCCTAGGTCACACGAATTGCACTCGCACAGTTAAGCTTCTGTTTTCATTGAGCAGTATTCTAACACTGACTTTCATTAGTCAGCTTAGGGATAGTCAGGAGCACTTTGAGACTTCTGGTGAAAACGGAAATATCTTCAGATAGATACTGGAGAGAAGATTTCTGAGGAGCTGCTTTGTGTCATGTGCATTCCACTGACAGAGTTATACTTTTCTTCTCATGGATGATTGGGGAATTCCATTCGGAGAAATAGCTACCAGGGGACATTCACGAGTATATGGATGGCTACGGTGAAAAAGGAAATATTCTCAGACAAAAACTGGAAAAAGCTTTCTGTGAAACTGCTTTGTGATAGATACATCTATTCATCTCATATAGATAAAACTTTCTTTCTATTACGCAGTTTTGAAACTGTGTCATGGATGGATTCACGAGGGGACATTGGGGAGCACATTACACACTGTGGGGAAATAGGAGATATCTTCAGATAAAAACAGGAAAGAAGCCTTCTGAGAAACTGCTTTGTGATGTGTGCATTCCACGGAGGGAGTTTTACCACTTTTCTCATAAGCCAGGTTTGAACACTGTTTCTGTAAACCTGAAAAAGTGATATTTTGCAGTGCATTGAAGACAATGGTGAAAAGTGAAATGTCCTGAAATAAAACTCAGTGAGAAACATGGCAAGAAACTGCTTTCTGACGTGTGCATTCATATCAGAGAAGTAAAGCTTCCACTATGTTGCCAAGTTTGGAAACTTGGTCATTGAGGAATCTGTGAATGAATATTAAATGGCACCCGGAGGCTTGTGGGGAGAAAGGAAACATCTTCCAATGAAAACTGGAGAGAAGCTTTCGGAGCAACTGTTTTGGATGTGTGTATTCATCTAATAGGGTTAAATGAATCTTTGGATTGAGCAGTTTGGAATCACTGTTTCTGTGGAGCTTCAGAAAGGACATTTGAGAACACTCTTAAGAATATGCTGAAAAAGCAATACCCTCCGATAAAAACCAGAAGGAAACTTTCTGTGAAACTGCACTAGGTCACATGAATTCCACTCACACAGTTAAGCTTCTGTTTTCATTGAGCAGTATTCTGACACTGTTTTAGGTTAGACAGCTAAGGGATACTCGGGAGTGCCTTGAGCCTTTCGGTAATGAAGGAAATATCTTCAGATAGACACTGGAGAGTAAATTTCCGAGGAGCAGCTTTGTGACGTGTGCATTCCACTCACAGAGTTATATTTTTCTTCTCATAGAGGATTGGGGAATCCCATTTGGAGAAAAAGCTACCAGGGGACATTCGGGTGTATATGGACAGGTATGTTGAAAAAGGAAATATCCTAAGACAAAAACTGGAAAGAAGTTTTGTGAAAATGCTTTGTCATAGATACGTCTAGTCATCTCACATAGATAAAACTTTCTTTCTGTTATGCAGTTTTGAGACTTCAACATGGACGGATTCACGAAGGGAGATTTGGGATCACATTCAGCCTGTGGGGAAATAGGAAATATCTTCAGCTGAAAACTGGAGAGAGGCTTTCTGAGAAACTACTTTGTGATATGAGCATTCCACTCAGGGACTTATACCTCTTTCTCATAAGGCACAGTTTGAACACTGTTCGTGTAAATCTGAAAAAGTGATAATTTGCAGTGCATTGAAGACTATGGTGAAAAGTGAAATATCCTGAAATAAAATCCTGAAAGATGCGTTCCAAGAAACTGCTCTCTGACCTGTGCATTGATTTGAGAGAGTTAAAGATTAATCTACTTGCCCAGTTTGGAAACTTTGTCTTTGAGGAATATGTGAAAGTATATTAACTGGTGCCTGGAGGCTTGCAGTGAGAAAGGAAAGAGTACTCTGAGGGAGCAGTTTGAAATCACTTTTTCTGTGGAACCTGAGAAAGGACATTTGGGATTGTTCTTAATAATATGCTAAAAAAGAAATGCCCTCCAATAAAAACCGGAAGGAAGCTTTCTGTGAACCTGCTGTAGGTCACGTGAAGTCCACTCACACAGTTAAGTTTCTGTTTTCATTGAGCTGTGTTCTAACAATGTTTTAGGTTAGTCAGCTAAGGGATACTCAGGAGCACTTTGAGGCTTACGGTTAAAATGTAAATATCTTCAGATAGATACTGGAGAGAAGATTTCCGAGGAGCTGTTTTGTGATGTGTGCATTCCACTCACAGAGTTATACTTTTCTTACCATAGAGAATTGGGAAATCCCGTGTAGAGAAAAAGGCACCAGGGGACATTCGGGAGTATATGGACGGCTATGGTGGAAAAGGAAATATCCTCAGACAAAAACTGGAAAGAAGATTTCTGTGAATCTGTTTTGTGATAGATACATCTATTCATCTCACACAGATAAAGCTCCCTTTCTATTATGCAGTTTTGAAACTGTGTCTTGGATGGATTTGAGCAGGGATATTCGAGTGCACGTTCATACCTATGATGAAAAAGGAGATACTTTCAGGTAAAAACTGGAGAGAAGCTTTCTGAGAAACTGCTTTGTGATGTGTGCATTCCACTCAGGGAGTTGTACCTCTTTTCTCATAAGGCAGTGTTTGAACATTGTTCCTGTAAAACTGAAAAAGTGATATTTTGCAGCGCATTGAGGACTGCAGTAAAAAGTGAATATTCGGAAAATAAAAACCCAGAAAGATGCATGACACGAAACTGCCGTCTGAAGTGTGCATTCATTTCAGGGAGTTAAAGCTTACACTACGTTGTCCTTTTGGAAACTCTGTCTTTGAGGAATCTGTGAAGGGATATTAAGTGGCACTGGGAGGCTTGTGGTGAGAAAGGAAACGTCTTCCGATGAAAACTGGAGAGAAGCTTTCGGAGCAACTGCATTGTGATGTGTGCATTCATCTCATAGAGTTAAATCATTCTTTGGATTGAGCAGTTTGAAATCAGTGTTTCTGTGGAACCTGAGAAAGGACATTAGAGAATGCTATTAAAAATATGCTGAAAAAGAAATAACCTCCAATAAAAATCAGAAGGAAACATTCTGTGGAACTGCTCTAGATCACATGAAATCCACTCGCACATTTAAGATTCTGTGTTCCTTGAGCAGTATGATAACACTGTTTTAGTTTAGTCAGCTCAGGGATGCTTGGGAGCGCTTTGAGGCTTACGGTGAAAACTGAAATATCTTCAGATAGATATCAGAGAGATGATTCCCAAGGAGCTGCTTCATAGCGTGTGCATGCCACTCACAGAGTTATACTTTTCTTCTCATAGACGACTAACGAATCCCGTTTGGAGAAAAAGCTAATGGATGGGTACGGAGAAAAAGAAAATATCCTCAGACAAAAACTGGAAAGAAGCTTTATGTAAAACTGCTTTGTGATAGATACGTCTATTCATTTCACATAGATAAAACCTTCTCTCTATTATGCAGTTTTGAGACTGCGTCATGGATGGATTTGTGAAGGGACATTCGGGAGCACAGTCAGGCCTATGGGGAAATAGGACATATCTTCAGATAAAAACTGGAGAGAAGCTTTGTGAGAAGCTGTTTTGTGATGTGTGCATTCCACTAAAGGAGTTATAACTCTTTTCTCATAAGGCAGTGTATGAACACTGTTCCTGTAAAACTGAAAAAGTGTTATTTTGCAGTGCATTGAACACTATGGTGAAAAGAGAAAATACGGAAGTAAAACCCAGAAAGAAGCATTCCAAGAAACTGCTCTCTGACGTGTGCATTCATTTCAGAGATTTAAAGCTTGCACTACGTTGCCCAGTTTGGAAACTCTGTCTTTGACGAATCTGAGAAGGGATATTACGTTATGCCTGGAGACTTGTGGTGAGAAAGGAAACGTCTTCCGATGAAAACTGGAGAGAAGCTTTTGGAGCAACTGCTTTGTGATGTGTGTATTCATCTCATAGAGTTAAATTATTCTTTGGATTCAGCAGCTTGAAGTCATTGTTTTTGTGGAACCTGAGAAACGACATTTGGGAACGCTCTAAAGAATATGCTGAAAAAGAAATATCCTCCGATAGCATCCAGAAGGAATTTTCTGGGAAACTGCTTTGGGTCACGTGAATTCCACTCGCACAGTTAAGCTTCCGTATTCATTGAGCAGTATTCTAACAATGTTTTAGGTTAGTCAGCTAAGGGATACTCAGGAGTGCTTTGAGGCTTCCGTGAAAACGGAAATATCTTCAGATATGTATGGAGAGAAGATTTATGAAGAGCTGCTTTCTAATGTGTGCATTCCACTCACAGAGTATACTTTTCTTCTCATAGAGGATTGGGGAATACTGTTTGGAGAAAAATCTACCAGGGCACATTCGGGAGTATATGAACGGCTGTGGTGAAAAAGAAAATATCCTGAGACAAAAACTGGAAAAAGCTTTCTGTGAAACTGCTTTGTGACAGATATGTCTGTTAGTCTCACATAGATAAAACTTTCCTTCTATTACGCAGATTTGAAAATGCATCATGGACGGAATCGCGAAGGGTCATTGGGGAGCAAATTCAAGCCTGTGGGGAAATAGGAAATATCTTCAGACAAATACTGGAGAGAATCTTTGTGAGAAACTGCTTTGTGATGTGTGCATTCCACTTAGGGAGTTATACTCCTTTACTCATAAGGCAGTGTTTGAACACTGTTACTGTAAAATTGAAAAAGTGATATTTGCAGTGCATTGAAGACTATGAGGAAAGTTAAAATACCTAGAAATAAAAATCTGAAAGAAGCGATCCAAGAAACTTCTCTCAGACGGGTGCATTCATTTCGAGAGTTAAAGCTTACAGTACGTTGCAAAGTTTGGAAACTCTGTCTTTGAGGAATCTGTGAAGGGATATTAAGTGGCGCTGGGAGGCTTGTGGTGAGAAAGGAAACGTCTTCCGATGAAAACTGGAGAGAAACTTTTGCAGCAACTGTTTTGTGATGTGTGCATTCATCTCATAGAGTTAAATCATTCTTTGGATTGTGGAGTTTGAAATCACTTTTTCTGTGGAACCTGAGAAAGGACTTTTGGGAACACTCTTAAAATATGCTGCAAATGTATTACACTCCAATATAAACCAGAAGAAACTTTCAGTGAAACTGCTGTAGGTCATGTGAATTCCACTCGCTCAGTTAAGCTTCTGTTTTCATTGAACAGCATTCTAACACTGTTTTAGGTTATTGAGCTAAGGGATACTCGGGAGCGTTTTCAGGCTTATGGTGAAGAATGAAATATCTTCAGATAGATACTGAAGATGAGATTTCAGAGGAGCTGCTTTGTGATGTGTGCATTCCACTCACAGAGTTATACCTTTCTTCTCATAGAGGATTGATTTAATCCTACTTGTAGAAAACGCTACCAGGGGGCATTTAGCAGTAAATGGGCAGCTATGGTGAAAAAGGAAGTATTCTCAGACAAAAACTGGAAAGAAGCTTTCTGTGAAACTGCTTTGTGATAGATACGTCTATTCATCTCACGTAGACACACAATCTTTCTACTACGCAGTTTTGAAACTGCATCATGGACCGATTAGCGAAGGGATATTTGGGAGCACATTCAAGACTGTGGGAAAGTAGGAAATATCTCCAGATAAAAACTGGAGAGAAGCTTTCTGAGAAACTGCTTTGTGATGTGTGCATTCCACTCAGGGAACTATACCTCTTTTCTCATAAGGCAGTGTTTGAACACTGTTTCTGTAAAAATGAAAAAGTGATATTTTGCTGCGTATTGAAGACTATGGTGAAAAGTGAAATATTCTGAAATAAAAGCCAGAAAGAAGCATTCCAAGAAACAGCTTTCTGACGTGTGCATTCCTTTTGGAGAGTTAAAGCGTACCCTATGTTGCCCCGTTTGAAAACTCTGTCTTTGAGGAATCTGGGAGGGATTATACATTCCACTCACGGAATTATACTTTTCTTCTCATTGAGGGGCATTCGGGAGAAGATTCAGGCCTGTTGGGAAATAGGAGATATCTTCAGATAAAAACTGGAGAGAAACTTTCTGAGATACTGCTCTGTGCTGTGTGCATTGCACTCAGGTAGTAATAGCTCTTTTCTCATAAGACAGTGCCTGTACACTGTTCCCGTAAAACTGAAAAAGTGTTATTTTGCAGCACTTTGAAGACTATGGCAGAAAGTAAAATATCCTGAAATAAAACCCAGAAACAAACGTTCTAAGAAACTGCTCTCTGATGCATGCATCAATTTTGGAGAGTGAAAGCTTATGTTACATTTCCCAGTTTGGAAACTCTGTCTTTGTGGAATCTGCAAAGGGTTATTAAGTGGTGCCCGGAGGCTTGTGGTGAGAAAGGAAACGTCTTCCAGTGAAAACTGTAGAGAAACTTTCGGAGCAACTGCTTTGTTATGTGTGTATTCATCTCATAGAGTTAAATCATTCTTTGGATTGAGCAGTTTGAAATCACTGTTTCTGTGGAACCTGAGAAAGGACATTTGGGAACGCTCTTAAGAATATGCTGAAAAAAAAAAATCCTCTGATAAAAACCAGAAGGAAACTTTCTATGAAACTGCCCTAGGTCACGTGAAGTCCACTCGCACAGTTAAGTTTCAGTTTTCATTGGGCAGTATTCTAACACTGTTTTAGGTTAGTCAGCTAAGAAATACTCAAGAGCGCTTTCAGGCTTATGGTTAAAATGGAAATATCTTCAGATAGATACTGGAGAGAAGATTTCCCAGTAGCTGCTTTGTGACGTGTTCATTACACTCACAGAGTTATACTTTTCTTCTCATAGAAGATTGGGGAATCCAGTTTGTAGAAAAATCTACCAGGGGACATTCAGGAGTATATGGATGGCTATGATGAAAAAGGAAGTATCCTCAGACAAAAAGTGGAGAGAAGCTTTCTGTGAACCTGCTTTGTGATAGATACGTCTATTCATCTCACATAGATAAAACTTTCTTTCTATTACGCAGTTTTGAAGCTGCGTCATGGACAGTTTCGCAAAGGGACATTTTGGAGCACTTTCAGGCCACTGAGGAAATAGGAAATAACTTCAGATAAAAACTGTAGAGAAGCTTTCTGAGAAACTGCTTTGTGATGTGTGCATTCCACTCAGGGAGTTATACCTCTTTTCTCATACGGGAGTTATGCCTCTTTTCTCATAAGGCAGTGTTTGAACACTGTTCCTGTAAAACTGAAAAAGTGATATATTGCAGCATATTGAAGACTGTGTCAAAAAGTGAAATATCCTAAAGTAAAACCCAGAAAGAAGCATTCAAAGAATCCGCTCTCTGACGTGTGCATTCATTTCAGAGAGTTGAAGCTTACACTGTGTTGCACAGTTTGGAAACCCTGTCTTTGAGGTATCTGTGAAGGGATATTAAGTAAGTCCCGAAGGCTTGTAGTGAGAAAGGAAACGTCTTCCAGTGAAAACTGAAGAGCAGCTTTCAGAGGAACCGCATTGTGATGTGTGTATTCATCTCA
>NW_012101623.1:54327-77146 GCF_000951045.1 Mandrillus leucophaeus | reverse complement strand
GAAACTTTCTGAGATACTGCTCTGTGCTGTGTGCATTGCACTCAGGTAGTAATAGCTCTTTTCTCATAAGACAGTGCCTGTACACTGTTCCCGTAAAACTGAAAAAGTGTTATTTTGCAGCACTTTGAAGACTATGGCAGAAAGTAAAATATCCTGAAATAAAACCCAGAAACAAACGTTCTAAGAAACTGCTCTCTGATGCGTGCATCAATTTTGGAGAGTGAAAGCTTATGTTACATTTCCCAGTTTGGAAACTCTGTCTTTGTGGAATCTGCAAAGGGTTATTAAGTGGTGCCCGGAGGCTTGTGGTGAGAAAGGAAACGTCTTCCAGTGAAAACTGTAGAGAAACTTTCGGAGCAACTGCTTTGTTATGTGTGTATTCATCTCATAGAGTTAAATCATTCTTTGGATTGAGCAGTTTGAAATCACTGTTTCTGTGGAACCTGAGAAAGGACATTTGGGAACGCTCTTAAGAATATGCTGAAAAAAAAAAATCCTCTGATAAAAACCAGAAGGAAACTTTCTATGAAACTGCCCTAGGTCACGTGAAGTCCACTCGCACAGTTAAGTTTCAGTTTTCATTGGGCAGTATTCTAACACTGTTTTAGGTTAGTCAGCTAAGAAATACTCAAGAGCGCTTTCAGGCTTATGGTTAAAATGGAAATATCTTCAGATAGATACTGGAGAGAAGATTTCCCAGTAGCTGCTTTGTGACGTGTTCATTACACTCACAGAGTTATACTTTTCTTCTCATAGAAGATTGGGGAATCCAGTTTGTAGAAAAATCTACCAGGGGACATTCAGGAGTATATGGATGGCTATGATGAAAAAGGAAGTATCCTCAGACAAAAAGTGGAGAGAAGCTTTCTGTGAACCTGCTTTGTGATAGATACGTCTATTCATCTCACATAGATAAAACTTTCTTTCTATTACGCAGTTTTGAAGCTGCGTCATGGACAGTTTCGCAAAGGGACATTTTGGAGCACTTTCAGGCCACTGAGGAAATAGGAAATAACTTCAGATAAAAACTGTAGAGAAGCTTTCTGAGAAACTGCTTTGTGATGTGTGCATTCCACTCAGGGAGTTATACCTCTTTTCTCATAAGGCAGTGTTTGAACACTGTTCCTGTAAAACTGAAAAAGTGATATATTGCAGCATATTGAAGACTGTGTCAAAAAGTGAAATATCCTAAAGTAAAACCCAGAAAGAAGCATTCAAAGAATCCGCTCTCTGACGTGTGCATTCATTTCAGAGAGTTGAAGCTTACACTGTGTTGCACAGTTTGGAAACCCTGTCTTTGAGGTATCTGTGAAGGGATATTAAGTAAGTCCCGAAGGCTTGTAGTGAGAAAGGAAACGTCTTCCAGTGAAAACTGAAGAGCAGCTTTCAGAGGAACCGCATTGTGATGTGTGTATTCATCTCATAGATTTAAATTATTCTTTGGATTGAGCAGCTTGAAATCACTGTTTCTGTGGAACCTGAGAGAGGACATTTCAGAATGCTCTTAAGAATATGCTGAAAAATAAATGCATTACACTCAGGGAATTTTACCTCTTTTCTCATAAGGCAGTGTTTGAACACTTTTCCTGTAAAACTGAAAAAGTGATATTTTGCAGTGCATTGAAGACTGTGGCAAAACGTGAAATATCTGGAAGTAAAATCCAGAAAGAAAATCCAGCTATGGTGAAAAAGGAAATATCCTATGACAAAAACTGGAAAGAAGCTTTCTATGAAGCTGCTTTGGGATAGATATTTCTACTCATCTCACATAGATAAAGTTTTCTTTCCATTATGCAGTTTTGAAACTGCATCATGGACGGATTCGTGAAGGGACTTTTGGGAGCACATTCAGGCCTGTGGGGAAATAGGAAACGTGTTGAGATAAAACCTGGAGAGAAGATTTCTAAGAAATTGCTTTGAATGTGTGCATTCCACTCAGGGACTTATACCTCGTTTCTCATGAGGCAGTGTTTGAACACTGTTCCTGTAAAACTGAAAAGTTAATTTTTTGCAGTGCATTGAAGACTATGGAGAAAAGTGAAATATCTTGAAATAAAATCCAGAAAGAAGCATTCCAAGAAACTGCTCTCTGATGTGTGCATTCATTTCAGAGAGTTAAAGCTTACACTACTTTGCCCAGTTTGGCAACTCTGTGAGGAATCTGTGAACTGATATTAAGTTGCGCCTGGAGGCTTGTGGTGAGAAAGGAAACGTCTTCCGATGAAAACTGTAGAGAAGCTTTCGGAGCAACTGCTTTGTGATGAGTGCATTCACCTCATAAAGCTAAATCATTCTTTGGATTGAGAGGCTAGAAATCACTGTTTCTGTGGAACCTGTGAAAGGACATTTGGGAACCCTCTTAAGAATATGCGGAAAAAGAAGTGGCCTCCGATAAAAACCAAATGGAAACATTCTGTGAAACTGCTCTAGGTCACGTGAGTTACTATCCCACAGTTAAGCTTCGGTCTTCATCCAGCAGTATTCTAATACTGTTTTTCATTAGTCAGCTAATGGATACTCGGGAACACTTTCAGGCTTATGGTGAAATCGGAAATATCTCCAGATAGATACTAGAAAGAACATTTCTGAGGAGCAGCTTTTTGACGTGTGCATTCCACACACAGAGTTATACTTTCCTTCTCATAAAGGATTGGGGAATCCCGTTTGGAGAAAAAGCTAACAAGGGACATTCAGGAGTATATGGACGGCTATGGTGAAAAAGGAAATATCCTCAGAAACAAGCTGGAAAGAAGCTTTTGGTGAAACTGCTTTGTGATAGATATGTCTATTCATCTCACATAGATAAACTTTCTTTCTATTACGCAGTTTTGAAACTGCATTGTGGACGGATTCGCGAAGGGACATACAGGAGCTCATTCAGGCCTCTGAGGAAATATCAAATATCTTTAGATAAAAACTGGAGAGAAGGTTTCTGAGAAATTGCTTTGTGATACGTGCATTCCACTCAGGGAGTTATACCTCTTTTCTCATAAGGCAGTGTTTGAACACTGTTCCTGTAAAACTGAAAAAGTGATACTTTGCAGCACATTGAAGACTATGGAGAAAAGTGTAAATCTGGAAATAAAACACAGAAAGAAGCATTCCAAGAAACTGCTCTCTGACGTGTGCATTCCTTTCAGAGTGTTAAAGATTACACTACATTGCCAGGTTTGCAAACTCTCTCCTTGAGGAATATGTGAAGGGATATTAAGTGGCGCCCAGAGGCTTGTGGTGAGAATGGAAACAACTTCCAATGAAAACTGGAGAGAAGCTTTTGGAGCAACTGCTTTGTGATGAATGTATTAATCTCATAGAGTTAAATTATTCTTTGGATTCAGCAGTTTGAAATCACTGTGTCTGTGGAAGTTGAGAAAGGACACTTGGGAACGCTCTTAAGAATATGCTGAAATAGAATTCCTCTCCGATAAAAACCAAAACGAATCTTTCTGTGAAACTGCTCTAGGTCACGTGAATTCCACTCTCACAGTTAAGCTTCTTATTTCATTGAGCAGTATTCTAACACTGTTTTGCGTTAGTCAGCTAAGGGATACTTGGAAGCGCTTTCAACCTTATTATGAAAACGGAAATATCTTCAGATAGATACTGGAGAGATTTCCGAGGAGCTGCTTTGTGACGTGTGCATTAAATTCACAGAGTTATACTTTTTTTCTCATAGACGATTGGGGAATCTCTTTTGGAGAAAAAGCTACCAGGGGGCATTCGGGATTATATGGACGGCTATGGTGAAAAACGAAGTATCCCCATAAAAAAGCTGGAAAGAAGCTTTTGTGAAACTGTTTAGTGATAGATATGTCTATTCATCTCACATAGATAAAACTTTCTTTCTGTTATGCCGTTTTGAGATTGCGACATGGAAGGATTCGCGAAGGGATATTCAGGAGCATGTTCAGGCCTGTGGGAAAATAGGAAATATCTTCAGCTAATGACTGGAGAGACACCTTCTGAGAAACTTCTTTGTGATGTGAGCATTCCACTCAAGGACTTATACCTCTTTCTCATAAGGCAGTGCTTGAACACTGTTCCTGTAAAACTGAAAAAGTGATATTTTGCAGCACATTGAAGGCTATGGTGAAAAGTGAAATATCCTGAAATAAAACCCAGAAAGAAGTGTTCAAAGAAACTGCTCTCTGACGTGTGCATTCATTTCTGGGAGTTAAAGCTTACACTAAGTTGCCCCATTTGGAAACTCTGTCTTTGAGGAGTCTGTGAAGGGATATTAAGTGGCGCCCAGAGTCTTGTGGTGAGAAAGGAAATGCCTTTTGATGAAAACTGGAGAGAAGTTTTATGAGCAACAGCTTTGTGACGTGTGTATTCATCTCATAGATTTAAATCATTCTTTCATTTGAGTAGTTTGAAATCACTGCTTCCTTGGAACCTGAGAAAGGACATTTGGGAACGCTCTTAAGAATATGCTGAAAAAGAAATACACTGAGATAACAAACAGAAGGAATCTTTCTGTGTAACTGTTTTAGGTCACATGAAGTCCACTCGCACAGTTAAGCTTCTGTGTTCATTGAGCTGTATTCTAACACGGTTTTTGGTTAGTCAGCTAAGGGATACTCCGGAGGGCTTTGAGGCTTATGGTGAAAACGGAAATATCTTCAGATAGATACTGGAGAGAAATTATCGAAGAGCTGCTTCATGACATGTTCTTTCCATACAAAGAGTTATACTTTTCTTCTCATAAAGGATTGGGGTATCCCGTTTGGAGAAAAAGCTACCAGGAGACATTCATGAGTATATGGATGGCTATGGTGAAAAAGAAAATATCCTCAGACAAAAATTGGAAATAATATTTCAGTGACACTTCTTTGTGATTGATATGTCTATTCTTCTCACATTGATAAAACTTTCTTTCTATTACACAGTTTTCAAACTGCATCATGGTCGGATTTCCAAAGGGACAATGGGGAGCACATTCAGGACTGTGGGGAAATAGGAGACGTCTTCAGATAAAAACTGGAGAGAGGCTTTCCGAGAAACTGCTTTGCGATGTGTGCATTCCAGTAAGGGAGTTGTACTTCTTTTCTCATAAGTCAGTGTTTGAGCACTGTTCCTGTAAAACTGAAAAAGTGATATTTTGCAGTGCTTTGTAGACTATGGTGAAAAGTGAAATATCCTGAAATAAAACCCAGAAAAGGTTTCCAGCATACTGCTCTCCGACGTGTGCATTCATTTCAGTGAGTTAAAGCTTACACTACGTTGCCCAGTTGGGAAACTCTGTCCTTGAAGAATCTGTGAAGGGATAGTTAGTGGCACTGGGAGTCTTGTGGTGAGAAAGGAAACGTCTTCCGGTGAAAACTGGAGAGAAGGTTTCTGAGCAACTGCTTTGTGATGTGTATATTCATCTCATAGAGTTAAATGATTTTCTGGATCGAGCAGTTTGAAATCACTGTTTCTGTGGAACCTAAGAAAGCACATTTGGGAACGCTCTTAAGAACATGCTCAAAAGGAAATACCCTACGATAAAAACTGGAAGGAAACTTTGTGTGAAACTACTATAGGTACGTGAAGTCCAATGGCACAGTTAAGCTTTTGTTTTCATTGAGCAGTATTCTAACACTGTTTTAGGTTATTCAGCTAAGGGATTCTCGGGAGTGCTTTCAGGCTTATGGTGAAAATTGAAATATCTTCATATAGATACTGGAGAGAAGATTTCTGAGGAGCTGCTTTGTGACATATGCATTCCACTCACAGAGTTATACTTTTCTTGTCATAGAGCATTGGTGAATCCCGTTTGGAGTAAACGCTACCAGGAGACATTCTGGAGTATATGCACGGCTATGGAGAAAAAGGAAATATCCTCAGACAAAAACAGGAAAGAAACTTTCTGTGTAACTGTTTTGTGATAGATATTGCTATTCATCTCACATAAATAAAACTTTCTTTCTATTATGCAGTTTTGAAACTGCCTCATGGATGGATTTGAAAAGAGACATTCGGGAGCACATTCAGGAATGGGGGGTAATAGGAGATTCTTTCAGATAAAAACTGGAGAGAAGCTTTCTGAGAAACTGCTTTGTGATATGTGCATTCAACTCAGTGAGTTATATGTCTTTTCTCATAAGGAAGGTTTGAACACTGTTCCTGTAAAACTGAAAAAGTGTTATTTTGCAGTGCATTGAAGATTATGGTGAAAAGTGAAATATCCAGAAATAAAACCCAGAAAGAAGCATTCCAAGATACTGCGCTCTGACGTGTGCATTCATTTCATTGAGTTAAAAGTTACACTACGTTGCCCAGTTTGGAAACTCTGTCTTTGAGGAATCTGTGAAGGGATTTAAGTGGCGTCTGGAGGCTTGTGGTGAGAAAGGAAACGTCTTCCGATGAAAACTGGAGAGAATCTATCGGAACAACTACTTTGTGATGTGCGTATTCATCTTGGAGAGTTAAATCTTTCTTTGGATTGAGCACTTTGAAATCACTGTTTCTGTGTAACCTGAGAAGGACATTTGAGAATGCTCTTCAGAATATGCTGAACAAGGAATACCCTCCGATAAAAACCAGAAGGAAACTTTCTGTGAAACTGCTGTAGGTCACATGAAGTCCACTTCACACTGTTAAGCTTCTGTTTTCATTGAGCAGTATTCTCACACTGTTTTACGTTAGTCAGCTAAGGGATAATTGGGAGCGCTTTGAGGCTTACAGTGAAAAGGGAAATATCTTCAGATAGATACTAGAGAGAAGATTACTGAGAAGCTGCTTTGTTACATGTGCATTCCACTCACAGAGTTATACTTTTCTTCTCATAGAGGATTGAGGAATCCCATCTGGAAGAAAAGCTACTAGGGGATATTTGGGAGTATATGAATGGCTATGGTGAAAAAGGAAATATTCTCAGACAAAAACTGGAAAGAAGATTTCTGTGAAACTGCTTTGTGATAAATATGTCTATTCATCTCTCATAGATAAATCTTTCTTTCTATTACGCAGTTTTGAAACTGAGTCGTAGGCGGATTCGGGAAGGGACATTCAGGAGCACATTCAGGCCTGTGGTGATATGGGAGATATCTTCAGATAAAAACAGAAGAGAAGCTTTCTGAGAAATTGCATTTTGATGTGTGAATTCCACTCTCGGTGTTATAGCTCTTTTCTCATAAGGCAGTGTTTGAACACTGCTCCTGTAAAACTGAAAGAGTGATATTTTGCAGCACATTGCAGACTATGGTGAAAAGTGGAAGATCCTGAAATAAAACCCAGAAAGAACCATTCGAAGAAACTGCTTTCGAACGTGTGCATTCGTTTCAGAGAGTGAAAGCTTACACTATGTTGCCCAGTTTGGAAACTCTGTGCTTCAGGAATCTGTGAAGAGATATTAAGTGGCGCCCGGAGGCTTGTAGTGAGAAAGGAAACGTCTTCCAATGAAAACTGGATCGAAGCTTTTGGAGCAATTGCTTTGTGATGTATGTATTCATCTCATACTCTTTAATCTTTCTTCGGATTGAGGAGTTTGTAATCACTGTTTCTGTGGAACGTGAAAGAGGACATTTTGGATCACTCTTAAGAATATGCTGAAAAAGAAATACCCTCCAATGAAAACCAGAAGGAAACTTTCTGTGCAACACTCTGGGTCACGTGAATTCCACTCACATAGTTAAGCTTCTGTTTTCACTGATCAGTATTCTAACACTGTTTTAGGTTACTCAGCTAAGGGATACTCGGGAGCACTTTGAGGCTTACAGTGAAAACGGAAATATCTTCAGATAGATACTGGAGAGATGATTTCTGAGCATCTGCTTTGTGACGTGTGCATTCCATTCACAGAGTTATACTTTTCTTCTCATAGACGATTGGAGAATCCCGTTTGAAGAAGAGGCTACCAGGGGACATTCCAGAGTAAATGGATGGCAATGGTGAAAAAGGAAATATCCTCAGACAAATACTGGAAAGAAGCTTTCTGTGAAACTACTTTGGGGTAGAAAGGTCTATTCATCTCACATATATAAAGCTTTCTTTCTATTACGCAGTTTGGAAACTGCATTATGAACGGATTCACGAAGGGACCTTTGGGAGCACATTCAGGCCTGTGGGGAAATAGGAAAATTCTTGAGATAAAAACTGGAGAGAAGATTTCTCAAAAACTGTTTTGTGATGTGTGCATTCTACTCAGGGAGTTATACGTATTTTATCATAAGGCAGTCTTTGAAAACTGTTCCTGTAAAAATGAAAAAGTGGTATTTTGCAGCACATTGAACGCTATGGTGAAAAGTTAAATATCCGGAAATAACACCCAGAAAGAAGCGTTCCAAGAAACTCCTCTCGTCATGTGCATTCATTTCAGAGATTTAAAGCTTACACTACATTGCCCAGTTTCAAAACTCTGTCTTTTAGGAATCTGGAACGGGATATTAAAGGGTGCATGGAAGTTTGTGGTGAGAAAGGAAACGTCTTCCAGTGAAAAGTGGAGAGAAGCTTTTGGAGCAACTGCTTTTTGATGTGTGTATTAATCTCATAGAGTTAAGTCATTCTTTGTATTGAGCTGTTTGAAATCACTGTTTCTGTGGAACCTGAGAAAGGAAATTTTGGAATGCTCTTAAGAATATGCTGAAAAAGATATACCTTCTGATAAAAACTAGTAGAAACCTTTTTGTGAAACTGCTGTAGGTCACGTGAAGTCCACTCGCACAGTTAAGCTTCTCTTTTCATTGAGCAGTATTGTAACACTGTTTTAGGTTAGTCAGCTAAGGGATACTCGGGAGCACTTGGAGGGTTATGGTGAAAACGGAAATATCTTCAGATAGATACTGGACAGAAGATTTCCATGGAGCTACTTTGTCACGTGTGCATTCCACTCACAGAGTTATACTTTTCTTCTCATAGAGGATTGGGGAATCACATTTGGAGAAAAAGCAACCAGGGCACATTCAGAAGTACATGGACGGCTATGGTGAAAAAGGAAATATCCTCAGACAAAAACTGGAAAGAAGCTTTCTGTGAAACTGCTTTGTGATAAATACGTTTATTCATCTCACATAGATAAAAATTCCCTTATATTACACAGTTTGGGAATTCCGTCATGGACGGATCCGTGAAGGGGCCTTTGGGTGCACATTCAGGCCTACGTTGAAAAAGGAGATATCTTCAGATGAAAACTGGATAGAAGCTTTCTGTGAAACTGCTCTGTGCTATGTGTATTCATCTCACCAAATAAAGCTCTATTTACATTACGCAGCTTGCAAATTCTGTCATGGACGGATCCGCGAAGGGACATTCAGGAGCACGTTCATGACTATGGTGAAAATGGAAATATCATCAGATAAAAACTGGAGAACAGCTTTCTCAGAAACTGCTTTGTGATCTGTGCATTTCATTCAGGGAGATATACCTCTTTTCCTATAAATCAGTGTTTGAATACTGTTCATGTGAAAGCCTCTCTTTTCCTTGGGCAGTTTTCTAACCCTGTGTATCCTTAGCGTGTGAAGGGATATTTGGGAGCACTTTGAGGCTTGTGATGATATAGAAAATATGTTCAGACCGAAACTGGAGAGAAGCTTTCCGAGGAACTGCTTTTTGATGTGTGCATTCCACTCACAGTGTAATACCTCTTTTCTCATACAGCATAGGGGAAACTCTTTTGAAGAAAATGGTACTAAGTGATATTCAGGAGCATGTTGATGCCTATTGTGAAAAGGGAAATAGCCTCAGACAAAAACTGGAAGGAAGCTTTCTATGAAACTGCTCTGTGATATGTGTATTCATCTCATATAGATAAACATTTCTTTACATTACACAGCTTGGAAACTCCTTCATGGATGAATCTACGAAGGGATATTCGAGATCACATTCTTGCCTGTGGTGAAAAAGGAAATATCGTCAGATAAAAACTGGAGAGAAGTTTTCTGAGAAACTGCTTGGTGGTGTGTGCATTCCACTCAGGGAGTTACACCTTTCTTCTCATAAGACACTGTTGGAACACTGTTCCTGTAAAAGTAAAAAAGTGATATTCGGAGCACATTGAAGACTATAGAGAAAAGTGAAATGTTGTACAATAAAACCCAGAAAGAAGCATTCCAAGAAATTGCTCTCTGACATGTCCATTCATTTCACAGAGTTAAAGCTTACTCTCCACTTCCCAATGTGGAAAGCCTGTCTTTGAGGATTCTGCAAAGGGATATTATGTGACAACCGAAGGCCTGTGGTGAGCAAGGAAATCTCTTCTGTTGAAAATTGGAGAGAAGCTTTCTCAGCAACTCTTTTGTGATGTTTGTATTCATCTCATAGAATTTAATCATTCTTTACGTTGAGCAGTTTGAAATCACTTTCTGTGGATTCTGAGAAAGGACATTTGGGAACACCCTTTAGTATATCCTGAAAAAGAAATAACCTCAGATAGAAACCAGAAGGACGCTTTCTGTGAAACTGCTTTGTGTAGTGTAAATTCCACTCATACAGTTAAGCTTCTGCTTTCATTGAGGAGTATTCTAACGCTTTTTGTTTAGTCTGTGAAGGGATATTCGGGAGCACTGTGAGGCTTATGGTGAAAAAGGAAATAACTTCAGATAGAAACTGGAGAGAAGCTTTCCGAGGAGCTGCATTGTGATATGTGCATTCCACTGACAGAATTTTACCTTTCCTGTCATAGAGGATTGGGAAATCCCTTTTGGAGCAAAAGCTACAAAGGGACATTCGGGAGTATATGGACAGCAATGGTGAAAAAGGAAATATCTTCTGAGAAAAACTGGAGAGAAGCTTTCTGTGAACTGCTTTGAATAGATACGTCTATTCATCTCACATAGATAAAACCTCTTTCTATTATGTAGTTTTGAAACCGCATCATGGATGGATCCACGAAGGGACATTTGGAAGCACATTCAGGCCAGCAGTGAAAAAGGAAATATATTCAGATTAAAACTGGAGAGAAGCTTTCTGAGAAACTGCTTTGTGATGGGTGCATTCCACTCAGGTAGTTATACTTCTTTTCTCATAAGGCAGTGTTTGAACACTGTTCATGTAAAACCGAAAACGTGATATTTTAGAGTGCATTGAAGACTATGGCGGAAGGTGAAATATCCTCAAATAAAACCCAGAAAGAAGCATTCCAAGAAAATATTCACTGATATGTGCATTCACTTCACAAAGTTATAGATTATTCTACACTGCCCACTTTGGAAAATCTGTCTTTGAGGTTCCTGTGAAGGGAGAGTAAGTGGCGACCGGGTTCCTGTGGCAAGGAAGGAAATATCTTCCATTGAAAACTGGAGAGAAGATTTCTGAACAACTACCTGTGATCTGTGTTTTTAACTCATAGAAGTAAATCATTCTTTGGATTGAGAAGTTTGAAATCACTCTTTCTGTGGAACCTGAGAAAGGACATTTGGGAACGCTTTTAAAAATATACTGACAAGAAATACCTTCCGATATAAAGCAGAAGCAAACTTTCTGTGAAACTGCCCTGTGTCATGCAAATTCCACTCACACAGTTAAGCTTCTGCTTTCATTGAGCAGTATTCTAACACTGTTTTAGTTTACTCAACTAAGGGATACTCGGGAGTGCTTCGAGGCTTCTGTTAAAATGGAAATATCTTCAGATATATACTGGAGAGAAGATTTCCGAGGAGCTGATTTGTGACATGTGCTTTCCACTCACAGAATTATACTTTTCTTCTCATAGAGAATTGGTGAATTGCATTTGGAGAAAAAGCAACAATGAGAGTACATGGACGGCTATGATGAAAAAGGAAATATCCTCAGACAAATACGGGCAAGAAGATTTCTGTGAAACTGTTTTGGGATAGATATGTCTATCATCTCACATAGATAAAACTTTCTTTCTATTATGCGGTTTTGAAACTGCATCATGGATGGATTCACGAAGGGATATTCAGCAGTACATTCAGGCCTGTGGGGAAATAGAAGATACCTTCAGATAAAAACTGGCGAGAAGCTTTCTGAGAAACTGCATTGTGATACGTGCATTCCAGTCAGGGAGTTATGCCTCTTTTCTCATTAGACAGTGTTTGAACACTGTTCCTGTAAAACTGAAAAAGTAATATTTTGCAGCACATTTAAGACTATGGAGAAAAGTGAGAAATCCTGAAATGAAACCCAGAAAGAAGCATTCCAAGAAACTGCTGTCTGACGTGTGCATTCATTTCAGAGAGTTAAAGCTTACACTACATTGCACAGTTTGGAAACGCTGTATTTGAAGAATCTGTGAAGGGATATTAAGTGGCGCCCAGAGGCATGTGGTGAGAAAGGTAACGTCCTCTGAAGAAAACTGGGGAGAATCTTTCGGAGCAACTGCTTTGTGACGTGTGTTTTCATCTCATAGAGTTAAATCATTCTTTGGAATGAGCAGTTTGAAATCACTTTTTCTGTGGAATCTGAGAAAGGACATTTGGGAACACTCTTAAGAATATGCTGAAAAAGAAATACCCTCCAATAAAAACCAGATGGAAACATTCTGTGAAACTGCTCTATGTCACGTGAATTCCACTCACACAGTTAAGCTTCTGTATTCATTGAGCAATATTCTAACACTGTTTTAGGTTAGTCAGCTAAGGGATACTCGGGAGTGCTTTGAGGCTTATGGTGAAGGTGGACAGCTCTTCAGATCGACTCTGGAGAGAAGATTTCCGAGGAGCTGCTTTGTGACATGTGTGTTCCACTCAGAGTTATACCTTTCTTCTCATAGATGATTGGGGAATCCCATTTGGACAAAATGCTACCGGGGGCATTCGGGAGTATACGGACGGCTATGGTGAAAAAGGAAGTATCCTCAGACAAATACTGGAAGGAAGCTTTCAGTGAAACTGCTTTGTGATAGATATGTCTATTCATCTCACATAGATAACCTCTCTTTCTATTACACAGTTTTGAAACTGCCTCATGGACGGATTTGTGAAGGAACATTGGGGAGCACATTCAGAACTGTGGGGAAATAGGAAATATCTCCAGATTAAAACTGGACAGAAGCTTTCTGAGAAACTGATTTGTGATGTGTTCATTCCACTCAGGGTGTTATACCTCTTTTCTCATAAGGCAGTGTTTGAACACTGTTCCTGTAAATGAGAAAAAGAGATATTTTGCAGCGTATTGAAGACTATGGTGAAAAGTGAAATATCCTGAAATAAAACCCTGAAAGAAGTGTTCCAAGAAACTGCTCTCAGACCTGTGCATTCATTTCAGAGAGTTAAAGCTTATGCTACGTTGATCAGTTTGGAAACTGTCTTTGAGAAATCTGGGAAGGGATATTAAGTGGCGCCCGGAGGCTTTTGGTGAGGAAGGAAACATCTTCCAATGAAAAATGGAGAGAAGATTACGGTGCAACTGCTTTGTGATGTGTGTATTCATCTCATAGAGTTAAATCATTCTTTGGATTGAGCAGTTTGAAATCACTGTTTCTGTGGTTCCTCATAAAGGACATTTGGGAACACTCCTAAGGATACGCTAAAAAAGTAATACCCACTGATAAAAACCAGAAGGAAAATTGGAAACTTTCTGTGAAACTGCCCTAGTTTACGAGAATTCCACACGCACAGTAAGGCTTCTGTTTTCATTGAGCAATATTCTAACACTGTTTCAAGTGGGTCAACCAAGGGAAACTCCAGAGCACTTTGAGGCTTACGGTGAAAACAGAAATATCTTCAGATAGATACTGGAGAGAAGATTTCCGAAGAGCTGCTTTGTGACATGTGCATTCCCCTCATACAGTTATACCTTTCTTCTCATATAGGATTGGGGAATCCCGTTAGGAGAAAATGCTGCCAGGGGACATTCAGGAGTATATGGACGGCTGTGGTGAAAAAGAAAATATCGTCAGACAAAAATTGGAAAGAAGTTTTCTGTGACACTGCTTTGTGATTGATATATCTATTCATCTCACATAGATAAAACTTACTTTATATAACGCAGTTTTGAACCTGCGTCATGGACGGATTCATGAAGGGATATTTGGGATCACATTCAGGTCTGTGGAGAAATAGTAGATATCCTCAGATAAAAACTAGAGAGAAGGTTTCTGAGACACTGCTTTGTGATGTGTGCATTCCACTCAGGGAGTTATGCCTCTTTTCTCATAAGGCAGTGATTTAACACTGCTCCTGTAAAGCTGAAACAGTGATATTTTTCAGCGTATTGAAGACTATGGTGAAAAGTAAAATATTCAGAAATTAAACCCAGAAGGAATCGTTCCAAGAAACTGCTCTCGAACGTGTGCATTCGTTTCAGAGAGTTGAAGCTTACACTATGTTGCCCAGTTTGGAAACTCTGTCTTTGAGGAGTCTGTGAAGGGATATTAAGGCGCGCACAGAGGTCTCTCATGTGAAAGGAAATGTCTTCCCTTGAAAACTGGAGAGAAGCTTTCGGAGCAACTGCTTTGTGATATGTGTTCTCATCTCATAGAGTTAAGTTATTCTTTGGATTGAGCAGTTTGAAATCACTGTTTCTGTGGAACCTGAGAAAGGACATTGGGTACGCACTTAAGAATATGCCGAAAAAACAAAACCCACCAATAAAAACCAGATGGAAACTTTCTGTGAAACTGCTCTAGGTCACGTGAATTCCACTCACGCAGTTAAGCTTCTGGTTTCATTAAGCAGTATTCTAACACTCTTTTAGGTTAGTCAGCTAAGGGATTCTCAGGAGTGCTTTGAGGCTTACGGTGAAGATGGAAATGTCTTCAGAATGACACTGGAGAGATGATTTCCGGGGAACTGCTTTGTCATGTGTGTTTTCCACTCAAAGAGTTATACCTTTCTTCTTATAGGAGAATGGGGAATCCCGTTTGGAGAAAAGGCTACCAGTAGGCATTCAGGTGTATATGGATGGCTATGGTGAAAAAGGAAGTATCCTCAGACAAAAACTGGGAGGAAGCTTTCTGTGAAACTTCTTTGTGATAGATACATCTATTCATCTCACATAGATAAACTTACATTCCATTACGCAGTTTTGAAACTGCGTCATGGATGGATTCGTGAAGGGACATTGGGGAGCACATTCAGGACTGTGGGGAAATAGGAAATATCTCCAGATAAAAACTGGAGAGAAGATTTCTGAGAAACTGCTTTGCGATGTGTTCATTCCATTCAGGGTGTTATATCTCTTTCCTCATTAGGCAGTGTTTGAACACTGTTCCTGTAAACCAAAGAAAGTGATATTTTGCAGGGCATTGAAGACTATGGTGAAAAGTGAAATATCCTGAAATAAAACCCAGAAAGAAGCGTTCCAAGAAACTGCTCTCAGACCTGTGCATTCATTTCAGAGAGTTAAAGATTAAACTACGTTGATCAGTTTGGAAACTCTGTCTTTGAGGAATCTGGGAAGGGATATTAAGTCACGCCTGGAGGCTAGTGGTGAGGAAGGAAACATCTTCCAATGAAAAATGGAGAGAAGATTATGGTACAACTGCTTTGTGATGTGTGTGTTCATCTCATAGGGTTAAATCATTCTTTGGATTGAGCAGTTTGAAATCACTGTTTCTGTGGTTCCTCATAAAGGACATTTGGGAACACACATAAGAATACACTAAAAAAGTAATACCCACTGATAAAAACCAGAAGGAAACTTGAAAACTTTCTGTGAAACTGCCCTAGGTCAAGTGACTTCCACACGCCCAGTAAGGCTTCTATCTTCATTGAGCAGTATTCTAACACTGTTTCAAGTTAGTCAGCCAAGGAAAACTCCAGAGCACTTTGGGGCTTATGGTGAAAACGGAAATATCTTTTGATAGATACTGGAGAGATTTCCGAGGAGCTGCTTTGTGACATGTGCATTCCACTCACAGAGTTATACCTTTATTATCATAGAGGATTGGGGAATCTCGTTATGAGAAAACGCTACCAGGGGACGTTTGGGAGTATTTGTATGGCTATGATGAAAAAGGAAATATCCTCAGACAAAAATTGGAAAGAAGTTTTCTGTGACACTGCTGTGTGATTGATATGTCTATTGGTCTCACATAGAGAACACTTTCTTTATATTACTCAGTTTTGAACCTGCGTCATGGACGGATTCGTGAAGGGACATTCGGAAGCACATTCAGGACTGTGGAGAAAGAGGAGATATCTTCAGAAAAAAACTGGAGAGAAGCCTTCCGAGAAACTTTTTTGTGATGTGTGTATTCCACTCAGGGAGTAATGCCCCTTTTCTCATAAGGCAGTGTTTGAACACGGTTCCTGTAAAACTGAAAAAGTGATATTTTACAGCACATTGATGACTATGGTGAAAAGTGAAATATCCAGGAATAAAACCCAGAAAGAAGCATTCCAAGAAACTGCTCTCAAACGTGTGCTTTCGTTTCAGACAGTTAAAGCTTACACTACGTTGCACAGTTTGGAAACTCTGTGTTTTAGGAATCTGTGAAGGGACATTAAGGAGTGTACGGAGGTTTCTGGTATGAAAGGAAATGTCTTCCAATGAAAATTGGAGAGAAGCTTTCAGAGCAACTGCTTTGGGATGCATGTTCTCATCTCATAGAGTTAAGTTATTCTTTGGATTGAGCAGTTTGAAATGACTGTTTCTGTGGAACCTGAGAAAGGACATTTGGGAATGCTCTTAAGAATATGCTGAAAAAACAAAACCCACTGATAAAAGCCAGATGGAAACTTTCTGTGAAAATCTCTAGATCATGTGTATTTCACTCACACATTTAAGTTTCTATTTTTATTGGACAGTATTCTAACACTGTTTTTGTTTACTCAAGAAGGGATACTCGGGAGCAATTTGATGCTACCGTGAAAACGGAAATATCTTCAGATATATACTGGAGAGACTTCCGAAGAGCTGCTTTGTGATGTGTGCATTCCACTCACAGAGTTATACTTTTCTTCTCATAGAATATTGAGGAATCCCGTTTGGAGTAAACGCTACCAGGAGACATTTGGGAGTATATGCATGACTATGGAGAAAAAGGAAATCTCCTGAGACAAAACGGGAAAGAAGCTTTCTGTGTAACTGTTTTGTGATAAATATGGCTATTCATCTCACATACATAAAACTTTCTTTCTATTCTGCAGTTTTGAAACTGCCTCATGGACAGATTCGTGAAGAGACATTTGGGAGCACATTCAGGAATGTGGGGTAATAGGAGATTTCTTCAGATAAAAGCTGTAGAGAATCTTTCTGTGAAACTGCTTTGTGATGTGTGCATTCCACTCAGTGAGTTATACCTCTTTTCTCATAAGGTAGGTTTGAAACACTGTTCCCGTAAATCTGAAAAAGCGATATTTTGCAGCGGTTTGAAGACAATGGTGAAAAGTGAAATATCCTGAAATAAAACCCAGAAGGAAGCGTTCCAGGAAACTTCTCTCCGACGTGTGCATTCATTTCAGAGAGTTAAAGCTTACACTATGTTGCCCAGTTTGGAAATTCTGTCTTTGAGGAATCTGTGAAGGGATATTAAGTGGCGCACGGAGGTTTGTGATGAGAAAGGAAACATCTTCCAATGAAAACTGAGAGAAGCTTTCAGAGCAACTGCTTTGTGATGTGCGTATTCATCTCATAGAGTTAAATCGTTCTTTGTATTGAGCAGTTTGAAATCACTGTTTCTGTGGAACCTGAGAAAGGACATTTGGGAATACTCTTAATAATATGCTGAAAAATAAATACCCTCTGATAAAAACTTGAAGAAATCTTTCTGTGAAACTGCTCTAGGTCATGTGAAGTCCACCCACAGAATTAAGCTTCTGTGTCATTGAGCAGTATTCTAACACTGTTTTAGGTTAGTCAGCTAAGGGATTTTCGGGAGTGCTTTGAGCCTTATGGTGAAAACGGAAATATCTTCAGATATATAATGGAGAGAAGATTTCCAATTAGCCGCTTTGTGACATGTATGTTCCACTCACAGAGTTATACCTTTCTTCTCTTACAGGATTGGTGAATCCCATTAGGAAAAAACGCTACCAGAGAGCATTTGGCAGTGTATGGACGGCTATGGTGAAAAAGGAAGTATCCTGAGACAAAAACTGGAAAGAAGCTTTCTGTGACACTGCTTTGTGATAGATATATCTATTCGTCTCACATAGATCATCTTTCTTTCTATTAGATAGTTTTGAAATTACATCATGGACAGATTCACGAGGGGACATTCGGGAGCACATTCAGGACTGTGGGGAAATAGGAGATGTCTTCAGATAAAAACTGGAGAGAAGCTTTCTGAGAAACTGCTTGGTGATGTGTGCATTCCACTCAGGGGCTTATACCTCTTTTTTCTTAAGGCAGTGTTGAACACTGTTCCTGTAAAACTGAAAAAGTGGTATTTTGCAGCACATTGAAGACTATGGCAAAAAATGAAATACCCAGAAATAAAACACAGAGGGAGGCATTTCAAGAAACTGCTCTGTGACGTGTGCATTCATATTAGAGTGTTAAAGCTTTTTGACGTTGACCAGTTTGGAAACTCTGTCTTTGAGGAATCTGGGAAGGGATACTAAGAGGCGACTGGAGGCTTGTGGTGAGAAAAGAAATGTCTACCGATGAAAACTGTACAGAAGATTTTGGACCAACTGCTTTGTGATGTGTGTATTCATGTCATAGAATTTCATCATTCTTTGGATTGAGGCGTCTGAAAACACTGTATCTGTGGAACCTAGGAAAGGACATTTGGTAACAATTTTAAGAATATCCTCAAAAAGTAATACCCTCTGATAACCGGAAAGAAACTTTCTGTGAAACTGTTCTAGGCCACGTGAATTCCACTCACACAGTTAAGCTTCTGCTTTCCTTGAGCAGTATTCTAACACTGTTTTAGGTTAGTCAGGTAAGGGATACTCGGGAGTGCTTTGAGGCTTACGGCAAAAAGGGAAATATGTTCGTAGAGATACTGAAGAGAAGATTTCCGAGGAGCAGCTTTGTGATGTGGGCATTCCATTCACAGAGTTATACCTTTCTTGTCCTAGAAGATTGAGGAATATCTTTCCAAAGAAAATGCTACCATGAGGCGTTCGGCAGTATATGGATGGCTATGGTGAAAAAGGAAGTATCCTCAGAAAAAAACAAGAAAGAGGTTTTCTGTGAAAATTCTTTGTGATAGATATGTCTATTCATCTCACATAGATAAATCTTTGTTTCTATTACGCAGTTTTGAAACTGCGACATAGTCAGATTTGAGAAGGGACATTCAGAGGCATATTCAGGCCTGTGGGGATATAGGAGATATCTTCATATAAAAACAGAAAAGAAGCTTTCTGAAAAACTGCTTTGTGATGTATGCAATCCACTCAGGAGTTATTCCTCTTTTCTCCTAAGGCAGTGTTTGAAAACTGTTCCTTTAAAACTGAAAAAGTGATATTTTGCAGAGTATTGTAGACTATGGCAAAAGGTGAAATATCTTGAAATAAAACCCAGAAAGAAGCATTCCAATAAACTGCTCTCTGACGTGTACATTCATTTCAGAGAGTTAAAGCTTACACTACGTTGCCCAGTGTGGAAACTCTGTCTTTGAGGAATCTGTGAAGGGATATGAAGTGGCGCCCAGAGGCTTGTGGTGAGAAAGGAAACATCTTCCCATGAAAACTGGAGAAAAGCTTTCAGAGTAACTGCTTTGTGATGTGTGTGTTCATCTCATAGAGTTTAATCATTCTCTGAATTGAGCAGTTTGAAATCTATGTTTCTGTGGAACCTAAGAAAGGACATTTGGGAATGCTCTTAACATCATGCTAAAAAGGAAATACCATCCGATAAATATTAGAAGGAAAGTTTCTGTGATACTGCTTTATGTCACGTGAAGTCCACTCTCATAGTTAAGCTTCTGCTTTGATTGAGCAGTATTCTAACACTCTTTTAGGTTAGTCAGTCAGGAATACTTGGGAGGGCTGTAAGGCTTATGGTGAAAACGGAATGATCTTCAGATAGATCCTGGAGAGAAGATTTCTGGGGAGCTGTTTTGTGACGTGGGCATTTCACCCACAGAGTTACACCTTTCCTGTCTTAGAGGATTGAGGAAGACCGTTTCTAAGAAAACACTACCAGGAGACATTTGGGAGTATATGGACGGCTATGGTGAAAAAGGAAGTATCCTCAGACAAAAACTGGAAAGAAGCTTGCTGTGAAACTGCTTTGTGATAGATATGTCTATTCATCTCACATAGATAAAACTTCCTTTCTATTATGCAGTTTTGAAGCTGTGTCATGGAGAGATTCGCAAAGGGACATTTGGGAGTACTTTCAAGCCAGTGGGGGAATAGGAAATATCTTCAGATAAAAACTATGGAGAAGCTTTCTGAGAAAGTGCTTTGTATTGAGTGCTTTCCACTCAGGGAGTTATACCTCTTTTCTCATAAGGCAGCATAAGGCAGCGTTTGAACACTGTTTCTGTAAAAATGAAAAAGTGGTGTTTTGCAGTGCATTGAAGACTATGGCGAAAAGTGAAATATCCAGAAATAAAACCGAGAAAGAAGCGTTCCAAGAAATTGATCTCTGACGTATGCATGCATTTCAGAGAGTTAAAGCTTACACAACGTTGTCCAGTTTGGAAACTCTGTCTTTGAGTAATCTGTGAAGGGATATTAAGTAGCGCCCAGAAGCTTGTGGTGAGAAAGGAAACGTCTTTCGATGAAAACTGAAGAGAAGCTTTCGGATCAACAGCTTTGTGATGTGTGTATTCATCTCATAGATTTAAATCATTCTTTGGATTGAGCAGTTTGTAATCAGTGTTTCTGTGGAATCCGAAAAAGGACATCTGGGAACGCTCTTAAGAATATGCTGAAATAGAAATACCTCCTATAAAAATCAGAAGGAAACATTCTGTGAAACTGCTCTAGGTCATGTGAAGTCCAGTCACACAGTTAAGCTTCCGTTTTCATTGAGCAGTATTTTAACACTGTTTTAGTTTAGTCATCTAAGGGATACTCAGGAGCACTTTGAGGCTTATGGTGAAGACGGAAACATCTACAGAGAGATCCTGGAGAGAAGTTTTCCGCAAATCTGCTTCATGACGTTTGCATTCCGCTCACGGAGTTATACTTTTCTTCTCATAGAGGATTGGGGATCCCGTTTGCAGAAAAAGCTATGAGAGAACATTCAGGAGTATACGGACAGCTATGGTGAAAAAGAAAATATCCTGAGACAAAAACTGGAAAAAGCTTTCTGTGAAACTGCTTTGCGATAGATATGTCTGTTAATCTGACATAGATAAAGCTTTCTTTCTATTTCGAACTTTTGATACTGCGTCATGGATGGATCCACGAAAGGACACTCGGGAGCACATTCGGTCCATTGGGGAAATAGGAAATATCTTCAGTTAAAAACTGGAGAGAAGCTTTCTGAGAAACTGCTTTGTAATGTGTGCATTCCACTCAGGGAGTTATGCTCCTTTTCTCATAAGGTAGTGTTTGAACACTGTTCCTGTAATATTGAAAAAGTGATAGTTTACAATGCTTTGAAGACTATGGCAAAAAGTGACATATCTTTAAATAAAATTCTGAAAGAAGAGTTCCAAGAAACTGCTCTCTGACGTGTGCATTCATTTCAGAGAGTTAAAGCTTATACTACGTTGCAAAGTTTGGAAACTCCGTCTTTGAGGAATCTCTGAAGGTATATTAAGTGGTGCCCAGAGGCTTCTTGTGAGAAAGGAAACGTCTTCCGATGAAAACTGGAGAGAAGCTTTCGGAGCAACTGCTTTGTGATGTGTGTATTCATTTCATAGAGTTAAATCATTCTTTGGATTGAGCAGTTTGAAATCACTGTTTCTGTGGAACCTGAGAAAGGAAATTTGGGAACGCTCTTAGGAATATAAAGAAAATGTAATACCCTCCGATAGAAACCAGAAGGAAATTTTCTGGTAAACTGCTCTAGGTCACGTGAATTTCACTCGCACAGTTAAGCTTCTGTTTTCATTGAGCAGTACTCAAACCCTGTTTTAGGTAGTCAGCTAAGGGATACTTGTTAGAGCTTTGAGGCTTACGGTGAAAACGGAAATATCTTCAGATTGATACTGTAAAGAAGATTTCCAAGGAGCTGCTTTGTGACATGTGTGTTTCACTCACAGAGTTATACCTTTCTTCTCATAGAGGATTGACGAATCCCGTTTTTAAGAAAACGTTACTAGGGGATATTCGGAAATATATGGACTTCTATGGTGAAAAATGAAGTATCCTCAGACAAAAACCGGAAAAAAACTTTCTCTTAAACTGCTTTGTGATAGATATGTCTATTCTTCTCACATAGATAAAACTTTTTTTCTATTATGCACTTTTGAAACTGCTTCACGGACGGATTCACAAAGGACATTTGGGAGCACATTGATGACTGTGGGGAAATAGGAAATATCTCCAGATAAAAACTGGAGAGAAGCTTTCTGAGAAACTGTTTTGTGATGTGTGCATTCCACTCGGGGAGTTATTCCTGTTTTCTAATAAGTCAGTGTTTGAACACTGTTCTTGGAAACCAGAAAAAGTGATATTTTGCAGCACATGGAACACTATGGCGAAAAGTGACATATCTTGAAATAAAACCCAGAAAGAATCGTTCCAAGAAACAGCTCTCTGACGTGTGCATTCATTTCAGAGAGTTAAAGCTTACACTACGTTGCAAAGTTTGGAAACCCTGTCTTTGAGGAATCTGGGAAGGGATACAAAGTGGCGCCCAGAGGCTTCTGGTGAGAAAGGAAACGTCTTCCGATGAAAGCTGGAGAGAAGCTTTCTGGACAGCTGCTTTGAGAGGTGTGTATTAAACTGCTAGAGTTAAATCATTGTTTTCAATTGAGCAGTTGAAATCACTCTTTCTGTGGAACCTGAGAAAGGACATTTGGGAACACTCTTAAGAATAACATGGCACATGTATACATATGTAACAAACCTGCACGTTATGCACATGTACCCTACAAGTTAAAGTATAATAATAATAAATTAATTTAAAAAAA
>NW_012101623.1:38784-54016 GCF_000951045.1 Mandrillus leucophaeus | reverse complement strand
ATACTGGAAAGAAAATTTGAAAGGAGCTGCTCTGTGATTTGTGCATTCCACACACAGGTTTATACTTTTCTTCTCATAGATGATTGGGGAATCCCATCTGGAGAAAAGCTACCAGTAGACTTTCAAGAGTAAATGTACAGCTATGGCAAAAAGGGAAATATCCACAGACAAAAACTGGAAAGAAGCTTTCTGTGAAACTGATTTATGATAGATATATCTATTCATCTCACATAGATAAAACTTTCTTTCTATTACGCAGTTTTGAAATTGCATTATGGACGGATTCACGAAGGGATATTCGGGAGCAAATTCAGGCCTGTAGGGAAATAGGATATATCTTCAGATAAAAACTGGAGAGAAGCATTCTGAAAAACTGCTTCATGATGTGTGAATTCCACTCACGGAGTTATACGTCTTTTCTCATAAGGCATTGTTTGAACACTATTCCTGTAAAACTGAAAAAGTGATATTTTGCAGCGTATTGAACTCTATGGCAAAAAGTGAAATATCCTGATGTAAAACTCAGAAAGAAGTGTTCCAAGTAACTGCTCTCTGATGTGTTCATTCATTTCAGAGTTAAAGCTTACGCTATATTGCCATGTTTGGAAACTCTGTCTTCTGTAGTCTGTGAAGGGATATTAAGTTTTGCACAGAGGTTTGTGGTGAGAAAGGAAACGTCTTCCAATGAAAACTGGAGAGAAGCTTTCGGAGGAACTATTTTGTGATGTGTGTATTCATCTCATAGAATCAAATTATTATTTGGATTGAGTAGTTTGAAATCACTGTTTCTGTGGAACCTGAGAAAGGATATTTGGGAACACTCTAAAGAATATACTGAAAAAGAAATACCCTCAAATAACAACGAGAAGAAAACTTTCTGTGAAACTACTCTAGGTCATGTGAATTCCACTCGCACAGTTAAGCTTCTGTTTTCATTGAGCAGTATTCAAACACTGTTTTAGGTTGGTCAGCCAAAGGATACTCGGGAGTGCTTTGAGGCTTACGGTGAAAATGGAAATATCTTCAGATAGATCCTGGAGAGATCTCCAAGGAGCTGCATTGTGACGTGTGCATTACACTCACAGAGTTATGCTTTCTTTCTCAGAGAGGATTGGAGAATCTGGTTTTAGAAAAAGCTACCAGGGGGCATTCAGGAGTATATGGACGACTATGGTGATAAAGAAAATATTCTCCGACAAAAACCAGAAAGAAGCTTTCTGTGAAATGGCTTTGTGATAGATATGTCTATTCATCTCCCATAGATAAAAATTTCTTGCTATTACACATTTTTGAAACTGCGTTATGGACGGATTCACGAAGGGACATGTAGAAGCTCATTCAGGCCTCTGGGGAAATAGGAGCTATCTTCAGATAAAAACTGGAAAGAAGCTTTCTGACAGACTGTTTTATGATGTGTGCATTCCACTCAGGGACTTATACATGCTTTCTCATAAGGCACTGTTTGAACACTGTTCCAGTAAAACTGAAAAGCGATATGTTGCAGGGCATTGAAGACTAAGGCGAAAAGTGAAATATCCTGAAATAAAAACCAGAAAGAATCATTCCATGAAACTGCTCTTTGACGTGTGCATTCATTTCAGAGATTTAAAGCTTACACTACGTACACAGATTGGAAACACTGTCTTTGAGGAATCTGTGAAGGAATATTAAGTGGGGCCTGGAAACTTGTGGTGAGAAAGGAAACGTCTTCTGATGAAAACTGGAGAGAAACATTTGGATCAACTGCTTTGTGATGTGTGTATTTATCTCATAGAATTAAATCATTCTAAGGATTGAGCAGTTTGAAATCACTGTTTCTGCAGAATCTGAGAAAGGACATTTGGGAACGCACTTAAGAATATGCTGAAAATGAAATACCCTCCAATAGCAACCAGAAGGAAACTTTTTGTGAAACTGCTCTAGGTCACGTGAAGTCACTCACACAGTTAAGTTTCTGTTTTCATTAAGCAGTATTCTAACACTGTTTTAGGTTATTGAACTAAGGGATTCTCTGGAGCGCCTAGAGGCTTCTGAGAAAATGGAAATATCTTCACATAAACACTGGAAAGAAGATTTCCGTGGAGCTACACTGTGACGTTTGCATTCTGCTCACAGAGTTATACTTTTCTTCTCATAGATGATTGGGGAATCCAGTTTGGAGAAAAAGCTTCCAGGGGACTTTCAGGAGGCTATGGATGGCTATGGTGAAAAAGAAATTATACTCAGATAAAAACTGGAAAGAAGCTTTCTGTGAAACTGCATTGTGATATATATGTCTACTCATCTCACATAGATAAAACCTTCTTTGTATTACAAGGTTTTGAAAATGCGTCGTGGACAGATTAGCGAAGGGACATTTGGGAATACAAGCAGTTTTGTGGGGAAATAGGAGATATGTTCAGATAAAAACTGGAGAGAAGCTTTTTGAGACCGTGCTTTGTGACATGTGCATTCCACTCAGGAAGTGATACCTCTTTTCTCATAAGATAGTACTTGAACACTGTTCCTGTAAAACTGAAAAAGTGATATTTTGCAGCACATTGACAACTACGGCAAAAAGTGAAATATCAGGAAATAAAACCCAGAAAGAAGCGTTCAAAGAAACTGCTTTCTACGTTTGCATTCATTTCAGAGAGCTAAATCTTACACTACGTTGCCCAGTTTGGAATCTCCGTCTTTGAGGAATCTGTGAACTGATATTAAATGCCGCCTGGAGGCTTGTGGTGAGAAAGGAAACGTCTTTTGATGAAAATTGGAGAGAAGTTTTCAGAGCAACTGCTTTGTGATGTGTGTATTCATCTCTTAGAGTTAAATCATTCTTTGGATTTAGCAGTTTGAAATCACTGTTTCTTTGGAATCTGAGAAATGACATTTGGGAACACTCCTAAGAATATGCTGAAAAAGAAATACACTGTGATATAAGTCAGAAGGAAGCTTTCTGTGAAACTGCTTTAGGTCACGTGAAGTACACTCGCACAGTGAAGCTTCTCTGTTCATTGAGCAGTATTCTAACCCTGTTTATGCTTAGTCAGTTAAGGGAAACTCGGGAGTGCTTTGAGGCTTACGGTGAAAATGGAAATATCTTCAGGTAAATCCTGGAGAGAAGATGTCCAAGGAGCTACTTTTGACGTGTGCATTCCACTCACAGTGTTATACTTTTCTTCTCATAGAGTATTGGGGTGTCTCGTTTGCAGAAAACGCTACCAGGGTACATTCGGGAGTACATGTAGCCCTATTGGGGAAAAAGGAAATACCCTCTGACGAACTGCAAAGAAGATTTCTGTGAAATTGCTTTGGAAAAGATATGTCTATTCATCTCATATAGATAATATTTTCTTTCTATTACGCAGTTTTGAAACTGTATCATGGATGGATTCACTAAGGAAATTATGGGAGCACATTCAGGACAGTGGGGAAATTGGAAATATCCTCGACTAAAAACTGGAGAGAAACTTTCGGAAAAACTGCTTTGTGATGTGTGCATTCCACTCACGGAGTTATATCTCGTTTCTCATAAGGTAGTGTTTGAACACTGTTACTTTAAAACAGAAAAAGTGTTATTTTGCACTGCTTTGAAGACTATGGCGATAAGTGAAATATTCCTGAAATAAAACCCAGAAAGAAGCATTCCAAGAAAGTGCTCTCTGACGTGTGCATTCATTTCAGAGAGTTAAAGCTTACACTACGTTGCCCATTTTGGAAACTCTGTCTTTTAGGCATCTGTGAAGTGATATTAAGTGTTGCCTGGAGGCTTGTGGTGAGAAAGGAAATGTCTTCCAATGAAAACTGGAGAGAAACTTTCAAAGCAACTGCTTTGTGATGTGTGTATTCATCTCTGAGAGTTAAATCATTCTGTGGATTGAGCAGTTTGAAATCACTGTTTCTGTGGAACCTGAGAAAGGACATTTGGGAACATTCTTAAGCATATGCTGAAAAAGAAAGACTTTCCGATAAAAACCAGAAGGAAATTTTCTGTGAAATGGCTCTAAGTCACGTGAAGTCCACTCGCACAGTGAAGCTTCTGTTTTCATTGAGGAGTATTCTAACACTGTTTTAGGTTAGTCACCTAATGGGTATGCGGGAGCGCTTTGAGGCTTACGGTGAAAACGGAAATATCTTCAGATACATACTGGAGAGAAGATTTCTGAGGAGCTGCTTTGTGACGTGGGCATTTCACTCACAGAGTTATACTTTTCTTCCCATAGAGGATTGGGGAATCCCGTTTGGACAAAAAGCTACCAGGGGACATTCAGGAGTATATGGACTGCTATGGTGAAAAAGGAAACATCCTCAGACAAAAACTGGAAAGAAGCTTTCTGTGAAACTGCTTTATGATAGATATGTCTATTCATCTCACATAGATAAAGCTTTCTTTCTGTTACGCAGTTTTGAAATTGTCTCATTGATGGATTTGCGAAGGGACATTCGGGCGCATATTCAGGCCTGTGGGCAAATAGGACATATCTTCACATAAAAACTGGAGAGAAGCTTTCAGAAAAACTGCTTTGTGATGTGTGTAATCATCTCATAGAGTTAAATCATTCTTTTGATTGAGCAGTTTAAACCACTGTTTCTGTAGAACCTGAGAACGGGTATTTGGGAGCGTTCTTAAAAATATGCTGGAAAGGAAATACCCTTCGGTAAACACCAGAAGGAAACATTCTGTGAAACTGCTCTAGGTCAAGTGAATTCCACACGCACAATTAAGCTTCTGTTTTCATTGAATAGTATTCTAACACTGTTTTAGGTTAGTCAGATAAGGGATACTCGGGAGCGCTTTGAGGCTTTGGTGAAAATGGAAATATCTTCGGATAGATACTGGAGAGAAGATTTCCAAGGAGCTGCTTTCTGACGTGTGCATTCCACTCACAGAGTTACACTTTTCTTCTCATAGATGATTGGGGAATCCCGTTTGGAGAAAAAGCTACGAGAGGACATTTGGGTGTATATGGACGGATATGGTGAAAAAGGAAATATCCTCAGACCAAAACTGGAAAAGAGCTCTCTGTGAAACTGCTTTGTGATAGATATATCTACTCATCTCACATAGATAATACTTTCTTTCTATTATGCAGTTTTGAAACTGCATCATGGATGGATTCACGAAGGGACATTCAGGGGCATATTCAGGCCTGTGGGGAAATAGGAAATATCTTAGATAAAAACTGGAGAAAATATTTCTGCAAAACTGAAGTAAAACCCAGAAAGAAGCATTCCATGAAACCTCTCTGACGTGTGCATTCATTTCAAAGAGTTGAAGCTTACACTGTGTTGCCCAATTTGGAAACTCTCTCTTTGAGGAAACTGTGAAGGGATATTAAGTTGCCCCTGGAGGCTTGTGGCGAGAAAGTAAACGTCTTCCAGTGAAAACTGGAGAGAAATTTTCGGAGGCACTGCAAGTGATGTGTGTATTCATCTCATAGAGTTAAATCATTCTTTGGATTTAGCAGTTTGAAATCACTGTTTCTGTGGAACCTGAGAAAGGATATTTTGGAATGTTCTTAATAATATGCTGAAAAAGAAATGCATTCCACTCAGGGAGTTTTACCTATTTTCTCATAAGTCAGTTTTTGAACACTGTTCCTGTGAAACTCAAAAAGTGATACTTGGCAGCACATTGAAGACTGTAGTGAACACTGAAATATCCTGAAGTAAAGCCCAGAAAGAAGCATTCCAGGAAACTGCTCTCTGACGTGTGTATACATTTCAGAGGGTTAAGGCTTACGCTACGTTGCCCAGTTTTGAAACTCTGTCTTTGAGGAATCTGTGAAGGTACATTAAGTGATGCCCAGACGCTTGCGTTGAGAAACGAAACGTCTTCCACTGAAAGCTGGAGAGAAGCTTTCGGAACAACTGCTTTGTGATGTGTGTATTCATCTCATAGAAATAAATCATTCTTTTAATTGAGCAGTTTGAAATCACTGTTTCTGTAAAACCTGAGAAAGGACGTTTAGGAACGCTCTTAAGAATATGCTGAAAAAGAAATACCCTCCGATAAAAACCAGAAGGAAACACTTTGTGAAACTGTTTTAGGTAACTTGAAGTCCACTGGCACAGTTAACTTTCTGTTTTCATTGAGCAGTACTCTAACACTTTTTTAGGTTAGTCAGCTAAAGGATACGCAGGAGCACTTTGGGGATTACGGTGAAAGCAGAAATATCTTCAGATAGATCTTGGTGGGAGATTTCTGAGGAGCTGCTTTGTGACGTATGTATTCCACTCACAGAGTTATACTTTTCTTCTCATAGAGGATTGGGTAATCCAGTTTGGAGAAAAAGCTACCAGGGGGTATTCAGTATTATATGGACGTTTACGGTGAAAAGGGAAATATCCTCAGAAAAACATATGAAAGAAGCTTTCTGTAAAACTGCTTTATGATAGATATGTCTATTCATCGCACATAGATAAAACTTTCTTTCCGTTACACAGTTTTGAAATTGTGTCATGGACGGACTTGTGAAGGGACATTCGGGAGCACATTCAGGTCTGTGGTGTAATAGGAAATATCTTCAGATAAAAACTGGAGAGAAGCTTTCTGAGAAACTGCTTTGTGATGTCTGCATTCCACTCGGGGAGTTATACCTCTTTCCTCGTAAAGCAGTGTTTGAGCCTTGTTCGTGTAAACTGAAAAAGTGATATTTTGCTGCACATTGAAGACTATGGAGAAAAGTGAAATATCCTGAAATAAAACCCAGAAAGAAGCATTCCAAGAAACTGCTCTGTGACGTGTGCATTCATGACAGAGAGTTAAAGCTTACACTACGTTGCCCAGTTTGGAAACTCTGTCTTTGAGGAATCTGTGAAAGGGTATTAAGTGGCGCCAGAGACTTGTGGTGAGAAACGAAAAGTCTTCCGAAGAAAACTGGAGAGAAGCTTTCGGAGCAACTGCTTTGTGATGTGTGTGTTCATCTCATAGATTTAAATCGTTGTTTGGATTGCAGAGTTTGAAATCACTGTTTCTGTGGAATCTAAGAAAGGATATTTGGGAATGCTCTTAGGAATATGCTGAAAAAGAAATATCCACCAATGAAAACCAGAAGGAAACATTCTGTGAAACTGCTCTAGATCACCTGAAATACACTCACACAGTTCAGCAACTGTTTTCATTTAGCAGTATTCAAACACTGTTTTAGGTTAGTCAGCTAAGGGATACTCGGCAGCGTTTTGAGGCTCCCCATGAAACGTAAATATCTACAGGTAGATACTGGAGAGAAAATTTCGAGTAGCTACTTTGTGATGTGTACTTTCCACTCACAGAGTTATACTTTTCTTTTCAGAGAGATTTGTGTAATCCCGCTTGGAGAAATGCTACCAGGGGACATCCGGGAGTATATGGATGGCTATGGTGAAAAAGGAAATATCCTCGGACAAATAGTTTACAGAAGCTTTTGGTGAAACTGTTTTGTGATAGATATGTGTATTCATCTGAAATAGATAAAGCTTACTTTCTATTACGCAGTTTTGAAACTCAGTCATGGATGGATTTGCGAAGGGACATTCGGGAGCACATTCAGGCCTGTGGGGAAATATGAGATATCTTTGGATAAAAACTGGAGAGAAGCATTCTGAAAAACTGGTCTGTGATGTGTGCATTCCACACAGGGAGTTATACCTCTTTTCTCATACAGCAGTGTTTGAACACTGTTCCTGTAAAACTGAAAAAGTGATATTTTGCAGCATATTGAACTCTATGGTGAAAAGTGAAATATCCTGAAAAAAAACCCAGAAAGAAGTGTTCCAAGAAACTGCTCTCTGACGTGATCATTCATGTCAAAGAGTTAAAGTTTATACTACATTGCCCAGTTTTGTAACTCTGTCTTTGAGTAATCTGTTAAGGGATATTAAGTGGCACCCAGAGGCTTGTGTTGGGAAAGGAAACGTCTTCCGAAGAAAACTGGAGAGAATCTTTCGGAGCAACTGCTTTGTGATGTGTGTATTCATCTCATAGAGTTAAATCATTCTTTGGAATGAGCAGCTTGAAATCACTTGTTCTGTGAAACTTGAGAATGGACATTTGGGAACACTCTTAAGAATATGCTGAAAAAGTAATACCCTCCAATAAAAACCAGAAGGAAGCTTTCTGTGAAACTGCTCTATGTCACGTGAATTCCACTCACACAGTTAAGCTTCTGCTTTCATTGAGCAGTATTCTAACACTGTTTTAGGTTAGTCAGCTAAGGAATACTCAAGAGCGCTTTGAGGCTTACGGTGAAGATTGAAATATCTTCTGATCGATACTGGAGGGAAGATTTCTGAGGAACTGCTTTGTGTGTTCCACTCAGAGAGTTATACCTTTCTTCTCATAGAGGATTGGGGAATCCTGTTTGGAGAAAACGCTACCAGGGGCATTCGGGAGTATGTGGAGGGCTATGGTTAAAAAGGAAGTATCCTCAGACAACCACTGGAAGGAAGTTTTCTGTGAAACTGCTTTGTGATAGATACGTCTATTCATCTCACATAGATAAACTTTCTATTACGCAGTTTTGAAACTGCATCATGGACGGATTCGCAAAGGCACATTGGGGAGCACATTCAGGACTGTGGGGAAATAGGAAATATCTCCAGATAAAAACTGGAGAGAAACTTTTTGAAAAACTGCTTTGTGATGTGTTCATTTCACTCAGGGTGTTATACCTCTTTTCTCATGTGGTAGTGTTTGAACACTGTTCCTGTAAACCAGAAAGAGTGATATTTTGCAGCACATTGAAGACTATGGTAAAAAGTGAAATATCCTGAAGTAAAACCCAGAAAAAAGCATTCCAAGAAACTACTCTCAGACCTGTGCCTTCATTTCAGAGAGTTAAAGCTTACACTACGTGGATCAGTTTGGAAACTCTGTCTTTGAGGAATCTGGGAAGGGATATTAGGTGGCGCCTGGAGGCTTGTGGTGAGGAAGGAGACATCTTCCAATGAAAAGTGGAGAGAAGATTACGGTGCAACTCCTTTGTGATGTGTGTATTCATCTCATAGAGTTAAGTCATTCTTTGAATTGAGCAGTTTGAAATCACTGTTTCTGTGGTTCCTCATAACGGACACTTTGGAACACTCATAAGAATACGCTAAAAAAGTAATATCCACCAATAAAAACCAGAAGGAAACTTGGAAACTTTCTGTGAAACTGCCCTAGGTGACGTGAATTCCCCACGCACAGTAAGATTTCTGTTTTCATTGAACAGTATTCTAACACTGTGTTAAGTTAGTAAGCCAAGGGAAACTCCAGAGCACTTTGAGGCTTACGGTGAAAAAGGAAATATCTTCAGATAGATACTGGAGAAAAGATTTCCGAGGAGCTGCTTTGTGATGTGTGCATTCTGCTCACAGAGTTATACCTTTCTTCTCAAAGAGGATTGGGCAATCCCATTAGGAGAAAAGGCAACCAGGGGACATTCGGGAGTATATGGACGGCTGTGATGAAAAAGAAAATATCCTCAGACAAAAATTGGAGAGAAGTTTTCTGTGACTCTGCTTTGTGATTGATATGTCTATTCATCTCACATAGATAAAACTTTCTTTCTATAACGCAGTTTTGAACCTGCATCATGGACGGATTCGCAAAGGGACATTCGGGAGCACATTCAGGACTGTGGGGAATAGGAGATATCTTCAGATAAAAACTGGAGAGAAGCTTTCTGAGAAACGGCTTTGTGATGTGTGCATTCCCCTCAGGGAGTTATGCCCCTTTTCTCATAACACAGTGCTTGAACACTGTTCTTGTAAAACTGAAAGAGTGATATTTTGCAGCAAATTGAAGACTATGGGGAAAAGTGAAATAACCAGAAATAAAACCCAGAAAGAAGCGTTCCAAGAAACTGCTCTCAAACGTGTGCATTCGTTTCAGAGAGTTAAAGCTTACACTACGTTGCCCAGTTTGGAAAATCTGTGTTTTAGGAATTTGTGAAGGGATATTAAGTTGCACCCTGAGGCTTGAGTTGAGAAAGGAAACGTTTTCCAATGAAAACTGGAGAGAAGCTTTCGAAGCAACTGCTTTGTGATATATGTTCTCATCTCATAGAGGTAAATTATTCTTTGGATTGAGCAGTTTGAAATCACTGTTTCCGTTGGACCTGAGAAAAGACATTGGGAACGCTCTTCAGAATATGCTGAAAAAACAAAACCCTCCGATAAAAACCAGATGGAAACTTTCTGTGAAACTGCTCTAGGTCACGTGAATTTCACTCACACATTTAAGCTTCTGTTTTTATTGGACAGTATTCTAACACTGTTTTAGGTTAGTCAGCTAAGGGATACTCGCGAGCGCTTTGAGGCTTATGGTGAAAACAGAAATATCTTCAGATATATACTGGAGAGAAGATTTCCGAGGATCTGCTTTGTTATGTGTGTATTCCACTCAAAGAGTTCTACTATTTTTCTTATAGAGCATTGGGGAATCCCGTTTGGAGAAAAAGCAACCAAGGGACATTCGGTAGTATATGGATAGCTACGCTGAAAAAGTAAATATGCTCAGACAAAAACTGGAAAGAAGCTTTCTGTGAAACTGCTTTGTGATAGATACGTCTATTCATCTCACGTAGATAAAACTTCCTTTCTATTATGCAGTTTTGAAACTGCGTCATGGACGGATTCGTGAAGGGACATTCGGGAGCCCATTCAGGACTGTGGGGAAATAGGAGATATCTTCAGATAAATACTGATGAGAAGCTTTCAGAGAGACTGCTTTGTGATGTGTGCATTCCACTCAGGGAATTTTACCTCTTTTCCCATAAGACAGTGTTTGAACACTGTTCCTGTAAACCTGAAAAAGTGATATTTTGCAATGCATTGAAGACTATGGTGAAAAGTGGATATCCGGAAATAAAACCCAGAAGGAAGCATTGCACGAAACTGCTTACTGACGTGTGCATTCATATCAGATGATTAAAGCTTACACTACATTGCCCAGTTTGGAAACTCTGTCTTTCAGGAATCTGTGAAGGGATATTAAGTGGCGCTTGGAGCCTTGTGGTGAGAAAGGTAATGTCTTCCAATGAAAGCTGGATAGAAGCTTTCGGAGCAACTCCTTTGTGGTGTGTGTATTCAACTCATAGAGTTAAGTCATTCTTTGGATTGAGCAGTTTGAAATCACTGTTTCTGTGGAACCTGGGAAAGGACATTTGGGAACGCTCTAAACAGTATGCTGAAAGGGAAATACCCTCCAATAAAAACTAGAAGAAAACTTTCTGTGAAACTACTCTAGGTCACGTGATGTCCACTCGCACAGTTAACCTTCTGTTTTCTTTGAGCAGTATTCTAACACTGTTTTACGTTAGTTAGCTAAGGGATACTCGGGAGCACTTTGAGGCCTACGGTGAAAATGGAAATATTTTCACATAGATAGTAGAGAGAAGATTTCTGAGGAGCTGCTTTGTGAGGTGTGCATTCCACTCACAGGTTTTTAATTTTCTTCTCATAGAGGATTGGGGAAAAGGCTACCAGGGGACATTCAAGAATATAAGACGGCTACGGTGAAGAAGGAAATAGCCTCAGACAAAAGCTGGAAAGAAGCTTTCTGTGAAACTGCTTTGTGTTTGATATGTCTATTCATCTCCCATAGTTAAAATTTTCTTTCTATTTTGCTGTTTTGTGACTCCATAATGGGTTGGAGAAAAAGTTACCAGGGGACATTTGGGAGTATAAGGACGGCTATGGTGAAAAAGGAATTATCCTCGGACAAAGTTGGAACGAAGCTTTCTGTGAAACTGCTTTGTGTTTGATATGTCTATTCATCTCTCATAGTTAAAACTTTCTTTCTATTTTGCAGTTTTGTCACTCCGTAATGGACGGATTCACGAAGGAATATTCAGGATCATATTCCAGCTTCTGGGGAAATTGGAAATATCTTCAGCTAAAAACTGGAGAGAAGCTTTCTGAGAAACTGCTTTGTGATTTGTGCATTCCACTCAGGGACTTATGCCTCCGTTCTCATAAGGCAGAGTTTGAATACTGTTCCTGTAAAATTGAAAAAGTGATATATTACAGCGCATTGAAGACTATGGTGAAAAGTGAAACATCCTGAAGTGAAATCCAGTAAGAAGCATTCCACGAGACTTCTCTCTGACATGTGCATTCATTTCAAAGAGTTGAAGCTTACACTGCGTTGCTCAATTTGGAAACACTGCCTTTGAGGAAACTGTGAAGGGATATTAAGTTGTCCCCGGAGGCTTGTGGTGAGAAAGTAAACGACTTCCAGTGAAAACTGGAGAGAAGCTTTTGGAGGAACTGCATGTGATGTGTGCATTCATCTCATAGATTTAAATCATTCTTTGGATTGAGCAGTTTGAAATCACTGTTTCTGTGCACTCTGAGAAAGGATATTTGGGAATGCTCTTAAGAATATGCTGAAAAAGAAATGCATTCCACTGAGGGGGTTTTACCTCTTTTCTCATAAGTCAGTGTTCGAACACTGTTCCTGTAAATTCAAAAAGTGATATTTTGCAGCACATTGAAGACTGTAGCGAACACTGAAGTATCCGGAAGTAAAACCCAGAAAGAATCGTTCCAGGAAACTGCTCTCTGACGTGTGCATTCATTTCAGAGCGTTAAAGCTTACACGACGTTGCCCTGTTTTGAAACTCTGTCTTTGAGGAATCTGTGAAGGTATATTAAGTGACGCCCGGAGGCTTGCCTTGAGAAAGGAAATGTCTTCCGCTGAAAGCTGGAGAGAAGCTTTCGGAGCAACTGTTTTGTGATGTGTGTATTCATCTCATAGAAATAAATCATTCTTTTAATTGAGCCATTTGAACTCACTGTTTCAATGGAACCTGAGAAAGGACCTTTAGGAATGCTCTTAAGAATATACTGAAAAAGAAATACCCTCTGATAAAAACCAGAAGGAATCATTTTTTGAAAGTGTTCTAAGTAACTTGAAGTCCACTTGTAGAACTGAGCTTCTGTTTTCATTGAGCAGTATTCTAACACTTTTTTAGGTTAGTCAGCTAAGGGATACACGGGAGCGCTTTGAGGCTTATGGTGAAAGCGGAAATATCTTCAGATAGATCCTGGAAAGGAGATTTTCGAGGAGCTGCTTTGTGACGTGTGCATTCCACTCACAGAATTATACTTTTCTTCTGAGAGAGGATTGGGGAATCCAGTTTGAAGAAAAAGCTACAAGGGGATATTCGGTATTATACAGACATCTATGGTGAAAAGGGAAATATCCTCAGACAAAAACAAGAAAAAAGCATTCTGTGAAACTGCTTTGTGATAGATACGTCTATTTATCTCACATAGATAAAACTTTCTTTCTATTACGCAGTTTTGAAATTGCGTCATGGACAGATTCATGAAAGGACATTCGAGAGAACATTCAGGCCTGTGGGAAAATAGGAGATATCTAGAGATAAAAACTGGAGAGAAGCTTTCTGAGACACCTCTCTGTGATGTGTGCATTCCACTCAGGGAGTTATACCTCTTTTCTCATAAGGAAGTGTTTGAACACTGTTCCTGTAAAACTGAAAGAGTGATATTTTGCAGTGCATTGAAGACTATGGAGAAAAGTGAAATATCCTGAAATAAAACTCAGAAAGAAGCATTTCAAGAAACTGCTCTCTGACGTGTGCATTCATTTCAGAGAGTTAAAGTTTATACTACGTTGCCCAGTTTGGTAACTCTGTCTTTGAGTAAACTGTTAAGGGATATTAAGTGGCGCCCAGAGGCTTGTGGTGAGAAATGAAACGTCTTCCGAAGAAAACTGGAGAGAAGTTTTCAGAGCAAATGCTTTGTGATGTGTGAATTCATCTCATTGATTTAAATCATTGTTAGTATTGAACAGTTTGTAATCAGTGTTTCTGTGGAACCTAAGAAAGGACATTTGGGAACGCTCTTAATAATATGCTGAAAATGAAATATCTTTCAATAAAAACCAGAAGGAAACATTCTGTGAAACTGCTCTAGGTCATGTGAATTCCAATTACACAGTTCAGCATCTGTTTTCATTGAGCAGTATTCTAACACTGTTTGAAGTTAGTCAGCTAAGGGATACACAGCAACGCTTTGAGGTTTCCCGTGAAAACGTAAGTATCTTCAGATTGATACTGGAGAGAAAACTTCGAGGAGCTACTTGGAGTATATGGATGGCTATGGTGAAAATGGAAATATCCTCAGACAAATAGTTTACAGAAGCTTTCGGTGAAACTATATTGGATAGATATGCCTCTTCATTTCACATAGATAAAACTAACTTTCTCTTATGCAGTTTTGAAACTGCGTCATGGATGGATTCCTGAAGGGATATTCGGGAGCACATTCAAGCCTGCAGGAAAAATGAGATATCTTTAGATAAAAACTTGAGAGAAGTATTCTGAGAAACTGCTTTGTGATGTGACCATTGCAATCAGGGACTTATACCTCTTTCAAATAAGGCAGTGTTTGAACACTGTTCCTGTAAACCTGAAAAAGTGATATTTTGCAGCGTATTGAACTCTATGGTGAATAGCGAAATATCTTGAAATAAAACCCAGAAAGAAGCATTCCAAGAAACTGCTCTCTGACATGATCATTCATTTCAGAGAGTTAAAACTTATACTACTTTGCCCAGTTTGGAGACTCTGTCTTTTAGGAATCTGTGAAGGGATATAAAATTTTGCACAGAGGTTTGTGGTGAGAAAGGAATTGTCTTCCAATGAAAACGTAGAGAAGCTTTCTGAGCAACTACTTTGTGATGTGTGTATTCATCTCATAGAGGTAAATCATTCCTTTAATTAAGCAGTTTCAAATCACCGTTTTCGTGGAACCTGAGAAAGGACATTTAGGAACGCTCCTAGGAATATGCTGAGAAAGAAATACCTTCCTATAAAAACCAGAAGGAAACTTTCTGGGAGACTGCATTAGGTCACGTGAATTCAACTCACATAGTTAAGCCTCTGTATTCATTGAGTAGTATTCTAACACTGTTTTAGGTTAGTCAGCTAAGGGATACTCGGGAGCACTTTGAGGCTTCTGTGAAAATGGAAATATCTTCAGATATATATGGAGAGAAGATTTCCAAGGAGCTGCCTTGTGATGTGTGCATTCCACTCACAGAGTATACTTTTCTTCTCATAGAGGATTGGGGAATCCCTTTGGAGAAAAAGCTACCACGGGACATTCGGGAGTATATGGACAGCTATGGTGAAAAAGAAAATATCCTGAGTCAAAAACTGGAAAAAGCTTTCTGTGAAACTTCTTTGTGATAGATATGTCTGTTAGTCTCACATACATAAAACTTTCCTTCTATTACGCAGTTTTGAAACTGCAT
>NW_012101623.1:30744-37729 GCF_000951045.1 Mandrillus leucophaeus | reverse complement strand
CAGGAAACTTTCTGTGAAACTGCTCTAGGTCACGTGAATTCCAATCTCACAGTTAAGCTTCTTATTTCATTGAGCAGAATTCCAACAGTGTTTTGCGTTAGTCAACTAAGGGATACTCGGAAACGCTTTGAGGCTTACGGTGAAAACGGAAATATCTTCAGATAGATACTGGAGAGATTTCTGAGGAGCTGCTTTGTGACATGTGCATTAAACTCACAGAGTTATACTTTTTTTCTCATAGACGATTGGGGAATCTCTTTTGGAGAAAAAGCTACCAGAGGGTATTCGGGATTATATGGACGGCTATGGTGAAAAATGAAGTATCCCCATAAAAAAACTGGAAAGAAGCTTTCTGTGAAACTGCTTAGTGATAGATATGTCTATTCATCTCACATAGGTAAAACTTTCTTTCTCTTATGCAGTTTTGAGATTGCGAAGTGGACGGATTCACGAAGGGATATTCGGGAGCACATTCAAGCCTGTGGGGACATTTGGGAACACTCTTAACATCATGCTGAAAAGGAACTACCATCCGATAAATACTAGAAGGATACTTTCTGTGATACTTCTCTATGTCACGTGAGGTCCACTGGCATAGTTAAGCTTCTGTTTTAATTGAGCAGTATTCTAACACTCTTTTAGTTTAGTCAGTCAGGAATACTCGGGAGGGCTTTAAGGCTTACGGTGAAAATGGAAAGATATTCAGATAGATCCTGGAGAGAAGATTTCTGAAGAGCTGCTTTGTGACGTGAGTATTTCATTCACAGAGTTATACCTTTCTTGTCTTAGAGGATTGAGGAAGATCGTTTCTAAGAAAACGCTACCAGGAGACATTTGGGAGTATATGGACGGCTATGGTGAAAATGGAAGTATCCTCAGACAAAAACTGGAAAGAAGCTTTTCTGCTTTGTGATAGATATGTCTATTCATCTCACATAGATAAAACTTTCTTTCTATTACACAGTTTTGAAGTTGTGTCATGGAGAGATTCCCAAAGGGACATTCAGGAGCACTTTCAGGCCAGTGGGGGAATAGGAAATATCTCCAGATAAAAACTATGGGGAAGCTTTCTGAGAAAGTGCTTTGTGTTCTGTGCTTTCCACTCAGGGAGTTATACCTCTTTTCTCATAAGGCAGCATAAGGCAGCGTTTGAACACTGTTTCTGTAAAACTGAAAAAGTGATGTTTTGCAGTGCATTGAAGACTATGGCGAAAAGTGAAATATCCGGAAATAAAACCAAGAAAGAAGCGTTTCAAGAAATTGATCTCTGACGTATGCATTCATTTCCGAGAGTTAAAGCTTACACTATGTTGTCCCGTTTGGAAACTCTGTCTTTGAGGAATCTGTGAAGGGATATTAAGTAGCGCCCAGAAGCTTGTGGTGAGAAAGGAAACGTCTTTGATGAAAACTGGAGAGAAGCTTTCGGACCAACAGCTTTTTGAAGTGTGTATTCATCTCATAGAATTAAATCATTCTTTGGATTGAGCAGTTTGTAATCACTGTTTCTGTGGAACCTGAGAAAGGGCATTTGGGAATGCTCTTAAGAATATGCTGAAATAGAAATACCCTCCAATAAAAACCAGAAGGAAACATTCTGTGAAACTGCTCTAGGTCATGTGAGGTCCAATCACACAGTTAAGCTTCTGTTTTCATTGAGCAGTATTTTAACACTGTTTTAGGTTATTCATCTAAGGGATACCTGAGAGCACTTTGAGGATTATGGTGAAAATGGAAATATCTTCAGAGAGATCCTGGAGAGAAGTTTTCCGAGGAGCTGCATCATGACGTTTGCACTCCACTCACAGAGTTATGCTTTTCTTCTCATAGAGGATTGGGGATCCCATTTCCAGAAAAATATATGAGGGGACATTCGGGAACATATGGACGGCTATGGTGAAAAAGGAAATATCCTGAAACAAAAACTGGAAAAAGCTTCCTGTGAAACTGCTTTGCGATAGATATGTCTGTTAATCTGACATAGATAAAACTTTCTTTCTATTTTGGTCTTTTGATACTGCGTCATGGATGGATTCGCGAAAGGACATTCGGGAGCACATTCAGGCCTTTGGGGAAATAGGAGATATCTTCAGTTGAAAACTGGAGAGAAGCTTTCTGAGAAACTGCTTTGTGATGTGTGCATTCCACTCGGGGAGCTATACCTCTTTTCTCATAAGGCAGTGTCTGAACACTGTTCCTGTAAATTTGAAAAAGTGATATTTTGCAGTGCATTGTAGACTATGGTGAAAAGTGACATATCTTGAAATAAAATTCAGAAGGAAGCACCCCAGAAACTGCTCTCTGACGTGTGCATTCATTTCAGAGAGTTAAAGCTTACACTATGTTGACAAGTTTGGAAACTCCATCTTTGAGGAATCTCTGAAGGTATATTAAGTGGTACCCAGAGGTTTGTGGTGAGAAAGGAAACGTCTTCTGATGAAAACTGGAGAGAAGCTTTCGGAGCAACTGCTTTGTGATGTGTGTATTCATCTCATAGAGTTAAATCGTCCTTTGGATTCAGCAGTTTGAAATCAGTGTTTCTGTGGAAACTGAGAAAGGAAATTTGGGAATGCTCTTAGGAATATGCTTAAAAAGAAATACCCTCCAATAACAACCAGAAGGAAACTTTCCGTGAAACTGCTCTAGGTTACGTGAAGTCCACTGGCACAATTAAGTTTCTGTTTTCACAGAGAAGCATTCTAAGACTGTTTTGGGTTACTCAGCTAAGGGATACTCAGGAGCGCTTTGAGGCTTATGGTGAAAATGGAAATACCTTTAGATAGACACTGGAGAGATTTTCGAGGAGTCATGCTGTGAAGTGTGCATTCCACTCTCAGTTTTATACTTTTCTTAACATAGAGGATTGGTGAATCGCCTTTGGAGAAAAAGCTACCAGGTGAATTCCGTTTTGGGGAAATGTTACCAGGGAGCATTCAGGAGTATATGGGCAGCTATGGTGAAAAAGGAAATATCCTCACAAAAACCGGAAAGAAGCATTCTGTGAAACTGCTTTGTGATAGATATGTCTATTCATCTCACATAGATAAACTTTCTTTCTATTACAGTTATGAAACTGCGTCATGGACGGATTCACGAAGGACATTCGGGAGCACATTAAGGACTGTGGGGAAATAGGAAATATATCCAGATAAAAACTAGAGAGAAGCTTTCTGAGAAACTGCTTTGTGATGTGTGCATTCCACTCAGGGAGTTATTCCTCTTTTCTCATAAGGCAGTGTTTGAACACTGTTCCTGTAAAACTGAAAAAGTGATATTTTGCAGCGCATTGAAAACTATGGAAAAACTTTACATATCCTGAAATAAAACCCAAAAAGAAGTGTTTCAGGAAACAGCTGTCTGACGTGTGCATTCATTTCAGAGAGTTAAAGCTTACACTACGTTACCAGGTTTGGAAACTCTGTCTTTGAGGAATCTGTGAAGGGATATTAAGTGGCGCCCAGAGGCTTGTGGTGAGAAAGGAAACGTCTTCTGACAAAAACTGGAGAGAAGCTTTTGGGGCAGCTGCTTTGTGATGCGTGTATTCATCTCATAGAATTAAATCATTTTTTTTTTAATTTAGCAGTTTGAAATCACTGTTTGCACGGAACTTGAGAAAGGACATTTGGGAATGCCCTTAAGAGTATGCTGAAAAGCAAATACCCTCCGATAAAAACCAGAAGAAATCTTTCTGTGAAACTGCTCTAGGTTACCTGAATTCCACTCACACAGTCAAGCTTCTGTTTTCATTGAACAGTACTCTAATACTGCTTTAGGTTAGTCAGCTAAGGGATACTTGGGAGCATTTTCATGCTTCCGTGAAAACGGAAATATCTTCAGATATATACTGGAGAGAAGATTTCTGAGGAGCTGCTTTGTGACGTGTGCATTCCACTCAAAAAGTTATACTTTTCTTCTCATAGAGGATTGGGGAATCCCGTTTGGATCAAAAGCTACCAGGGAACATGTGGGAATATATGGATGGCTATGCTGAAAAAGTTAATATGCTCAGACACAAACTGGAAATAAGCTTTCCGTGAAACTGTTTTGTGATAGATTTGTCTATTCATCTCACATAGATAAAACTTTCTTTCTGTTACGTAGTTTGGAAACTGCATCATGGATGGATTCACGAAAGGACTTTCGTGAGCACATTCAGGACTGTGGGGAAATAGGAGATATCTTCAGATGAAAACTGGTGAGAAGCTTTCAGAGAAACTCCTTTGTGATATGTGCATTCCACTCAGGGAGTTATAACCCTTTTCTCATAAGGCAAGTTTGAACACTGTTTCTGTAAACTTGAAAAAGTGATATTTTGCAGCACATTGAAGACTACGGAAAAAAGTGAAAATCCTGAAATAAAACCCAGAAAGAAGCATTCCAAGAAACTGCTCTCTGACGTGTACATTCATTTCAGAGAGTTAAAGTTTACTCAACGTTGCCCAGTTTGGAAACTCTCTCTTTGATGGATCTGTGAAGGGATATTAAGTGACACCCAGAGGCTTGTGCTGAGAAAGGAAACGTCTTCCAATGAAAACTGGCGAAAAGCATTCGAAGCAACTAATTTGTGAGGTTTGTATTCATCTCATAGAGTTAAATTATTCTTTGGATTGAGCAGTTTGAAATCACAGTTTCTGTGGAACCTGAGAAAGGACATTTGGGAATGCTCTTAAGAATATGCTGAAAAAGAAATACGCTCCAATAAAAACCAGAAGGAAACTTTCTGTGAAACTGCTCTAGGTTATGGGAAGTCCACTCGCACAGTTAAGCTTCTGTTTTCATTGAGCAGTATTCTAACACTGTTTTATGTTAGTCAGCTAAGGGATACTCAGGAGCGCTTTGAGGCTTACGGTGAAAACGGAAATATCTTCAGATAGATACTGGAGAGAAGATCTCAGAGGAGCTGCTTTGTGAAGTGTGCATTCTACTCATAGAGTTATGCTTTCCTTCTCCGAGAAGATAGGGGAATCCCGTTGGAGAAAAAGCTACCATGGGGCATTCGGGAGTATATGGACGGCTATGGTGAAAAAGGAAATATCCTCAGCAAAAACTGGAAAGAAGCTTTCTGTGAAACTGCTTTGTTTTAGATACTTCTATTCATCTCACATAGATCATCTTTCTATTACGCAGTTTTGAAACTGCATCATGGACAGATTCCTGAAGGGACCTTCAGGAGCACATTCGGGTCTGTGGGGAAATAGGAAATATCTTCAGATGAAAACTAGAGAGAGGCTTTCTGAGAAACTGCTTTGTGATATGTGTATTCCACTCAGGGGCTTATACCTCTTTTCCAATAAGGCAGTGTTTGAACACAGTTCCTGTAAAACTGAAAAAGTGATATTTTGCAGCACATTGATGACTGGCAAAAAATGAAATATCGTGAAATAAAATGCAGAAAGAAGCGTTCCAAGAAACTGCTCTCTGGCGTGTGCATTCATTTTAGAGTGTTAAAGCTTTCACTACGTTGACCAGTTTAGAAACTCTGTCTTTTAGGAATCTGGAAAGGGATACTAAGTGACGCCTGGAGGCATGTGGTGAGAAAGGAAACGTCTTCCGATGAACACTAGACAGAAGCTTTTGGACCAACTGCTTTGTGATGTGTGTATTCATGTCATAGAATTACATCATTCTTTGGATTGAGCAGTTTGAAAACCCTGTATCTGTGGAACCTAAGAAAGGACATTTGGTAATGATCTTAACAATATGCTAAAAAAGTAATATCCTCCAATAAAAACTGGAAAGAAACTCTCTGTGAAACTACTCTAGGCCACGTGAATTCCATTCGCACAGTTAAACTTCTTCTTTCATTGAGCAGTATTCTAACACTGTTTTAGGTTCGTCAGGCAAGGGATACTCGGGAGCACTTTGAGGCTTATGGCGAAAATGGAAATATCTTCGGATAGATACTGGAGAGAAGATTTCCGAGGAACTGGTTTGTGACGTGGGCTTTCCACTGACAGAGTTATACCTTTCTTGTCTTAGAAGATTGAGGAATACTGTTTCTAAGAAAACGCCACGAGGAGACATTCGGGAGTATATGGATGGCTATGGTGAAAAAGGAAGTATCCTCAGACAAAGACTGGAAAGAAGCTTTCTGTGAAACTGCTTTGTGATAGATACGCCTATTCATCACACATAGATAAAACTCTCTTTCTCTTATGCAGTTTTGAAGCTGCATCATGGACAGATTCGCGAAGGGACATTTGGGAGCACTTTCAGGCCATTGGGGAAATAGGAAATATCTCTAGATAAAAAGTACAGAGAAGTTTTCTCAGAAACTACATTGTGATGTGTGCTCTCCACTCAAGGAGTTATACCTCTTTTCTCATAAGGCAGTGTTTGAATACTGTTTCTGTGAAACTTAAAAAGTGATGTCTTGCAGCACATTGAAGACTATGGCAAAAAGTGAAATATCCTGAAATAAAACCCAGAAAGAAGTGTTTCAAGAAACTGCTCTCTGACATGTGCATTCATTTCAGAGTTAAAGCTTACACTACGTTGCCCAGTTTGGGAACTCTGTATTTGAGTAATCTGTGAAGGGATATTAAGTAGTGCCCAGAGGCTTGTGGTGAGAAAGGAAACGTCTTCCGATGAGAACTGGAGAGAAGCATTGGGAGCAATTGCTTTGTGATGTGTGTATTCATCTCCTACAGTTAAATCATTCTTTGTATTGAGGAGTCTGAAATCACTTTTTCTGTGGAATCTGAGAAAGGATATTTGGGAACGCTCTTAAAAAAATAGGTCATGTGAATTCCACTCCCACAGTTAAGCTTCTGTTTTCATTGAGAATTGTTTTAGGTAAGTCAGCTGAGGGATACTCGGGAGCACTTTGAGGCTTATGATGAAAACAGAAATATCTTCAGATATATATTGGAGAGAAGATTTCCAAGGAGCTGCTTTGTGACATGTGCATTCCACTCACAGAGTTATACTTTTCTTCTCATAGAGAATTGGGGAATCCAGCTTGGAGAGAAAGCTACAAGGGGACATT
>NW_012101623.1:21991-30694 GCF_000951045.1 Mandrillus leucophaeus | reverse complement strand
TTTTGGACCAACTGCTTTGTGATGTGTGTATTCATGTCATAGAATTACATCATTCTTTGGATTGAGCAGTTTGAAAACCCTGTATCTGTGGAACCTAAGAAAGGACATTTGGTAATGATCTTAACAATATGCTAAAAAAGTAATATCCTCCAATAAAAACTGGAAAGAAACTCTCTGTGAAACTACTCTAGGCCACGTGAATTCCATTCGCACAGTTAAACTTCTTCTTTCATTGAGCAGTATTCTAACACTGTTTTAGGTTCGTCAGGCAAGGGATACTCGGGAGCACTTTGAGGCTTATGGCGAAAATGGAAATATCTTCGGATAGATACTGGAGAGAAGATTTCCGAGGAACTGGTTTGTGACGTGGGCTTTCCACTGACAGAGTTATACCTTTCTTGTCTTAGAAGATTGAGGAATACTGTTTCTAAGAAAACGCCACGAGGAGACATTCGGGAGTATATGGATGGCTATGGTGAAAAAGGAAGTATCCTCAGACAAAGACTGGAAAGAAGCTTTCTGTGAAACTGCTTTGTGATAGATACGCCTATTCATCACACATAGATAAAACTCTCTTTCTCTTATGCAGTTTTGAAGCTGCATCATGGACAGATTCGCGAAGGGACATTTGGGAGCACTTTCAGGCCATTGGGGAAATAGGAAATATCTCTAGATAAAAAGTACAGAGAAGTTTTCTCAGAAACTACATTGTGATGTGTGCTCTCCACTCAAGGAGTTATACCTCTTTTCTCATAAGGCAGTGTTTGAATACTGTTTCTGTGAAACTTAAAAAGTGATGTCTTGCAGCACATTGAAGACTATGGCAAAAAGTGAAATATCCTGAAATAAAACCCAGAAAGAAGTGTTTCAAGAAACTGCTCTCTGACATGTGCATTCATTTCAGAGTTAAAGCTTACACTACGTTGCCCAGTTTGGGAACTCTGTATTTGAGTAATCTGTGAAGGGATATTAAGTAGTGCCCAGAGGCTTGTGGTGAGAAAGGAAACGTCTTCCGATGAGAACTGGAGAGAAGCATTGGGAGCAATTGCTTTGTGATGTGTGTATTCATCTCCTACAGTTAAATCATTCTTTGTATTGAGGAGTCTGAAATCACTTTTTCTGTGGAATCTGAGAAAGGATATTTGGGAACGCTCTTAAAAAAATAGGTCATGTGAATTCCACTCCCACAGTTAAGCTTCTGTTTTCATTGAGAATTGTTTTAGGTAAGTCAGCTGAGGGATACTCGGGAGCACTTTGAGGCTTATGATGAAAACAGAAATATCTTCAGATATATATTGGAGAGAAGATTTCCAAGGAGCTGCTTTGTGACATGTGCATTCCACTCACAGAGTTATACTTTTCTTCTCATAGAGAATTGGGGAATCCAGCTTGGAGAGAAAGCTACAAGGGGACATTTGGGAGTATATGGATGGATATGGTGAAAAAGGATACATCGTCAGACAAAAATTGGAAAGAAGCTTTCTGTGAAACTTCTTTGTGATAGATATGTCTATTCATCTCACATAGATAAAACTTTCTTTCTATTTCACACTATTGAAACTGTGTCATAGTCGGATTTGCAAAGGGACATTTGAGAGCACATTCAGGCCTGTGGGGAAATAGGAGGCAACTTCAGACAAACACTGGAGAGAAGCTTTCTGGGAAACTGCTTTGTGATGTGTGCATTACACTCAGGGAGTTATACCTCTTTTCTCATAAAGCGGTGTTTGAACAGTGTTCCTGTAAAACTGAAAAAGTGATACTTTGCAGCGCATTGAAGACTATGGTGAAAAGACAATTATCCTGAAATAAAACCAAGAAAGAAGTGTTCCATGAAACTGCTCTCTGAAGTGTTCATTCATTTCAGAGCGTTAAAGCTTACACTACGTTTTCCAGTTTGGAAACTCTGTCTTTGAGGAATCTGTGAAGGGATATTAAGTGGCAACCATTGGCTTGTGGTGAGAAAGAAAAGGCCTTCCGATGAAAACTTTAGAGAAGATTTTGAAGCAACTGGTTAATGATGCGGGTATTCATCTCATAGAGTTAAAACATTCTTCATATTGAGCAGTTTGAAATCGCTGTTTCTGTGTAACCTGTGAAAGGACATTTGGGAACGCTCTTAGGAATATACTGAAAAAGTAATACCCTCCGATAGTAACCAAAATGAAATTTTCTGGGAAACTTCTCTACATCACGTGAATTCAACTTGCACAAGTAAGTTTCTGTTTTTATTGAGCAGTATTCTAACACTGTTTTAGGTTAGTCAGCTAGGGGATACTTGTTCATGTCTGGAGGTTTATGGTGAAAACGAAAATATCTTCAGATAGATACTGGAGAGAAGATTTTTGAGGAGCTGCTTTGTGACGTGTGCATTCCACTCACAGAGTTATACCTTTCTTCTCATTGAGGACTGAGAAATCTCATTGTTTAGAAAATGCTACCACAGGACAATCAGGAGTACATGGACGGCTATGGTGAAAAAGGAAGTATCCTCAGACACAAACTGGAAAAACTTTCGCTGAAACCGCTTTGTGATAGATATGTCTATTCATCTCACATAGATAAAACTTTTTTCTATTACCCAGTTTTGAAACTGCGTCATGGAATGATTCACGAAGGGATATTCAGGAGCACATTCAGGCCTGTGGGGAAGTAGGAAGTATCTCCAGATAAAAACTGGAGAGAATTTTTCTATGAAACTGCTTTGTGATGTGTGCATTCCAGTAAGGGAGTTGTACCTCTTTTCTCATAAGTCAGTGTTTGAACTCTGTTCCTGTAAAGCTGAAAAGGTGATATTTTGCAGCGCATTGAAGACTAAGGCGAAAAGTGAAATATCCTGAAATAAAACCCAGAAAGAAGCGTTCCAAGAAACTTCTCTGTGACGTGATCATTCATTTCAGAGAGTTAAAGCTTACACTACGTTGCCCAGTTTGGAAACTCTACCTTTGAGGAATCTGTGAAGGCATATTAAATATCGCCCGGAGCCTTGTGTTGGGAAACGAAGCATCTTCCGATGAAAACTGGGGAGAAGCTTTCGGAGCAATTGCTTTGTGATGTGTATATTCATCTCGTAGAGTTAAATCATTCTTTGGATTGAGCTGTTTGAAATAACTGTTTCTGTGGAACCTGAGAAAGGACATTAGGGAACACTCTTAAGAATATGCTGAAAATATATTACACTCCACTAAAACCAGAAGTAAACTTTCTGTGAAACTGCTCTAAGTCACGTGAATTCCACTCACACAGTTGACCTTCTGATTTCACTGAGCAGTATTCTAACACTGTTTTAGGTTAGTTAGCTAAGGGATACTCGGGAGCATTTTGAAGCTTACGGTGAAGAAGGAAATATCTTCAGATAGATACTGGAGAGAGGATTTCCGAGGAGTTGCTTTGCGATGTGTGTGTTCCATTCACAGAGTTATACCTTTCTTCTCATAGAGGATTGGTGAATCTCGTTTGGAGAAAAAGCTCTCAGGGGACATTCTGGAGTATATGAAAGGCTATGCTGAAAAAGAAAGCATCCTCAGACAAAAACTGGAAAGAAGCTTTCTGTGAAACTGCTTTGTGATAGATATGTCTATTCATCTAACATAGATAGACTTTCTTTCTGTTACGCAGTTTTGAAACTGCGTCTTGGACAGATTCACGAAGGAACATTCGGGAGCACATTCAGGACTGTGGGGAAATAGGAAATATCTCCAGATAAAAACTGGAAGGAAGCTTTCTGAGAAACTGCTTTGTGGTGTGTGCATTCCACTCAGGGAGTTATTCCTCTTTTCTAATAAGGCATTGTTTGAACACTGTTCCTGTAATACTGAAAAAGTGATATTTTGCAGCACTTTGAAGACTATGGTGAAAAGTGACATATCTTGAAATAAAACCGAGAAAGAATCATTTCAAGAAACAACTCTCTGACGTGTTCATTCATTTCAGAGCGTTAAAGCTTACGCTACGTTTTCCAGTTTGGAACCTCTGTCTTTGAGGAATCCGGGAAAGGATATTAAGTGGTGCCCAGAGGCTTGTGGTGAGAAAGGAAGTGTCTTCCGATGAAGACTAGAGAGAAGCTTTCGGGGCAGCTGCTTTGTGATGTGTGTATTCATCCCATAGAGTTAAATCATTCTTTTTAATTGAGCAGTTTGAAATCACTGTTTCTGTGGAACCTGAGAAAGGACATTTGGGAACGCTCTTAAGAATACGCTGAAAAAGAAATACCCTCTGATACAAACCTGAAGGTAATGTTTTGTGAAACTGCTCTAGGTCACCTGAATTCCACTCGCACAGTTAAGCTTCTGTTTTCACTGAGACGTATTCTAACACTGTTTTAGGTTAGTCAGCTAAGGGACACATGGGGGCACTTTGAGGCTTACGGTGAAAATGGAAATACCTTCATGTAGATACTGGAGAGAAGATTTCTGAGGAGTCGCGTGGTGACGTGTGCATTCCACTCACAGAGTTATACATTTATTCTCAAAGAGAATTGAGGAATTCTATTAGGAGAAAAAGCTACCAGGGCACATTTGTGAGTATATGGACGGCTATGGTGAAAAAGGAAATATCCTCAGACAAAAAGTGGAAAGAAGATTTCTGTGACACTGCTTTGTGATATATATATCTATTCGTCTCACGTAGACAAAACTTTCTTTCTATGACACAGTTTTGAATCTGCATCATGGACACATTCACCAACAGACATTTGGAGCCCATTCAGGCCTGTGGGGAAAAAGGAGATACCTTCAGATGAAAACTGGAGAGAAGCTTTCTGAGAAAAGCTTTGTGATGTGTGCATTCCACTCAGGAAGTTACACCTCTTTTCTCATAAGGCAGTGTTTGAACACAGTTCCTATAAATCTGAAAGTGATATTTTGCTGCGCATTGAAGACTATGGCGAAAAGTGAAACATCCTAAAATAAAACCCAGAAAGAAGCATTCCAAGAAACTGCTCTCTGACTTGTGCATTCATTTCAGAGAATTAAAGCTTACACTACATTGACCAGTTTGGAAACTCTGTCTTTGAGGATTCTGTGAATGGATATTACGTGGCACCAGGAGGCTTGTGGGGAGAAAGGAAACATCTTCCGATGAGAACTGGAGAAAAACTTTCGGAGCAACTGCTTTGTGAACTGTGTATTCATCTCATAGAGTTTAATTATTCTTTGGATTCAACAGTTTGAAATCACTGTTTCTGTGGAACCTGAGAAACGACATTTGGGAATGCTCTTAAAAATATGCTGAAAATGTGATACCCTCCGATAAAAACCAGAAAGAATCCTCCTGTCAAACTGCTCTAGATCATGTGAATTCCACTCTCACAGTTAAGCTTCCATTGTCATTGGGCAGTATTCTGACACTGTTTTTGGTTAGTCAGCTAAGGAATACTCGGGAGCACTTTGAGGCTTACGGTGAAAACAGAAATATCTTCAGATAGATACTGGAGAGAAGATTTCCCAGGAGCTGCTTTGTGACGTGTGCATTCCAATCACAGAGTTATACTTGTCTTCTCAGAGAGGATTGGGGAACCCAGTTTGGAGAAAAAGCTACCAGGGGGCATTCGGGAGTATATGGACGTCTATGGTGAAAAAGGAAATATCCTCAGACAAACTGGAAAGAAACTTTCTGTGAAACTGCTTTGGGATAGACATGTCTATTTATCTCACATAGATAAAACATTTTTTCTATTACGCAGTGTTGAAACTGCCTCATGGACAGATTCGTGAAAGGACATTTGGGAGCACATTCAGGCGTGTGGTGAAGAAGGAAATATCTTCAGAGAAAAACTGGAGAGAAGCTTTCCGAGAAACAACTTTGCGATGTGTGCATTCCACTCAGGGAGTGATACCTCTTTTCTCATAAGGCAGTGTTTGAAAAGTGTTCCTGTAAAAATGAAAAAAAAGGATATTTTGCAGCACTTTGAAAACTATGGCAAAAAGTGAAATATTCGGAAATTAAATCCAGAAAGAAGCGCTCCACGTAACTGCTTTCTCATGTGCATTAACTTCAGAGAGTTAAAACTTACAATACGTTGACCAGTTTGGAAACTCTGTCTTTGAAGAATCTTTGAAGGGATATTAGGTGGCCCACGGAGGTTTGTGGTGAGAAAGGAAACGTCTTCCGATGAAAACTGGAAAGAAGCTTTCGGAGCAACTGTTTTGTGATGTGTGTATTCATCTCATAGAGTTAAATCATTCTTTTGTTTTAGCAGTTGAACACTGTTTCTGTAGAATCTGGGAAAGGACATTTGGGATCGTTCTTAAGATTATGCTGAAAAGGAAATACCCTCTGATAAAAACCAGAAGGAAAGTTTCTGTGAAACTGCTCTAGGTCACATGAAGTCCACTCGCACAGTTAAGTTTCTGTTTTCATTGAGCACTATTCTAACACTGTTTTAGGTTAGTCAGCTAGGGAATACTCGGGAGCGCTTTGAGGCTTACCGTAAAAACTGAAATATCTTCAGATAGATACTGGAGAGAAGATTTCCGAGGAGCTGCTTTGTGACGTGTGCATTCCACTCACAGAGTTATACTTTTCTTCTCATAGATTATTGGGAAATTCTGTCTGGAGAAAAAGGTATCAGGGGACATTCGGGAGTATATGGACGGCTATCCTGAAAAAGGAAATATCCTCAGACAAATAATGGAGGGAAACATTCTGTGAATCTGGTTTGTGATAGACATGTCTATTCATCTCACACAGATAAAGCTTTCTTTATATTCTGCAGTTTTGATGCTGCGTCATGGATGGATTCACAAAGGGACACTCAGGAGAAGATTCAGGCCGACGATGAAAAAGGAGATACCTTTAGCTAAAACTACTGAAGAGAAGCTTTCTGAGAAACTGTTTTGTGATGTGTGTATTCCACTCACAGAGTTATACCTCTTTTCTCATAAGGCAGTGTTTGAACACTGTTCCTTTAAAAATGAAAAAGTGATACTTTGCACCACTTTGAAGACTATGGCGAAAAGTGAAATATACTAAAGTAAAACCCAGAAAGAAGCGTTCCAAGAAACTACTCTCTGACGTTTGCATTGATATTAGAGAGTTAAAGCTTACACTACGTTTCCCAGTTTGGAAACTCTATCTTTGAGGCATCTGGGAAGGGATATTAAGTGACGCTCAGAGGCCTGTGATGAGAAAGGAAACGTCCTCCGATGAAAACTGGAGAGAAACTTTCAAAGCAATTGCTTTGTGATGTGCGTATTCATCTCTGAGAGTTAAATCATTCTTTGGTTTGAGCAGTTTGAAATCACCGTTTCTGTGGAACCTGAGAAAGGACATTTGGGAACACGCTTAAGAATCTGCTGAAAAGTATATTTCCTCCGATAAAATACTGTAGGAAACTTTCTGTGAAACTGCTATAGGTCACGTGAATTCCACTTGCACAGTTAAGCTTCTGTTTTCCTTGAGCAGTATTCTAACACTGTTTTTGGTTAGTCAGCTAAGGGATTCTTGGGAGCGCCTTGAGTCTTCTGGTGAAAACGGAAATATCTTCAGACAGATACTGGAGAGATTTCCGAGGAGCTGCTTTGTGACATGTTCATTCCACTCACAGAGTTATACTTTTCTTCTCATAGTTGATTGGGGAATCCCATTTGGAGAAAAAGCTACCAGGGGACATTCGCGAGTATATGGACAGCTATGGTGAAAAAGAAAATATCCTCAGACAAAAACTGGAAAAAGCTTTCTGTGAAACTGCTTTGTAATAGATACATCTATTCATCTGACATAGATAAAACTTTCTTTCTAATTATGCAGTTTTGAAACTTCATCATGGAGGGATTCGAGAGGGGACATTCGGGAGCACCTTCAGCACTGTGGTGAAGTAGGAGATATCTTCAGATTAAAACTGGAAAGAAGCTTTCTGAGAAACTGCATTGCGATGTGTGCATTCCACTCAGGGAGTTATAACATGTTCCCATAAGGCAGGTTTGAACACTCTTCCTGTAAACCTGAAAAAGTTATATTTTGCAACGTATTGAAGACTATGGTGAAAAGTGAAGTGTCCTGAAATAAAACCCAGAAAGAAGCATTCCAAGAATCTGCTCTCCGATGTGTTCATTCATTGAAGCGAGTTAAAGCTTACACTACGTTGCCCAGTTTGGAAACTGTCTTTGAGGAATCTGTTAAGAGATATTTAGTGGCACTGGGAGGCTTGTGGTGAGAAAGAAAACATCTTTCGATGAAAACTGGAGAGAAGCTTTTGGAGCAACTGACTTGTGATGTGTATAGTCATCTCATAGAGTTAAATCATTCTTTGGATTGAGCAGTTTGAAATCACTGCTTCAGTGGAACCTGAGAAGAAACATTTGGGAACGCTCTTAAAAATATGCTGTAAAAGAAATACCCTCCGATAACTACCAGAAGAAAATGTTCTGTGAATCTGCTCTATGTCACGTGGAGTCCACTCGCACAGTAAAGTTTCTGTTTTCATTGAGCAATATTCTAACACTTTTTTAGGTTAGTCAGCTAAGGGATTCTCGGGAGCGCTTTGAGGCTTCAGTGAAAACGGAAATATCTTCAGATAGATACTGGAGAGAAGATTTCTGTGGAGCTACTTTGTGATGTATGCATTCCACTCACAGAGTTACACTTTTCTTCTCATAGGGGTTTGGGGAATTCAGTTTGGAGAAAAGGCTACCAGGGGACATTCAGGAGTATATGGATGGCTATGGTGAAAAAGGAACTATCCTCAGACAAATACTGGAAAGA
>NW_012101623.1:17168-21882 GCF_000951045.1 Mandrillus leucophaeus | reverse complement strand
TATTCATCTCACATAGATAAAACCTGCTTTGTATTACGCAGTTTTGAAACTATGTCATGGACGGATTAGCGAAGGGACATTCGGGAGTACATGCAGTCTTGTGGGGAAATAAGAGATATCTTCAGATAACAACTGGTGAGAAGCTTTCTGAGAAAGTGCTTTGTGATGTGTGCATTCCACTGAGGAAGTTGTACATCTTTTCTCATAAGACAGTGTTTGAACACTATTCCTGTAAAACTGAAAATGTGATATTTTGCAGTGCATTGAAGACTGTGGCGAAAAGTGAAATATCCGAAAATAAAAACCAGAAGAAGCGTTCCAAGAAACTGCTCTCGGACGTGTGCTTTCATTTCAGAGAGCTAAAGCTTACACTACGTTGCCCAGTTTGGAACCTCGGCCTTTGAGGAATCTGTGAACTGATATTAAGTGGCACCTGTAGGCTTGTGGTGAGAAAGGAAACGTCTTTTGATAAAAACTGGAGAGAACTTTTCCGAGCAACTGCTTTGTGATGGGTGCATTCATCTCATAGAGTAAAATCATTCTTTGGATTGAATAGCTTGAAATCAGTGTTTCTTTGGAACCTGAGAAAGGACACTTCACAATAGCAAAGACTTGGAATCAACCCAAATGTCCATCAGTGACAGACTGGATTAAGAAAATGTGGCACATATACACCATGGAATACTATGCAGCCATAAAAAAGGATGAGTTTGTGTCCTTTGTAGGGACATGGATGCAGCTGGAAACCATCATTCTTAGCAAACTATCAGAAGAACAGAAAACCAAACACCGCATGTTCTCACTCATAGGTGGGAACTGAACAATGAGATCACTTGGACTCGGGAAGAGGAACATCACACACCGGGGCCTATCATGGGGAGGGGTGAGGGGAGAGGGATTGCATTGGGTGTTATACCTGATGTAAATGACGAGTTGATGGGTGCTGACGAGTTGATGGGTGCAGCACAGGAACATGGCACAAGTATACATATGTAACAAACCTGCACATTAAGCACACGTACCCTAGAACTTAAAGTTTAACAATAATAAAAAAAATAAAAAAAAATAAGAATATGCTGAAAAAGAAATACACTGCGATAAAAAGCAGAAGGAAACTTTCTGTGAAACTGCTTTAGGTCATGTGAATTGCACTAGCACAGTTAAGCTTCTGTGTTCATTGAGCTGTATTCTAACACTGTTTATGGTTAGTCAGCTAAGAAATACTCGGGAGCACTTTGGGGCTTATGGTGAAAGCGGAAATATCTTCAGATAGATACTGGAGAGAAATTATCAATGAGCTGCTTTGTGACATGTGTATTCCACTAAGGGAGTTATACTTCTTTTCTCATAAGGCAGTGTTTGAACACTGTTTCTGTAAAACTGAAAAAGTGTTATATTATAGCGCTTTGAAGACTATGCAAAAAGTGAAATATCCTGAAATAAAACCCAGAAAGAAGCATTTCAAGATACTGCTTTCTGACTTTTGCATTCATTTCAGAGATTTAACACTTACACTACGTTGCCCAGTTTGGCAACTCTGTCTCTGAGGAATCTGTGAACTGATATTAAGTGGCACCCGGAGGCTTGCAGTGAGAAAAGAAAGGTCTTCCGATGAAAAGTGTAGGGAAGGTTTCGGAGAAATTGCTTTGTGATGTGTGTATTCATCTCATAGAGTTAAATCATTCTTTGGATTGAGCAGTTAGAAATCACTCTTTCTGTGGAAGCTGAGAAATTACATTTGGGAACGCTCTTAAGAATATGCTGGAAAAGAAATACCCTCTGATGAAAATCAGAAGGAAACTTTCTGTGAAACTGCTGTAGGTCACGTGATTTCCACTCGCACAGTTAAACTTCTGTTTCATTGAGCAGTATTCTAACACTGTTTTTCATTAGTCAGCTAAGGGATACTCGGGAGCGCTTTGAGGCTTCTGGTGAAAATGAAAATATCTTCAGATAGATACTGGAGAGAAGATTTCTGAGGAACTGCTTTGTGTCATGAACATTCCACTCACAGAGTTATACTTTTCTTCTCATAGATGATTAGGGAATCCCATTTGGAGAAAAAGCTACCAGGGGACATTCGGGTGTATATGGACAGGAACGTGGAAAAAGGAAATATTCTAAGACAAAAACTGATAAGCTTTGTGAAAATGCTTTGTCATAGATACGTCTAGTCATCTCACATAGATAAAGCTTTCTTTCTGTTACGCAGTTTAGAGACTGCGACATGGATGGATTCACGAAGGGAGATTAGGGAGCACATTCAGGCCTGTGGGGAAATAGGAAATATCTTCAGATAAAAACTGGAGAGACGCTTTCTGAGAAACTGTTTTGTGATGTGAGCATTCCACTCAGGGACTTATACCTCTTTCTCATAAGGCAGTGTTTGAACACTGTTCTTGTAAAACTGAAAAAGTGATATTTTGCAGTGCATTGGGTCTATGGTGAAAAGTGAAATATCCTGAAATAAAACCCTGAAAGATGTGTTACAAGAAACTTCTCTCTGACGTGTGCATTCATTTGAGAGAGTTAAAGATTAATCTACCTCGTCCAGTTTGGAAACTTTGTCTTTGAGGAATCTGTGAAAGTATATTAACTGGCGCTGGAGGCTTCTGGTGAGAAAGGAAACGTCTTCCTTTGAAAACTGGAGAGAAGCTTCTGGAGCAACTGCATTTTGATGTGTGTATTCATCTCATAGAGTTAAATCATTTTTTGGATTGAGCAGTTTGAAATCACTGTTTCTGTGTAACCTGAGAAAGGACATTTGAGATCATTCTTAATAATATGCTGAAAAAGAAATACCCTCCGATAAAAACTGGAAGGAAGCTTTCTCTGAAACTGCTGTAGGTCATGTGAAGTCCACTCGCACAGTTAAGTTTCTGTTTTCATTGAGCAGTATTCTAACACTGTTTTAGGTTAGTCAGCTAAGGGATACTCAAGAGTGCTTTGAGGCTTACGGTTAAAATGGAAATATCTTCAGAAAGATACTGGAGAGAAGATTTCCAAGGAGTTGTTTTGTGATGTGTGCATTCCACTCACAGAGTTATACTTTTCCTATCATAGAGGATTGGGATATCCTGTGTGGAGAAAAAGGCACCAGGGGACATTTGGGAGTATATGGACGGCTATGGTGAAAAAGCAAATATCCTCAGATAAAACCTGTAAAGAAGTTTTCTGTGAATCTGTTTTGTGATAGATATGTCTATTCATCTCACACAGATAAAGCTCCCTTTCTACTATGAAGTTTTGAAACTGTGTCTTGGACGGATTCGAGAAGGACAGTCAGGAGCACATTCAGGCCTATGATGAAAAAGGAGATACCTTCAGGTAAAAACTGGAGAGAAGTTTCTGGGAAACTGCTTTATGATGTGTGCATTCCACTCAGGGAGTTGTACCTTTTTTCTCATAGGCAGTGTTTGAACACTGTTCCTGTAAAACTGAAAAGGTGATATTTTGCTCTGCATTGAGGACTGTAGTGAAAGGTGAATAATCGGAAATAAAACCCAGAAAGATGCATGACACGAAACTGCTCTCTGAGGTGTGCATTCATTTCAGGGAGTTAAAGCTTACACTACGTTGACCTTTTGGAAACTCTGCCTTTAAGGAATCTGTGAAGGGATATTAAGTTGCACTGGGAGGCTTGCGGTGAGAAAGGAAATGTCTTACGATGAAAACTGGAGAGAAGCTTTTGGAGCAACTGTATTGTGATGTGTGCATTCATCTCATAGAATTAAATCATTCTTTGGATTAAGCAGTTTGAAATCACTGTTTCTGTGGAACCTGAGAAAGGATATTTTGGAATGCTATTAAAAATATGCTGAAAAAGAAATACCCTCCAATACAAACCAGAAGGAAACATTCTGTGAAATTGCTCTAGATCACGTGAAATCCACTTGCACATTTAAGTTTCTGTTTTCATTCAGCAGTATGCTAACACTGTTCTAGTTTAGTCAGCTTAGGGATGCTTGGGAGCGCTCTGAGGCTTATGATGAAAACTGAAATATCTTCAGATAGATACCGGAGAGACGATTTCCAAGGAGCTGCTTTGTGACGTGTGCATTCCACTCACAGAGTTATACTTTTCTTCTCATAGACGCCTGGCGAATCCCGTTTGGAGAAACAGTTACCAGGGGGCAAAACGTCTTTTGATGAAAACTGGAGAGAAGTTTTATGAGCAACATCTTTGTGACGTGTGGATTCACCTCAGAGAGTTAAATCATTCTTTGATTTGAATAGTTTGAAATCATTGTTTCTTTTAAACTTGAGAAAGGACATTTGGGAATGCTCTTAAGAATATGTGGAAAAAGAAATGGCCTCCGATAGAAACCAGAAGGAAACATTCTGTGAAACTGCTCTAGGTCACTTGAGTTCCTATCGCACAGTTAAGCTTCGATTTTCATTCAGCAGTATTCTAATACTGTTTTTCGTTAGTGAGCTAATGGATACTCGGGAACACTTTCAGTCTTACGGTGAAAACGGAAATATCTTCAGATAGATACTGGAGAGAACATTTCTGAGGAGCTGATTTTTGACGTGTGCATTCCACTCACAGAGTTATACTTTCCTTCTCATAAAGGATTGGGGAATCCCGTTTGGAGAAAAAGCTAACAAGGGACATTCGGGAGTATATGGACGGCTATGGTGAAAAACAAAATATCCTCAGAAAAAAGCTGGAAAGAAGCTTTCTGTGAGACTGCTTTGTGATAGATATGTC
>NW_012101623.1:11228-13188 GCF_000951045.1 Mandrillus leucophaeus | reverse complement strand
ACACTGCTTTATGATTGATATGTCTATTCATCTCACATAGATAAAACTTTCTTTCTATTACGCAGTTTCCAAACTGCATCATGGATGGATATCCAAAGGGACATTGGGGAGCACATTCAGGACTGTGGGGAAATAGGAGATACCTTTAGATAAAAACTGGAGAGAAGCTTTCTGAGAAACTGCATTATGATGTGTGCTTCCCACTCAGGGAGCTATACCTCTTTTCTCATAAGTCAGTGTTTCAACACTGTTTCTGTAAAACTGAAAAGTTATGTTTTGCAGTGCATTGAAGACTGTGGCAAAAAGTGAAATATCCGGAAATAAAACCCAGAAAGAATCGTTCCATGAAACTGCTCTCTGACGTGTGCATTCATTTCAGAGAGTTAAAGCTTACACTACCTTGCGCAGTTTGGAAACTCTGTCTTTGAGTATTCTGTGAAGGGATATTAAGTGGCTCCCAGAAGCTTGTGGTGAGAAAGGAAACTTCTTTTGATGAAAACTGGAGAGAAGCTTTTGGAGTAACTGACTTGTGATGTGCGTATTCATCTCATAGAGTTAAATCATTCTTTGGATTGAGCAGTTTGAAATCACTGTTTCAGTGGAACCTGAGAAAGGACATTTGGGAATGCTTTTAAAAATATGCTGAAAAGGAAATATCCTGATAAAAACCAGAAGGAAACTTTCTGTGAAGCTGCTCTAGTTCACGTGAGGTCCACTTGCACAGTTAAGCTTCTGTTTTCATTGATTACTGTTTTAGGTTAGTCAGCTAAGGGACACTGGGGAGTGCCTGGAGGCTTATGGTGAAAACGGAAATATCTTCAGATATATATTGGAGAGAAGACTTCCATGGAGCTGCTTTGTGACGTATGCATTTCACTCACAGAGTTATACTTTTCTTCTCATAGAGGATTGAGGAATCCAGCTTGGAGAGAAAGTTACCAGGGTATATTTGAGAGTATATGGATGGCTATGGTGAAAAAAGAAATATCTTCAGACAAAAACTGGAAAGAAGCTTTCTGTGAAACTGCTTTGTGATAGGTATGTCTATTCATCTCACATAGATAAAACTTTCCTTCTAATTCGCACTTTTGAAACTGCATCATGGTCGGATTCATGAAGGGACATTTGGGAAGACATTCAGGCCTGTTGGGAAATAGGAAATATCTTCACAAAAACTGGAGAGAAGCTTCCTGGAAACTGCTTTTTGATGTGTGCATTCCACTCAGGGAGTTATACCTCTTTTCTCATAAGGCAGTGTTTGAACACTGTTCCTGTAAAACTGAAAAAGCGATATTTTGCAGCATATTGAAGACTATGGTGAAAAGAGAATTGTCCTGAAATAAAACCAAGAAAGAAGCGTTCCATGAAACTGCTCTCAGAGGTGTGCATTCATTTCAGAGAGTTAAAGTTTACACTATGTTGTCCAGTTTGGGAACTCTGTCTTTTAGGAATCTGTGAAGGGATATTAAATGGCTCCCATAGGCTTGTGGTCAGAAAGGAAACGCCTTCTGATGAAAACTGTAGAGAAGTTTTTGAAGCAACTGCTTCATGATGTGTGTATTCATCTCATTGAGTTAAATCATTCTTTGTATTGAGCCGTTTTAAATCACTGTTTCTGTGTAACTTAAGAAAGGACATTTGGGAACGCTCTTAGGAATATACTGAAAAAGTAATACCCTCTGATAGAAACCAGAAGGAATCTTTCTGGGAAACTGCTCTATTTCACGTGAATTCCACCTGAACAAGTAAGCTTCTCTTTTCAATGAGTGATATTCTTACACTGTTTTAGGTTAGTCAGCTAAGGGATACCCATTCGCGTTTGTAGGCTTATGGTGAAAAAGAAAATATCTTCAGATAGATACTGGAGAGTAGATTTTTGAGGAGCTGCTTTGTGACGTGTGCATTCCATTCAGAGAGTTATAACTTTTTTCCCACTGAGGATTGAGAAATCTCGTTGTTA
>NW_012101623.1:5304-6738 GCF_000951045.1 Mandrillus leucophaeus | reverse complement strand
CGGTGAAAACGGAAATATCTTCAGATAGATACTGGAGAGAACATTTCTGAGGAGCTGATTTTTGACGTGTGCATTCCACTCACAGAGTTATACTTTCCTTCTCATAAAGGATTGGGGAATCCCGTTTGGAGAAAAAGCTAACAAGGGACATTCGGGAGTATATGGACGGCTATGGTGAAAAACAAAATATCCTCAGAAAAAAGCTGGAAAGAAGCTTTCTGTGAGACTGCTTTGTGATAGATATGTCTATTCGTCTCCCATAGTTAATACTTTCTTTCTGTTACACAGTTTTGAAACTGCATCATGGACGGATTTGCGAAGAGACATTCGGGAGCACATTCAGGACTGTGGGGAAATAGTAGATATCTTCAGGTAAAAGCTGGAGAGAAACTTTCAGAGAATCTCCTTTGTGATGTGTGCATTCCACTCAGGGACTTATACCTCTTTTCTCAAAAGGCCGTGTTTGAACACTGTTCCTGTCAAATTGAAAAAGTGATACTTTTCAGCACATTGAAGACTATGGTAAAAAGTGAAATATCCTGAAATAAAACCCAGAAAGAAGCATTCCAAGAAACTGCTCTTCCATGTGTGCATCCTTATCTGGGAGTTAAATCTCACACTACGTTGCCCAGTTTGGAAACTCTGACTTTCAGGAATCTGTGAAGGGATATTAAGTGGCGCCCGGAGGATTGTGGTGAGAAAGGAAATGTCTTCTAATGAAAACTGGAGAGAAGGATTCTGAGCAACAACTCTGTGATGCATGTATTCATTTTATAGAGTTAAATCATTCTTTGGGTTGAGCAGTTTGAAATCACTGTTTCTGTGTAACCTGAGAAAGGACATTTGGGAACGCTCTTAAGGATATGCTGAAAAAGAAATAACCTCCGATAAAAACTGGAAGGATACTTTCTGTGAAACTGCTCGAATTGCATGAATTCCACAATTAGGCTTCTGTTTTCATTGAGTAGTATTCTAACAGTATTTTAGGTTAGACAGCTAAGGGATACTCGGGAGGGCTTTCAGGCTTATGGTGAAAATGGAAATATCTACAGATAGACGCTGGAGAAAAGATTTCTGAGGAACTACTTTGTGACGTGTGCATTCCACTCACAGAGCTTTACTTTTCTTCTCATAAAGGATTGGGAAATCCGGTTTGGAGAAAAAGCTAACAAGGGACATTCACGAGTATGTGTATGGCTACGGTGAAAAAGAAAATATCCTCAGATAAAAATTGGAAAGAAGTTTTCAATGACACTGCTTTATGATTGATATGTCTATTCATCTCACATAGATAAAACTTTCTTTCTATTACGCAGTTTCCAAACTGCATCATGGATGGATATCCAAAGGGACATTGGGGAGCACATTCAGGACTGTGGGGAAATAGGAGATACCTTTAGATAAAAACTGGAGAGAAGCTTTCTGAGAAACTGC
>NW_012101623.1:0-1869 GCF_000951045.1 Mandrillus leucophaeus | reverse complement strand
TGGTCGGATTCATGAAGGGACATTTGGGAAGACATTCAGGCCTGTTGGGAAATAGGAAATATCTTCACAAAAACTGGAGAGAAGCTTCCTGGAAACTGCTTTTTGATGTGTGCATTCCACTCAGGGAGTTATACCTCTTTTCTCATAAGGCAGTGTTTGAACACTGTTCCTGTAAAACTGAAAAAGCGATATTTTGCAGCATATTGAAGACTATGGTGAAAAGAGAATTGTCCTGAAATAAAACCAAGAAAGAAGCGTTCCATGAAACTGCTCTCAGAGGTGTGCATTCATTTCAGAGAGTTAAAGTTTACACTATGTTGTCCAGTTTGGGAACTCTGTCTTTTAGGAATTTGTGAAGGGATATTAAATGGCTCCCATAGGCTTGTGGTCAGAAAGGAAACGCCTTCTGATGAAAACTGTAGAGAAGTTTTTGAAGCAACTGCTTCATGATGTGTGCATTCATCTCATTGAGTTAAATCATTCTTTGTATTGAGCCGTTTTAAATCACTGTTTCTGTGTAACTTAAGAAAGGACATTTGGGAACGCTCTTAGGAATATACTGAAAAAGTAATACCCTCTGATAGAAACCAGAAGGAATCTTTCTGGGAAACTGCTCTATTTCACGTGAATTCCACCTGAACAAGTAAGCTTCTCTTTTCAATGAGTGATATTCTTACACTGTTTTAGGTTAGTCAGCTAAGGGATACCCATTCGCGTTTGTAGGCTTATGGTGAAAAAGAAAATATCTTCAGATAGATACTGGAGAGTAGATTTTTGAGGAGCTGCTTTGTGACGTGTGCATTCCATTCAGAGAGTTATAACTTTTTTCCCACTGAGGATTGAGAAATCTCGTTGTTAGGAAAACGTTACCAGAGGACAATCGGGAGTACATGGATGGCTATGGTGAAAAAGGAAGTATCCTCAGACACAAACTGGAAAAACTTCCTCTGAAACCGCGTTGTGATAGATATGTCTATTCATCTCACATAGATACAACTTTTTTCTATTACACAGTTTTGAAACTGCGTCATGAACGGATTCACGACGGGACATTCGGGAGCACATTCAGGACTGTGGGGGAAATAAAAAGTATCTCCAGATAAAAACTGGAGAGAATTTTTCTATGAAGCTGCTTTCTGTTGTGTGCATTCCACTCAGGGAGTTACACTTCTTTTCTCATAAGGCGGTGTTTGAACACTGTTCCTGTAAAACTGAAAAAGTGACATTTTGCAGCACATTGAAGACTATGGTGAAAAGTGAAATATCCTGAAACACAACCCAGAAAGCAACGTTCCACGAAACTGCTCTCTGACGTGTGCATTCATATCAGAGAGTTAAAGTTTACACTACATTGCCGAGTTTGGAAACTCTGTCTTTGAGGAATCTGTGAAGGGATATTAATTGGCACCCGGAGGCTTGTGGTGAGAAAAGAAACGTCTTCTGGTAAAAACTGGAGAGAAGCATTCAGAGCAACTGCTTTGTGATGTGCATATTCTACTCACAGAGTTAAATCATTCTTTGGATTCAGCAATTTGAAATCACTCTTTCTGTGGAAACTGAGAAAGGACCTTTGGGAACACTCTTAAGAATATGCTGAAAAAGAAATACCCTCCAATAAAAACCAGCAGGAAACTTTCTGTGAAACTACACTAGGTCATGTGAAGTCCACTAGTACAGTTAAGCTTCCGTTTTCATTCAGCAATATTCTTTTTTTTTAAATTTATTTTTTATTATTATACTTTAAGTTGTAGGGTACATGTGCATAACGTGTAGGTTTGTTACATATGTATACTTGTGCCATGTTGGTGTGCTGCACCCATCAACTCGTCATTTACATCAGGTATAACTCACAATACAATCCCTCCATCC
>NW_012101622.1:154468-155098 GCF_000951045.1 Mandrillus leucophaeus | reverse complement strand
ATAATTGGAAGTAAAGCACTCCTCAGCAAATGGAAAAGAACAGAAATTATAACAAACTGTCTCTCAGACCACAGTGCAATCAAACTACAACTCAGAACTAAGAAACTCAATTAAAACCGCTTAACTTCATGGAAACTGAATAACCTGCTCCTGAATGACTACTGGGTACATAACGAAATGAAGGGAGAAATAAAAATGTTCTTTGAAACCAATGAGAACAAAGATACAACATACCAGAATCTCTGGGACACATTTAAAGGCGTGTGTAGAGGGAAATTTATAGCACTAAATGCCCACAAGAGAAAGCTGGAAAGATCTAAAATTGACACTCTAACATCGCAATTAAAAGAACTAGAGAAGCAAGATCAAACACATTCAAAAGCTAGCAGCAGGCAAGAAATAACTAAGATCAGAGCACAACTGAAGGGGATAGAGACAAAAAACCCTCCAAAAAATCAATGAATCCAGGAGTTGGTTATTTGAAAAGATCAACAAAATTGATAGACAGCTAGCAAGACTAATAAAGAAGAAAAGAGAGAAGAATCAAATAGACGCAATAAAAAATGATAAAGCGGATATCACCACTCTCCCCACAGAAATACAAACTACCATCAGAGAATACTATAAACA
>NW_012101622.1:152583-153180 GCF_000951045.1 Mandrillus leucophaeus | reverse complement strand
GGGAGGGATTGCATTGGGAGTTATACCTGATGTAAATGACGAGTTGATGGGTGCAGCACAGCAACGTGGCACAAGTATACATATGTAACAAACCTACACATTATGCACATGTACCCTAGAACTTAAAGTATAATTATAATAAAAAATAAATTTAAAAAATAAAAAAAAAGAATGCATCGGGTCACTCAGGGGTCTCCTTCATTAGATTGCCTGGGGTCGTCCAAGAGTTTCCCCCATTAAAATGCATGGAATCGTCCAGGTGTCTCTATCATTAGACCACCAAATATCGGCTGGGAGTCTATTCCATTAGAATGCCTATGATTGCCCAGGTGCCTCTGTTATTAGAATGCCTAGGTTCGCCCAGGACTCTTAAACTTAGATTACCTGGGGTCGGTCTGGAATCTCTCCCATTAGAATGCCTAAGGTCATTAAGGTGTCTCTGTTATTAGACTGCTTGGGGTCATCCAGAAGGCTTTCCTATTAGAATGCCTGGGGTCGTTATGTTGTCTCTATCATTAGAATGCCTGGGTTAGCTGAGATTCACTCCCATTAGAATGCCTGGGGTTGCTCAAATGTCTCTGTCAGTAGACTGCCTGG
>NW_012101622.1:151532-152533 GCF_000951045.1 Mandrillus leucophaeus | reverse complement strand
ACGAGTTGATGGGTGCTGACGAGTTGATGTGTGCAGCACAGCAACATGGCACAAGTATACATATGTAACAAACCTGCACGTTATGCACATGTACCCTAGAACTTAAAGTATAATTATAATAAAAAATAAATTAAAAAAATAAAATAAAAAGAATGCATCAGGTCACCCAGGGGTCTCCTTCATTAGACTGCCTGGGGTCGTCCAAGAGTTTCCCCCATTAAAATGCATGGAATCGTCCAGGTGTCTCTATCATTAGACTACCAAATATCGGCTGGGAGTCTATCCCATTAGAATGCCTATGATTGCCCAGGTGCCTCTGTTATTAGAATGCCTAGGTTCGCCCAGGACCCTTAAACTTAGATTACCTGGGGTCGGTCTGGAATCTCTCCCATTAGAATGCCTAAGGTCATTAAGGTGTCTCTGTTATTAGACTGCTTGAGGTCATCCAGAAGTCTTTCCCATTAGAATGCCTGGGGTCGTTAAGTTGTCTCTATGATTAGAATGCCTGGGTTAGCTGAGATTCACTCCCATTAGAATGCCTGGGGTTGCTCAAATGTCTCTGTCAGTAGACTGCCTGGGTTTGGCCGGGTGTCTGTCCCATTAGAATGCCTGAGGTTGCTTAGGTGTCTCTATCAATAGACTGCATGGGGTCGCCCTGGAAACTATCCTATTAAAAAGAAGGGGTCACCCAGTTTTCTCTATTATTAGAATGCCTGATGTTGGCCAGGAGTCTCTCCCACTAGAATGCCTGGAGTCATTCAGGTTTCTTTATCATTACAAAGCCTGGGGTCATCGAGAGTCTTTCCCATTAGAATGCCTGAGTTTGCCCACGTATCCATCGTTAGACTTCCTGAAGTCAGCTCGAAACCTCTTCCATTAGAGTGCCCGGTCTAGGTGCCTGTATCATTAGACTGCATATGGCAGACCAAGCGTCTCTCCCATTAGAATGCCTGGGATATTTTAGGTGTCTCTCCCATTACGTTGCCTGGGGTCTTTCAGGT